>NC_063205.1:25025693-25080693 GCF_017589495.1 Alosa alosa | reverse complement strand
CTCCCTCTACCCCCACTTCCCCTCTTTTCCATCCCTCCATCTTTCCCCAAGCCCCTTTTCACTCAATTTTTCCCCTGTTCCCTTACCTCTCACTCCCACCCTCCCTCGATGTCTCCAGCCCTCTCCACCTTCCCTTAACTTCTCCCCTCTGCCTCCCTCTCCCCACCTCACGGGAACCAGAGATTGGTGCTTTTTCTGGCAGGTGTGGGGGTCGTTTGGTCGCCCCGCGCTGCAGTAGTCCGCGCGAAACCCGAGGAGGAAGCACAGGCGGAGCACTGGAACGTCTCGGAGGCCCACCAGCGTCATCACGCACGCACACACCCACGTCATCGCTCAGGGGCTCCCATCGACCCTGCACCCCAAAACTACACACACACACACACACACACACACACACGCACACACACACGCGCACACACACACACACACGCACACACACACACACACACACACACACAGAGCCAGGTCCGGACCCCGCTACCCAGCCAGGAAGCATCGCCGTCGCCAGGGGAAACGGGCCCTGTGGGAGGCCAGCAATGGCCAGTGAGGCAGAAGGGAACCCTGGCAACGGCACAACTGACCCACAAACACCTGGAATGACCTCCAGAGGTCACGAGTACACAGCGCAGAGAGAATGAGGGTAAAAAGGGAAGCAAGGAAGGAAGAAAGGAACAAATGAATAAAGGAATGATGGAAAAGAGAAAAGAAAGGAAAAAGTGAATGAGTGGATAAATGACAGGAATGGGGCAACTTACAAGAGGGAATGTATGAATGAATGAATAAATGAGTGCAGAAGTGTAGGATGGTAGAGAGACAGTGAGTCGTAATAACCACCGTTTTAATAACCATTAACTGGCCAAGTCGATTATTACTACATCTTGCCAAGGGGACTACAGTTGAAAATTAGCCAGCTGGCTAACACAGGCACATAGAGAAATGATGATTAATGTGCGTTGTCCTTATAAATAAATTAAATGAAAGTGTGTGCAGGTGTGGGGTGAGAAGGTGAAGGTGAGACAGTAGCCGGAAACGTCCGGACAAAAAGAAAGACAGACAGACAGACAGAAAGAAAGAAAGAAAGAAAGAAAGAAAGAAAGAAAGAAGTAATGATTAACGAGGGCCAAAGGCCAGATTAGCCACAAACCCACTATCAAGCTAGGACGACACAAGGCAATATTCAAGATTACAGGTGAAAATGGTCGGGGCTTCATGCTGCCAGAATAAAAACACAACATTTGCTTTCCCACTATCAGTCTGTGTTGTCGCAAATCTCGCCACCTCGATGTTAACGTCATACCCTGACCCAGTTCAAGCAGAGCATCAGGGGTTGCTGTTGCTGTTTTTTGCCCCGACGAAGATTAACTGTTTATCACACAAATAAAGCACAAGGTAGACTCCTCTATTCCTTTCCATAATGTGCAATACATTTCACAGTGACAGTAACCTTTGTTTACAGTAGAGCACCACTTGAGATGCGAGACTGCTGTGTGTGTGTGCAGAGGTTTTGGGACGAGTGGTGAGACAGACGTGTAAAGCAGAATGAACCCTTGACTCCTCTAATTACAGGCAGCACAGCAATGAGGGAAACAGCAAGTCCTAAAGGGGGAGGAGAGGAGGTGGAGGAGGAGGATGATTGCAACGACAACGATGGAGAGGAGGGGACAGAAACGCACGCGCGCACACCCACACACACCCAGGGCCTGACTCCAGTTCCCAGCAAAGAGGCATTGCCGTCACCAGGGGAGCGGTGATAGCATAGTGGCTAAGGAACCGGGGCTAGCAAACGGTAGCCAAACAAGTTGAAGGAATGCCCTTGAGCAAGTACGCAAGTAAGTAAATAAGTTTAATTTATATAGCACATTTAAGACCAAAGTGCGTCACAAAGAAAGAATAATTAATTCAGAAAATAATAAGAATAAGAAAAATAATTCAGTGGAAATGCATGGATTCCAGTTTCTTCCAGTAGCAGCAACTGGAATCCATGCATTTCCACTGAATTATTTTTGGAATCTGATCCCTTATCATAGCTGTTCATTCTTACTCGTTGCTCGACTTATCGTGACTAAATTCAAGATGGCTGCAAACGCTAAACTTTGTGAAGATACTGTCTGTATAAATCGTCTTGTAAGTAAACTACCAGTGCTTTTTCAAAGTTCTCAATGTCTCGTTTTAAATGTCAGGGCCCTCGGAAGTCTACCAATGAAGTGTTTTGATACATTAAGCCTCGTAAATGGGTGTAAAACAGTGATTTATTTGCATGGCTAGCCCGATGCCGAAGCACCACTACTGAAAAAGCTGTTGGTAGCATCGGCTAACTAGCGCCAGATTTTGGAGTGCAGGGGACAAGCCGAGATGGGCTATGAGACATACGTTCACACTTGGTATCATGTTTCAATACCCTTTAGGTCAATATCACACCGGAATTCTCCTTTAACCATGACCAGCTCTGGGGAAACTGGCCCTTTTAAGAACTGCCGTACGTAAGTCGCTTTGGAAGCTTAGCTAAAAGTTAAGTTCAGTCAGTTCAGTTAAGATTGTCAGCCAAATGAGTAGATTAGAAGGGAGAAGAGGAGAAAGATGCTCCTGCTTTGATTTCTGCTGCTGTTGTTTACTCCAAACAGGAAGTGTAAGGAACAGCAGCATGTGTGTGAAATAAACACTAATGCCATCTGCACTCCCTAAACAATCGGTCATATCTAGCCTTGCCATATTCAGCAATCATGAGGAGTCTCTTCAGAGCTCATCTCTTATGTTGACCTTTCTTTTTAACATGCCCACTCTTTGGGGAGGAACAAACTACTCCCACAAGAGAGTGGTTGGGCAAATTGATGTGAACACACACACACACACACACACACACACACACACACACACACACCTGTCCAGATATAACTCACCTGATGACCTGGGGCAATTTGTCCAGACGTGACTCAGGGCTCCAGGCCAGAGTGTCGATGCGTACCCCGTGATGGAACACGCGCAGGGTGTCAAACTCCAGGCCCTCCACCTCCAAGTCCTCCTCCTGAGGCAAGCAGACAGACAATGAGTTTTCAGGGTCCTCAGCATCAACAATGAGACTGTAAGACTGAACATGACGACGGGACGTTCATACAGTTGAGTTTGTGTTCTTTTAATCAAATGCACTCTTACTGTATCTTGAAATTATTCTATTTTATGTACTTTACTTTTTCCCAAGCTATCGTCACAAGAGAGTGGTTGGGTAAATTTGTATGAACACATACACGCACAGCACACACTTCTGTATATTATGTATACTTTTAACTACAACCTCACAGGAGTTGCACAAGCTCCTTCATCACCTTATAGTCAACCTAAGCTACACACACACACACCTTCTCTCAGGAGAGAGCGTGTTCTCACCTGGAAGCGACACACTGCCACTACCACAAACAAGTTTCCCCCGTAGGCAAGCAGCGAGCCAGCCGATCCCGACTCAAAGGGACTGAACTCCACCACGTGCACGTAGTCCTCGCAAGTCACTGTGTAGCTCGGGCCGCGGTTGCCCCCCTCCAAGCCTCCTCCCATCTCCGATTCAGTCCAAAGAATTTACCCGCCAAACACTCACTGGTCCACAGTACAGATCCAAATGCACCAGTAGCTCTAGTGGGAGCAGTGGAAGATGGTGATCTGGTTTTACTGGTGGATGTGAAAGAGTTGGTTATAGGCTAGGCCTCCACTGGTAGCAGTATAAAGTTAGTAAGCTTTTCCACCATGAGAGGACCAACTCGAAACTGCTGGTGTTGTGCGTTCTCAACAGTTCAATAAAAAGACATCAGAACCTGTAACAAAAGAAGCGAGAATGACAACATTTCCCACGTCTGTGTTAAATTAGATTAAAAAGCAAGGATATGTTGATTTATCTATAGAGCTTATGGCTATGAGGGGTAGAAACATGACACATATGCAATGGGCAATAAGAGGAATAGGCTCAGGTTCCACTTGGAAAAACATTGTGGGTCAGGCACATGTTAAAGTACAAAAAACTTTCAGTATGTGTCAAAAGAAATAGACTTAATGCTCTTTTGCAATATTCACGTACGGGGCTACCACTGATTAGCCTCACTTATCCATATAAATCCACAAATAACATTCATCTCATGCATTCCGATATGGAAGACAGACAGCTTTTGACTTTGGCATGTAGGCTACAGTATGTTACTGCCACCGTATGACAGAGAATAACGTTGACAGCGGAAACGTCCACTTTGGAGAAAGAGTTGCACCCTCTGATACACCAGAGGTATATAATGCCTCTACGTTGGTAGTATCAGATGTGTCAATATATCTAACTCATTAACTAAGTGAACACGACCAAACTGCAACTAACAAACACTTGACAAATGTTAGCGATGTCCAGGTAGCAAAGCTATCTGGCTAACGTTACCTACTCTTTAGTTGTGCGGCACTTGTAGTTCAAATTAGTTCTTGAAATGATTAGCCAAAGACCAACAGGACATGAAATGTCCTTATATTGAGTTAAGCCGCTAGTTGTGTTATCCACCTGCTGCTAGGAGATGTAAATTCAACTGTGGCTTCAGACTCAACAATGTTATCATTTGCTTAACAAATGCTAGCGAGCTAACTGGCTAAAATAAAGCACGCAAAAGCATCTTCTAGCATAAACAGCTATGCACATTAAATGAAGGTCCGTAACCTCTGCTTCATACTTAATAACACCAAGTCTGGTGGTCTTAACAGTGACATATTGAACCATATTGACAGGGCACCATACCTAAAGCATGCTTTCCAGGCAGTGCATGTACCGGTACTTCAAATTTCGGACAGACGACAACGTCAGATCCGGTTTGGGTTAACATTCTCTGGTAGCCCACAGTAAACGTGTGTAAATAGTGAAATATTCTTTACGAATCCACAATATATATATATATATATACATATATATATATATATATAACCATACACTAAATCTCATTTTTCTCTTCAGAATCTCAAATGCAGGACGAAAACATCAACGATGAGGGCATGATCACGCCAAGAAAGAACTAAGATGAAATCATATCAATGAACAAGGCAATAGAAATGAATGTATTTTGTACATCTATGAACTTTTGAGTTAAACACTGAACCGCTTCTAATTCATGAACGATTTTTATTTGTATTTGTTTCAACGCATTTCAAAGCAGATGTAAGGAGGTGTGGCTACTGACGCGATTGAGCGTCATGTGCAAGACACCACATAATTGGACACGGAGCGGCTTTCTGGAGTTTTAAATTTTCAAAACAAGTTTGCCCCTTGTGACACGGCACGCTGATTGACTAGGGTTGGTTGGTCTTGGTAAAGGCTGCATTTCACATTTCTTGAAGAATTGTAATCAGACTTTCGAGGTAATTTGTCTTCCCAGAGGTCGTTGTTTCTATGTAAGGAGGCATAGTTAGCGTTGTAAAAACTCAGGAACAATAACGGTAGCACATAAGTTAGCATAGTCAAAATGTTAGACAACCAATATCTTTCAACTGAACTTGCAGTTTTCAACGCATTAGTGTTATAAGTTAGAACATGAACGTGAATGAATGTATAATCAGCATTTACTTTATTTATGCAACAATGTAGATACAATGGCGAGTCTCGAGGAGAACTTGAAGACTATGCTTAGAATCTTCAGGAGAGAATGCCACCGAATTCTGGAATCGGAGAGGACGACCATTCGAGGTTCAGACGAGATGCTTATGTCCCTACAACTCACTATGGCTGAAGTGAACAAACAGGTAGCCATTTTCTCCCGTCTTTACCAATCTCCTCTGTGCACCTGAATTGAAACGTAGCTTGGCTGCCGTAGCAGCGTGAATCAAATCGTGCGCAAGGCAGCATGGGAACACCCAGGCTAATTCCAAGGGCCCTGTACAGAGATAAGGGCCCAACATTTCTTGCAGCGGCCATGCATACCTTACATCTATTTGAACACATTTATCCGCTAACTGCCCTCCAAGAAGCATTAATACAATGCACTTATGAGGCCATTGCTTTATACATAAATATGGTTTAGTACATTTAGCCCTGTACCTTCTAATTTGTCCTTATGGGTCTCTTTCTCTCTCTCTCCCTCTCCTTCTGCTTGACAGGAGAGTGGAGAATTTGGCGTTGCCCTGAGCGACGTCCTCCTGTGCTGGAAGAGCTTGCTGCTGGACCGTCTCCAGCTACCCGACGGCGGGTCACCGCGCCCGGAAAACTACGAGCTTGTGCGGCGAGAGTATGAGTGCTTCATGAAGCGCACCAACACTGTGGACCTGATCGATGTCTACTTCATGTATAAACAGCTCAGGCTGGATACTGACCCTGAGGAGCTATTCACCCCAGTGAGTGTGTGTCCTTGACTGTGTGCGTGTAGGGTTCCCACGGGTCATGGAATTTCTGGACTTTCTTTCTTATCATTTTGGGGGCAACATCATGGAATACCAGGGAATTTTGTTGTAGCAGTTGAGCAATGACTTGCCCAAATACATTAATACAGATATTTGTATGCAGAATTGGTGTACTGGTTATTAGCTTTACTGCTTGCTTGAGTAACCCAACTTCAATTCCCATTTATTCATCTCCCGTTCCAAAAAAGTAAAAGATTCTTGAACGCTATGCAGCTGCTCTAAAAATCATTGGTCGGTACATTGTACCATGGAATGCAAGTCATGGAACAGACTTGATAGATGCTACTCCGCACACAGAATATTGACCCTGTGCAGCCACTCACCCCCAGTGTGTGTGTGTATTTGTGTTGATCTGTTTGTGTGTGGAGGTGGGGGGCATCCTGAAGCTTACCAACATTGTAGAACTGCTTAATGTCTGCCTCATGTTTAGATTAGATTCTGTTTAGATTAGATGTGTGAACAACTCTCTGTGTGTGTCTTCTTGATTTTGTGTGCGTGTGTGGATTCCTGGCACCCATCACAAGTTTCTACAAATTCCTCACGGTGGGCCTATGTTTACCCAGTAGTACTACAGTGTGTGTTTGTTTGTGTGTGTGTGTGTGTGTGTGTGTGTTGGAGTCATTTTTTACTACTCCATTTCCTAAACGTCTATCTCCTGACTCCCTCGACCTTTCTCTCCCTCTCCCTCCAGACCCAGCTGCTGCAGTTCCTCCTGGGTTCTCCAGACTGCTCAGAGGAGAGGAGCTCCATCCCCCCATGCCCGTCCACCCCCTCCTCTAGCCAGCCCAGGCCCTGCACTGCACAGGTACGGCTCTAACGCCAGCCACTACCCGCTAGAGTTTAACCAAAGTCCTTTTAGGCAAGTCCCTCCACTCGGCAGTCTCTGGTTTAACCCCCTCCTCAAGCCAGCCAGCCCAGGCCCTGCACTGCACGGGTACAGCTCTAACGACAGCCACTAGCTGGTAGAGTTTAATAATCTCAATTGTAGGCTGTTAAAAAGTATTAAACCAGATGTTCTATTCAGTTAAGTCTTAAATATCATCCGCCTAGCTGCCTGTGCCCTGAATACATTGAAAAAAAAAAAATGCGGTCTCTGTGGACAGCCCAGGCTCCAAAAACGGCAACAAAAACAACTTGGTCCAGGCTGGACATAACAAACTGTTCCAGCCTGTCACGGACGAAATGCGCGTTTTGAACGTCAACAGAAGTGACGTTACCCGATACCGCTTAGAGCACATCTAAGTCTTAAATAAAGGGGTTGGGTTGGAGCAGTGGTAGGGTCAGTCCCATTGCCCCCCTCCACTCCTTCCAGCCAGCCCAGGCCGCCCACTCCAAAGGTACAGGCATCAGCTGGTATACAGCAGTGGTAGGGTCTCCAATCAGGTCACCATACAAGGTCACATACATTTACGTTTGTAGGCATCACACCAGGTTTTTGTTTTGTTTGTTTTGAACAATTAAACAAGCTATTGCAAACTGCTCAAAGAGTAGCATTTCAGCAGACACTAAAGCTTTCTCCAAGATGTATTTCTTTCTCTTAAGCTGTTCATCATATCATGCGTTACCTGTACAGATCGAACAGTAGCCAAGAGAGTCAGAGTTTTTTTGCGAGAAATTCTGAAATGTAACAATCTCAATTTTAGATATAGAATATTGCATACCATGACTTCAATTAGATTGAATTGAGTTTTACATATGATGGAGGGCGTGTGTGGTCTCCAACCAGTGTCCACCTCCTCCCCTGAAGTAAACAAGCTAAACAGTGAAGGAACAAATGTTAAGGGAAAATAATTCACACATTTACCATTTACAGCTGTGGGAACAACACACACACACACACCTCTAGTCAGTAGCTCCAGCTAGTCAGCCATCTCCCCAGGAGAAGGGGCCAAGGTGGGTTGGGGTGTGTGTTGCTTGGGCCAGGTATGAGTTAGAGGTCCGGATTGGGTAACAGCAGCTCTGGAGACCTCTCCGTCCTCTCCTCTCCAGATATTCACGGCCGAACAGAAGGTGGTTTGTTCGGCCGTGAGACGGCGGTGTTGGCCGAGGGTGTTGTTGAGCAACCCGAGTTGCAACCCCTCAAATCTGGCAAAGAGAGCCATTCTCTCTCTCTCTCTCTCTCTCTCTCTCTCTCTCTCTCTCTCTCTCTCTCTCTCTCTCTCTCTCTCTCTCTCTCTCTCTCTCTCTCTCTCTCTCTCTCTCTCTCTCTCTCTCTCTCTCTCTCTCTCTCTCTCTGGTTACTCTATCTCTTTCACTTTCTTTTTTTCCCCTCTCCCACCTTCTCTCTTTTTGTCCTCTTTTTTTAATTCCCTCGCTTATTCTCTACCTCTTGCTCCAGTCTCTCTTCTATTCCCACTCTATAACTCCTTCTCTCTCTCTCTCTCGCTCTCCCCCCCCCCACGTCTGGGATCACTCCCGTCTCTTATTAACAGGAGCATTAAATCGTATCACACAGATTTAAGAGGGTAATGTGAATTCGATTACCGAGCGGATGTTTCAAAGCACAGTACAATGTAGCTTTAGCTCTCTGGACCCGGGTATGGCTGCAAAGTCCTTCCTGTGATTTACGATTCGCTAAGCCGAATTGCTACCGTTACCGGGGGCAACGAAGTTCAAGAGAGCTGCTGTGAGGCTGAGCTCACTCTCTCGCTCTCTGTGACGCCCCGCGTTGCTGGGGCAATCCTTAGAAGCGTTTGTTTATTTGGAATGTTTCTATTGTCTGATGGTTCCAGATGCGGAGGGTGGCGAGGAGAGTGTTCTGTTCCTACCTGGGCCTTCTGGTCAATTCCAAGAATGACCTGTCTCTGGCCAACGTGTTGGACAGTCCCTGCCGTGCTCTTGGACGCACAGCCTTCACAGACATCAAGCACGCGGCTCGGAACAGTCAAACCTCCCTATTCCTGGTAATGCAGGGATTTTGTCAGTAATTCACCCTTTCATATCTATTTACCATTCCTACCGGTTATGACTCATTCTCTAGGAGTCTGTGTGTTAACTCTGTGTGTGTCTGTGTCTGTGTCACAGGCCGTGACCTCCTTTGTGCGGGCAATTCAGCTGGGCGGTAAAGGTTATGCCCCTGCTGAGTCTGACCCACTTAGGAGGCACCTGAAGGGCCTGTGTGAGTTTGTCCACTTCACTGACCAGCTGGAGGAGCTGCTGGGAGAGTCCCCGGAACCCAGGTACCCACAAACCTGTGCTGAATTACCATTTCATCACATGCATCACCATTTTCAATTGACAATCATTCAATTGTGACCGAGTGCATCACCATTGAGTGTCAGGTCAGACTGCCATAGACCTCTTAAGTTCACCTACAAACAGGACCCAAAAGCGGCCGTCTTTACCCATGTATGGAGTTCCGGGTGCCATGTTTACCCATATATGGAGATCCGGGCATCATATTATTTGGGTAAAGATGGCAGCTGCTTTGGGTCCTTTTTGTAGGAAAACTTCAGAGGTCTATAATCAATAAGACAATAAGCTTGGCTCACTGCCATTGCACTCACTCCAACAGCCAAATGAAGTGCTAATTGGCCATTTCCATTTCCCATCATCACAATGATGATTACCACCGTTATTGGATATTGCTGCACACAAGTAAACACTACGGCATATTCGTCCATGGATATTAGAAACAGATGGATCTTACAAATCTGTGTTCTGTTCTGCCTTATTGATGTGGCTTTTATCCTCATTTGCTTGCGTATAATGCATTCAAGATACAGTGCCCTTTGCCATTTTACCAGACCTGAACCATTTGTCTCGAAATCTGTTTTTCGACCTCGCTTTAGGAAAAAAGTAGACCTGGTGTAGACCTACCTCTTTAAAAAGAAAAAAGAAGGTCCTAATGACGTCTGCTTGAATGATCATGATGGCATTCAAATGTTGAGACCAGTTTATCTGGCCTACATCAAAGTGGTACACGATGCTCAAAAGCACAAGGTCATTTCAGCTTTTCCCCTGATGTGATTGCCTAAATCTTGATTTTTTTTTTTTTTTTTTGAGTGCCAAACAAGAGGGTATTTCCTTGATCGAACGTGATTGTAGCGCTATAACCTGAAAACATTCAAGATGCTTCCTGAGCCTTGCAACATCTGGCAATGCAAAAGAAAACCACACGAACAACAATGTGTTTGTGTGTGGGTGTGTGAAGTATTGTGCAAGAACGCACTGTTCCTATTCTGCAATTGATAAAGTATGGCACAAACAGTCATTTGAATCAGCATGGACTAATTACTGGGGAAGTCATTAGTTTTAGTTGCTTTATACTATGTGTGCACATATACCTTTGTCTATGGGCCATATCTATGTGTGCTCATGCGCGTGTGTGTGTGTTTGTGCGCGCATGTGTGTTACAGTGTGGCCGGAGCTAAGCTTGTGGCCCGCATGCGTACGGCTCTCCTGAAGGGTTGCAGCAGTGGAGACCCCGTCTATACGGCGGTGGATGATGCGGCGAACGTGCTCAAGGAACGCATCGGTCAGATCCATAGCGCTCACCAGCAGTCGGCTCTCACAATGGGCATCAGCCCTGCCAGGGTACTTTGCACTACAGTTAACACTTGTTTATGTCTGTGGTATGGTTATGGGACTTTGCAGACGCCTTTGTCCAAAGCGACACACAAATACAAAAAATCAACATAATATTTAACAAATAACAGGGAACAGATTAGAATGTTGGTCAAACTATAATAAGGAGAATGGCAATAATAAATGACGTCAATTCAATAAATAGCCTAATAAAATAAGCAATGAAAATGAGGGGAATAGACAATAATAAACAATAGTGTACATTCAATCAATAATATAAAAAACAATGACATGGTAAGACTATATTAAGGAGAATATCAATAATAAACAATAATGTCAAATTAATTAAACAGTGTTAAAAAGAATTAAAATTAGTGTACTGATACAGCACAGATAAAGATGCACCAGAGTCTGTGTGCAGTAAGCACTGTGCAGCAAGTGCATGCAGATAAAACAGAAAACAGGCCTAAATCCTGTCTTAGTAACACCCCCAATTATGACCACTTTTGTTTGGAAATTCTAAAACAACAATGTTTTTTAACACTTCAAAATAACATTTGCTAAATTAACCTTACATTTTTCAGTAGCCATAGGTGTGTAGATTTGAACAAAATCTGGTTTGGTTCTTAACAGGAGCATTTACTGCCTGAAATATCCGATTTTGTTTACCACGCTCAGAGTTATAGTGCTGGCCTGATGGGTTGCCTATTTACGCCGTTTCAATGGCACATGAACGGTTAGACCGAGAATTCTCGTCATGAAATTAAAATTCCACTGGAGCTCCAAGCGGATGTGTACCGCATAACCTTACAACACTGTTTACAGCTCTTGAGTCCGCGGTAAAATGTCATTTTTTTTGGTACATAGCTAATTTAGATACACCTATGGTGTGGGTGCTTGCGTTTCTTTAGGAATCCGCCGTCTTGGTTTGTATAGAAATGGATATTAAGTGACACATACACGCAAGACGGTGGAAATACGGGACCGACGGTAATAGGGGGAGTTCCGATAGCTCAGTCTGGAGCATTTAGTTTTAACACGGCTATCTATCTGAAACATTTTTGCACTAATTGCATTCATAGGACCCTGTAACATGTTTTCTGTTTCTTGTTCTCTCTATTCCCTTCCAGCCTAGAGCGTACGCCATCAACCATGCGACAGCTTACATCGGCCGGGACACGGTCAAGGTGCTCATGAATCTGCTGGATGAGGAGGCTCTGGCGCCGACCTGCAGGAACAAGGCAGAACTGCTCACTGATGACCAATCAGTGCTCAGTGGAGCAGAGGGAACTTCCCTTCTCAGTCTTTACAAGTGAGTAACAGTGCCAACGAACAATAATAAAAAATCATATAAAATCACAAATTAGCTCAATGAAATCATATGAAGCGAAGGACACTGTAACAGCAAGTCCAAACAAACGTATACCTACCATAGGTACAATTTGTAGGGGAGTGAGGGTCTTGGTTTTCTAGGGGAGTGAGGGTCTTTGTTTTGTAGGGGAGTGAGCATCTTGGTTAGCTTCTCTGTGGTATGAGTGGACTTTCCCATTTCCCATTGAATACAGGCAGACATCTTGAATGGCCAGTATAGAGGGCACTGGTACTGTTACGTCTACTCCTGTGTTTAAATTCTTGAATGACCTTCTGAGACCTTTCTGCATGTCTACATGTTTTTAGTTTTTATTGTGCTGTTCCTTTGCCACCTACATCTGCAGGTCTCCAGAGGTGGTGACTGGGACCTCTCCAAAGCCCTTACGCAGTCGCGTCCAGGCAGCACAGGCCAAAGGAAAGGTGTGTGTGTGTGTGTGTGTGTGTGTGTGTGTGTGTGTGTGTTGATCATTCCCATATCACAGACAGATAAATAACACAGTGCCTAAATCAGAGGTGGGCAAACTACGGCCTGTATCCGGCCCACCGAGCATTTAATTAGGTTATCATAGGCTGTTCTCTATTTTATTTTTTTCCCTGTGATGTATGCGGCTCGCCGACCAATATTCAAAACCCAATGTGGCCCTTGAGCCAAAACGTTTGGCCACCCCTGCCCTAAATATAGCCTGGGTTTTCCCATGTCTTACGCGAGCAATTTTATTCACGCTGCTAGGCAGCCTGGATTCCTTGGACCTCAACGAAGGAACCAACCAATCACAGAACGGAGTGTGTGTTCATGTTTGGCTGAAATGAACTGCAAGCATCATCCATTATCAGAACATAATCTGGAACACTGCCTCAAGGCAACACCTGTAGGCCAACAGTACCTCACCAACAACCAGGCTGGAGATTTGGACAGCTGCATCTCTCTCTCTCTCTCTCTCTCTCTCTCTCTCTCTGCATGCTATATGAACCGGTCTCTCAGTGGGAAGTTTAGTTTTCTAACCCACAGCACTACCCTGTCTCTCACCCGGGACACACAAGGCTCACCGCCGTCTCCTCCCCTTCAGAACAGCCTCCCCACTGTTGGTCTCTGGTAGAGTGTGTGTGTGTCATCTGATGGCAGTCTCATGTTGGAGGTTTGGCGTGGAGCCCTGGAGCTGTTCTTGCGTTGGGAAAGCCCTGTGGGTATACATTTTACAGTTGGACAGCAGTGAATTCAGAGGGGGTGGGAATGTGGTATAGTGTATCTCGTGCGTGCGTCTCACGCGCGCGCAAGCTCAACCTTTTCTGTGTATGTGCAAGTTATGCATCCTGTTTATATAGAGACTAATATATTGTACGAGTTTGAACGTAATGAAGGAAAAAGGCACTTTTATATTGGGTTCAGTAGCTTTATCAACAAGAAATAAAACCCCATTTCTCTTGCTCACTCTCTCTCTCTTTCCCTTCCTCTGAACATGTATGCTAAACTCATTTCGTGAGCTAGCTCCTTTATTTGATTGCACTAGCAGATGTCACGTTAGCTTCCCTGCAAGTCTGGCCGCTCTCCTGTCCGATGAGCTGAAATGGGCCTCCGAACGCTTCCCAGTTTCCTGCGGAAGCGTCGGCTTTTGCTTTGAGGATGCCGTGTCTGTCTCGCGGCCGTGTAACCTGAGAGAGAGTGAGGTTATAGTTTCCTGTTACACTCTACTCTGGATGGTGAACCGGTCCGGTCTGCCCTGTCCTGGCCAAGCGTGCATGCATGCTGTGTGTTGACCCGTCCAGACAGGTGACGTCATCAGTGCAGCATCGATTGAGTGACACCAAAGTCCTTTTAGGCAAGTCCCTCAACTCGGCGGCCATATGACAACGCTTTTTGGGCACTTGTCGGGCATCCATTTCGGCAGAAATGCGCATGCGCAAGACTTCACGACACCAATCTTGCTCCAGCGGCGAGATCACAACACATGATTGGCACGATGTCTTCACAACACACCATATGATTGGCTCAATGTATTCACATCACACCACGCGATTGGCTCAATGCATTCACATGTCGACGTTTTGCCGAGGAAGGGGTGGGATATGTGTAGACCAAGAACCAAGACCAAGTTTGTAGAGCTCTGTTCTAGAATCTTTGGTGTAGACAATGGCCATATTGGCGTGACAAGCTAGCCCCATGCATTTCTATGGAGTTTTTTTTTTTGAGTGCTGTGTCTCCACATTAGAAAGTCTCTGGTGACACACACACACACACACCACACACACACACACACACACACACACACACACACACACACAGAAGGAGAGAGATGTGCTGAGTGGTTTGATGGGTTAGGCTGTGGGCGAGGAAGAAGAGGAAGAGTTATGCATTGCAGTCATTGTCTTGTCTGTGCAGAATGTTAACACACTCTGATATCATTTAGCACCACTCTAGACCTCCCGGCTGAAGGAGATGCTCTCCTGCCAAGGCTTGCCGACTCGGGAGGAAAAGTGGCCTTTAGTTCTGTTTGTGTGCTTCTTGTATTGTCTTCATTCAGTCCCTCTATACTTCAGTCTTGCTTGCCCTCATGAATGAATGAATGAATGAAGTTCAAGTTGCCCCAAGGGGAACTTGTCTTGCACTTAGGAGCCATAAATTACATAGCGCTACACATCACTTAGACATACAGACTCGCACGATGATACATAGAATGACAAACGAATCTAAACAGGGTTCCCATGGGTCATGGAATTTCTGAAATATAATGGAATTTTTGGAAGTCTATTCCAGACATGGAAAGTCAGGGGATTTTATCATTTTCAGGACAAAGTCATGGAATATCAGGGAATTTTGGGCAGGAAAAAATGTACTTGCCAAAATACATTAATACAGATATTTCCATGCAGAATTGGTGTATATCTGGTTATTAGCTTTACTGCTTGCTTGGGTAGCCCAACTTTGTTTATTCAATGCTCTAAAAAAGTAAAAGATTTTTGAGCGCTACGAGGCTGCTCTGAAGTCATTGGTCGGTATATTGTGCCAGGGTCAGAGTGATGTTTCAGTTCTATGGTCGCACTCACTTGCTTAATTTAAAGGACAAGGATGATGCCGACGCACAGAAAAGAAACTCGTCAACAAAAAAAATGGATTTGGGTGGATGAATGCATGAATGAATCGTTGTAGCTTGAATGCATGAATGAATCGTTGTAGCTTGAATGTTATTTATAGAAAAAGTCGCTTTGTATAAAAGCGTCTGCTAAATGAGTAAATGAAGTCTGCACAAACTACATTACCCAGAATCCTCTGTACTTCTGGCTCGAGTTCAAAGCGTTGCACTGAGATGCAGGTAGTTACCTAATGCGCTTCCCAAAGTATCTGTATCCTGTTTCTTATTTACGCCATTCAGAGCAAATCCACCTGCCAGCTTTTATGATTCAATGCATCTTTTTGATCTTTGTAAAAGAGAGAGAGTGTGTGTGTGTGTGTGTGTGTGTGTAACCCCCATCTTGGAGAGTAATTGCGATCACCTGCTGTTTTTGGAATGGCATCAGTGCCGGATCCTGTCGGTCGGATGCTTTCCCTCGCCTCTCCCGACCCGGTCACTCGGTCCACAGGGGTTACGTAAGGACAGTAGCAGGCTGCCTTGCCGTTTCTCTCTTCTCCATCACTCTTTTTCCCCTTCATCACTCTCTTTTCTCTTCTCAATCACTCTTTTTCTATCCATGTCTTTAATTTTCCATCACAGCCTTTCCCTCATTCCTTTTGTTCTTTTTTCAGACTGCCTGGTATTAATGACTTGCTCTGTTAGCCTCACTGCCTGACATGGAGCAAATCCTCTGTTTAGTCTCATTTCTTTCTTTCTTTCTTTCTTTCTTTCTTTCTCAAACCTCCACATCAGCCCAGCCTTTTTCTTTCTTTATTTCTGCACCCCATCTGCATTAGATGAATACCTCCGGGAGACCCACTGAATTTTTCTTTTCTTTTTTTAAAGTTGTCATTTGTTCACTTACTGCAGCTGTGTTTGTGTGTGGAGCAGGTGAACCTAATCTCGGTTTGTGTTGCTGTTTGAAGGGTGGTGCAGGCAACTGCTCTAGTGTGTGTGTGTGTGTGTGTGTGTGTGTGTGTGTGTGTGTGTGTGTGTGAGACCTGTTCTGTGTATCTGAGCAAGGCTAGCAGAACCGGTGTGAGGCAGGCAGTGCGCTGTTGTTGTCTTAGGTGTTCTTCTGAGGATAACTTTAAACAGCTCTCATCTCCGCACTTTGATCCTCCCCTGCCCCAACCAGCACCAAGATCTGCCCCCCTACACTCACCAACACCCAATACTGCCCCAACCAGCACCCAGATCTGCCCCCCTACACTCACCAACACCCAATACTGCCCCAACCAGCACCCAGATCTGCCCGGTCTACCCCCACCAACCCCCAGCCCCCCTCTCTGCCCCCACCCAGCTGTGCATACTGTTCCCCCCTCCTGCCTCCCTTTCTTACTCCCACTTTTTTCCTCCTTCGTCTGAGTCTCTCTCTCTCTCTCTCTCTCTCTCTCTCTCTCTCTCTCTCTCTCTCTCTCTCTCTCTCTCTCTCCCCCCCTCTTGAAGGGAGAAAAGCCTTGAATCCTGATAATCCAGGGCAGGCGCACATCAAAAGGCAACAGAGGGGAGGAGTGCAGAGTGGAGATCAACACTTCTCCTGAACCCATACACACACATACTGCCCCCACCATGATCAACACTTCTCCTGAACCCATACACGTGCACACATACACACCCGTACACACATACTGCCCCCACCATGATCAACACTTCTCCTGAACCCATACACATGCGCACATACACACTCCCACACACACATACACACACACACACACACATACATACCGCCCTTGCCATGATCCACACTGCTCCTTTACCCATACACATGCACACACCCGTACACTTGTGTACACACACACATACACATGCACACATACACACTCCCTCACACAAATACCGCCCCTGCCATGATCCACACCCCTGAGATCTTTAACCGCTTGTTAGAGGAGCCTGAGAAGGCCAGCCACACCTTGCTCAGGGCTTAGGGTGGATTTGATGCATCAGTGCTGTAACTCCCAAGGCCTGCTGCTCTCATAGAGCTAAGAAACACACACCCACCGACGCGGTACTGTCTTACATCACAGGAAACTCGCCTGCATAAAGCTCAGCTCAGCAACACACTGCAAAGCTAAACATTGTTGAGCTGTTATTTGAGGTCAAATTGTGCATCTCTTTGCTGTTGGGAAGTGGTTTTCTCTCTAGCTTTGAATCCTCATTATGTCTGAATAATCAAGTCGATACCTTCACCATGGTTTCTGTCTATACATGTGTCCTTCATATATGCCTGTGTGCACTGTTTGTAAAGCCCTGTATGATTGGTCTTTGTCGTTGCTGTATGTCACTATACATAGAGGCGAAAATGAGCCTGTGCAACCAAAAACGGACATTCGTCAGCTTTGTGTATTCTGTTGTACCCCCCCCCCCCCATGCCTCTCCCTTTCTGCTTGGGAAAGACAGTGTGCCGCAAGCATGAGAATAAATTAATAAGTAAATGTTTGTCACAAAGCATAACAAGGAGAAAATTGCTGCAATTAAAACAAATGTGTTGGAATCAACACAAACTGTGTTATCCCTATCTGGACACAGAGATGTGTTAAACGAGAAAACACAGCTTGTTTTTAAGAGTGGGAGCAGTCAAAAGTAAGTTTCCACATGGTATGACCTAAAGATCGGCCTTAAACTTGTCTTGATTTCCCAGGTGAAGGAGCGAGGCCTGCGCTCTCAGTTTGCCTGCACGTACGTTGAGGTGGACGACCCACCGCTGAACCGGGTTCTGGACTTCCCCAGCACCAGCCAGCTGCCCACCTGCAAGCACCCTGCTCCGAAGCGGCCGCTGCACCGCCCAGCGCTGGTCACAGACTGGGGCAGGGATTCCGAGAACCAGGAGTCTGCTGTACCGAAGGAATCACATGGGCTAGATAACGGTAAAAGCGCTTACTGATAAGGATGATGGATGATGAGGATGATGGATGATGATAATGATTGATGATGATCCTAATAATAGTAATCATAATAAAATAAGTTACATTTATATAGGGCCTTACACAAATTCCAGGTCGCTTTACACAATGATAATCATTGAATTGAATTGAGATGTGTGTAGGTTTCTAGCTTTCTCCGCTAAAATGCTTTTATATGTAAAGTCCTCGATTCTGGAATCGTGAAATATTACTTTGTCCGCTTGTTAGCTCTTTGGAGATGGCTTTTGCTTGTTGTTAATCCTTTACCTCCACAACAAGGGGGAATAAGTCACGAGAAGTATGCTATTTACAACAACAGAGTAAAATATAAATATATTTTGACTCTTTATAAATATATTGCAACCTTTAATCAATTAGCTAGTTTAACATAATTGACAAGACATTGAAACCGAAACATTGATTAGTCAGCTTGATTAGTCAGCTCGATACTCCCCTGCTGCACGAGAACTTTGCTTGCTGACAGACTTTGTACTTTGTCTGCCAAAAAAGCTTTTTTTAGCCGTAGATGGACAGTTACAGTAGGGGGCGGAATATGAGGAGAATTTAGCAGAATTTGAAGACCTCACCCGTCTTTAAAGTGGGGTGTTTTCCCAACCCTCACACACCTGCAATGTTGGTGAGATCAGCCAAGAACTCTGGAGAAAATAAAGACTTTTGGAAGCTGGGTAGACACTGGTCGGTCTAGAGACCAACCCTGAACAGTGAAATTTGCACCTACAAATGGCTGTTTCCGCATAACGTTTTCTCCCCTTGAGTCCCCATCTTTTCAAACCCAAGAAAACCCATGATCTGCCAACCTGAATCAAGCATTTCACTACACTTTTGTCACAAGTTTGGAGCAGGGATAACGAGCCCCAGTTCTAGTCAAGTCTAGCCTAGTCAAGTTTCTTTATATACATCACATTTAAAACAACAAAAGTGCTCAGTTGAGGCAAAGAAAATGCTAAAATACAGAAATGTGATAAATACATAAATAGAATATGATTTGTGATGAAGTGCGTAAAGGATGGATAAAAGTCCAATAAAAAGATAGAATAACCTAGGATGGCTTAACCATAAGGGAGTGGGCTTGGCCAACCAAGAGGTCTGTCTTTAAATTTGACTTGAAACTATCTATAGTGAGATGGGATTTGATGAGTCAGGAGAGTGTTCTAAAGTCTAAGCTAAGGGATGTGGTTGTGTGCAGGACTTTGACTTGTCTTTAGAGCATTGTAAAGTACTTGGATCCGAGACAAAAAAAAAAAACATTCAAGGACTTCAAGTTGGTGAATTTCAACTGAAAGTGTTTTTGACTTTTGCCCCCCCACCCCCAGTTGCCTGAAAGCATACTAAATAGTTAATTAGTCGACAAATAGGTTGCACATGTTGCTCTGAACCTCTCCAGTCCAGCCACCAAAACCCTGGTTTCCATATCTGAGAAGTAGCCGGTCAAAGAGGGGTGAAAAAAGAGAAAATGGTAGAAGTAGGAGCTTTGTGCCAAGTGGCAATGTGGCATATGGTAAGATGGCAAAATAATGTATTGTGAGCTTTGGAAAAAGGTTCCAGTGTTCCTTGAAAGTCCTTGACTTTAGTTTTCCCTCACGAGGATTGGGTCGAAAGTGCACACGGGTGGTGTGGAACACAGGAAGGGTACGGGCCGTGCAACCGGTTCTCTCGGTGGGTCGGTTCCACGCACCTCCTCCGGCTTGGAACGCCAGGTGTTTCGGAACTGATCCCAGACCTCTCGTCTTCTATCCGGGCCCCACGTTCTGCCCGGAGTCCCGTTCCGGGACCAGTACTTAAGATCAACCTTTAACCAATTCCCCGTCCTGTAAGAACCTGGCAGCCTTGACATTTGTTGTAAAAGTACCCAAGGAACTCACTTTCTCACTTTTTTTTTTTTTTTTTTTTCCTTTCTCCTCCTGTTTTTCTCCTTTTTACTCATTCATCTCTCCATTTCTTTCTTCCTTTTTCATTCTTTCTTTTTTATTCTCTCACCTCCACATCACCCCAGCCTTTCCTCTTTCTTTTCTTTTTATCACTTTCTCTCATGCATGCACACTCGTCTCTCTCCCGCTTTCTTTCTATCTTTCTTTCTTTTATCATTCTCTCTCATGCATGCATGGTTTTCTCTCCTTCTTCGTGTATTTGTTTCTTTCTTTCTTTCTTTATCACTCCTTCTCTCATGCACACATGCTCCTTTCTTTCTTCTCTCTCTCTCTCTCGCTCGCTCGCTCGCTGCTCTGGTTGGCTGTGGGAAACTAGGCTCAGCTCCATCAGGTTACATGGCAAGCGTTCCCATTCTCCTCGGTAAAATACACACACATCTCCTGTGAAACCAACCCCAGTCTAACGTCAGCAGTTTCATCATAGCTGCCCCCCTCCCTCCCTAACCCTTACCTTTCTCTCTCTTGCCATCCCCCTTTCTTTTTCTTTCTTTCTTCCTTTTTTTGGTTCTTTCTTTCTCTCTTTCCCCTGTTCTCGTTTGTTTCTTTCCCACACCCCACCCTGCCCTTGTTGATCGTGTCGTTTGCTGACTCTCTACTTTGCTTCCCCTTCCCTCTTATAAGTATAAGTGTGTAGAAGTATATATATTCTTTTGATCCCGTGAGGGGAATTTGGTCTCTGCATTTATTCCAATCCGTGAATTAGTGAAACACAAACAGCACACAGTGAACACACAGTGAGGTGAAGCACACACTAATCCCGGCGCAGTGAGCTGCCTGCTACAGCGGCGCTCGGGGAGTAGTGAGGGGTTAGGTGCCTTGCTCAAGGGCACTTTAGACGTGCCTACTGGTCGGGGTTCGAACCGGCAACCCTCCGGTTACAAGTCCGAAGTGCTTACCAGTAGGCCACGGCTGCCCCCCCCCCTCATTACCCCCCCTTCCCTCTTCTTACCCCCCCTTCCCCCTTCTCATTTTAGAGCGATAATGTGCATGCATTGGAATATGCATAACACAAACTAGTTAATTCCCATTATGGAATTCTCTATGTAGAGGGAAGGTGTGCATGTGAAATGAACTGGAATGTTGTGTACCACAAACCGGTTAATTCAAATTCTGAAATTCTCCACTGTGTGTTTTTGGAAAGGTGTGACAGGATGGTTGTGATGTATATGTATGGGTAATGTACTCGGGAAGATACTGAGTCAAATGTATTTATTTATTTATTTCTCTCTCTCTCTCTCTCTCTCTCTCTCTCTCTCTCTCTCTCTCTCTCTCTCTCTCTCTCTCTCTCTCTCTCTCTCTCTCTCTCTCTCTCTCTCTCTCTAGGTGATGCGAACCCTCCAGCAGGTGCCAACCAGAAGGTTAACACGGTCTCCATAGCAGCCCTGGGAAGTCGCCAAGGTAACGCCAAAGCCGGAGTAGCCAAGGAAACCCAGAAAACGACGACGAACAAAAAGAGTGACACCCCCTTAAATGCCCCTGCCCTGGGGGGAAAGAGCATGAAACGCAAGCAGGTGGACGGGGCAGACCTGGGCGGCGAAGAGAACCAACCGCCAGCCAAGAGACCCCCTCTAAAAGTCCCTGGTGCCGCACCGATGGGCAAGAAGAGCACCAAAGCCCCCACTAAGAAACTGATCGCTGGGCAGGGCAAACTCACCGGCTTCTTCCGGGTGTAGCTGTGCCCTGTACTGCTCAGACTAGCTGGCTGTGATTTTAATCAGCAAAGTCTTTATTTATTCTTGCGTCATTGTTTCATTGCTTTGATGTAACGGTGAAGGTTCATAAGATGTAATATATTGTTTTCTCAGTATGAAGTAGCTGTTTGAGGTATTGTCCTCTTGCTAGATGAATTGGGCTCTTCCACAACCACCCCCCCCCCCCTGTGTGAATATGGTATGTTGTCCCTAAGTAACATTGTTCTGTGATGGATTGATTGGTTATGATTCATTTATCCCTCTTGTCCACCGCTCCAGTTGTTTACTTCATTGTTTAGTTGTATTAATACACAATATACATTACATCATCATGACCCCTTTGACGTTTGCCAGCCCTAGATTCTAAGTGTGTGTATGAATGCACAGTCCTTGAAACAAAGCAGTCAAAACCCTGCAACATTTCTTTTAAATAAAGTTTTATTTTTGTTGTTACACATGCATTGTTTCTGTTTTAATAGGTTATTTTTGTTTTTTTCCTCATTTACTTGATAAGCATCACATATATCACATCAGTAGGTTCACAAGACGACAAGAGAGAGAAGTATATTTTTGAGACACACACACACACACACACACTTGGCCCCACGTTCTTCATGGTTTCACAGATGGAGTGCTGGTGAATTCTTCAGGCTTGCCAGCAGGGCCTGTACACTCTTCCGATCATACACCTCAGCACTACACACAGAAGAAAGGGAAGCGCAAAAGTCACCACAACATCGACCTGGGGCATTCCATGGTCATCAAGACTATAACAATACTGGTAATGTCTACCAGAGACTTGAAGGAATATTATTTCTATGAAATTGGCAGCACCGACTTGAATGACAAAATCTTTCAGGTGATGTTTGTGTTTTGCAGAAACGAATCCATGCCCTGGAGCGGAAAGCCTGAACTTCTAGCGAGTTCCGTGTGTATGCACAGCCTTGGCCGAGCTTGGTGCATAATAATGTGTTTTTGAACAGAGTGTTTTCTAGGAACATGTTTGTGATCAGATTCATCTTTGAGTTGCCAAGAACTCTGAACTCATCATAACAGGCCGTCGTAACACACCATCCAAGCCTTGCCACTGGAGCATTAACTTCAGATGTCAACAGAACATCTCACTGTTTGCTATTGTAAACAATCTTTGTCTTCCAACAAAGAAGCACGAAGAAGCTTGTATCTAACTTAAACACAGGACGGAAATGCAAACAAAAGCATTGTTTATGCCGCACGTCAAAGATATTCAGTTTACTGGCAAAGAGCAGAAAATATTGAACTTTAGGATGCTGTGGAATTGGTCACACTTAACTTGGATAGTCTGTACACAGACTTTCTACAGATGCTTTGGTTATCAACAAACTATCTGTTGACTCCTACAATTTTATGGGGTTGAATCTGGATAAGGTGCTGTTCATAATTGTTCAACAATTTCTACATAGGCTACTGAACTTGAATCTTAACAGATTATATGTTACGTCTCTGTTTACGGACTATCCATATTCATTGTTACTGTGGAATCAGAGAATTTTTAGTTGTTCTTCCTTTTACTCAACAATTACTCAAACTGATCAATTGATCAAAATAGTTGGTGGTGATTAATTAAATCGTTGACCTCAAACCGATTAATTGTTGCATTGCAGACCCTAAACAAAAAAAAAAATCTAAATAAAGACCGGAATCTCAATCTCACATGTTTCTTTCTCACCGTCCATGTCTCTGCGGCGAACGGACAGGTTGTCATCCGGCTCGGGGTGTCCCTCCTGGGGAGCCCAGTCGGCCGCGGCCTGGTCCATCCTCCAAGAGGCCAGCAGGGGGAAGGCGCGGCCCAGGACGGATCTCAACTGGTGGGAGCGGAGGCTGAACCCTCCTGGGCCATTATCCTGGAGGTGTGGAGATGGTAAAATGTGTTTCTAAATCGGGAGTGGATAGTTGCTTTCTTTCCGTTAACAGTAAATGCTGCAGTCTGTTGGGGCTCTGCTGTAGAAGATTGGTGATCGTAATGTAAATGACAAATACCAGAGTGCTACTTGGTGGGATCTGTGTCATTTAATGGAAAGCGTGTGTGTGTGTACAAGAACCAACCTCTCCTCTCTTGGAGGTTGGACTGTGCTTAAAAAAAAAAAAACAGTGAAATACTATTATGTGTGGGTGAGTGTACATGTTTATTTGTGTGTGTTTGTCAGCAACAGTCAACCAGTACAGATCCTCTTGCCCCTGCAGGATATGAGTGTGTGTATTTGTATTTGTATGTGTGATGCATATATATATATATATATATATATATATATATATATATATATATATATATATCAGAGGAGGCTCCTTCATTGAGGAAAGGGAGGAACACCCTCCCTAAAATTTCAGAGAAAAATAAAAAATATATGAAGTGAATTACTAATCTGATAAATTACTGTTAATATTACTATTTTTAACACTTTGAATGAACAAAATTGTTTCCCTAGGTCAAAATGCCAACAGCACCCCCTATCGCAATTGAAAATTACTGTATGGAGGAGCATCCTCCTCAAGCCTCTCATTGAAGTCCATTATAAACGCCTCGGACCCCAGCGGCTCGTGAATCACGTCGTTTTCAATGGCCAAGGGGGTGCTGTTTTTAGCGGCAACGGTTCAAGAACGTTATCTGCAGTCAAACTACGAATCTTATGTTGAACGGAAAGCTTGTTTTTTGCTCGTGAAATAAACAGTAGGCCTACAATGGAATCAGAGGACAATCTCAAATCTTTTATACATTCAAATACACTGCGAATACACTGATATTGTTTATCAAAGCAGGAAGACCAGCTCCAAAAATTAATATTCCAAAACAAGATGGTAAGGCTAGTGTAGGCTACTGAATGCTAGCCTACATAGTGACAACTGGTAACGTTAGCACAGAAAACAATCAGCCATAGCCTACTGCTGGCCTGTCACATACGTGGACAGTTCACTTGGTGATAAAACATTTTTGGATAGTTATGCGTTGTTATAATTATCCAAGTTATCCCTTAAGGTTCTTATTGTTATGTTCTTGTTTTCACCGTTCTAAACGTATCTTTGGATGGTAATGAATGTTTCAGACCATGATGCATTCCTTTAATGACGTCTTCAATAACATTTGCCTTTAAGTGAAAACCAGCGCCCCAAGTTGTTGCGTTCCTATCCTCACTACTATCTTGCTTCATGTCCCTTCATTTGTCAATTTTTTTTTAACCTGACATACGCACTTTAAGCGCCCAAACATGTGACGTCACATGCAGCTGTAGTTCCTTATCACCGTGTTACGACAAAAACTCAAAACAATTAAACTGATCCTAAAAATAAGGTATGACCAATTGAAGCAATAGAGGTGACCCCCAGTGCCTAACATATGGAAGGCATTAAATTAAGATCCCAATGTGCACCGAGATATATTTTTTCTAAAAAAAAAAAATCCCATCCACTCCGCTAAACCCCCCCCCCCCGAGAATGTCAGAACAGCATTTATTGCACAACATTGCCAGTTAAAATGCTACATAGTACATACTGCTGCTATAAATGTGTCTGGGTAGGCGGCCTACATACTCTATTGTTCACATATGCCACCAACACCATCACAACCTCACATTTGCCACTAACGCCAATATATATGTGTGTGTGTGTGTGTGTGTGTGTGTGTGTGTGTGTGTGTGTGTGTGTGTCAGTGACCGATATCCAGGGGCAGTACAAACCATCCTCATCCCCCTACACTGTTCTGGACAGGGGCCAACTCACATGGAACCCTCTGTGGAAGAAATACGTCAGTCTATGTGTGCGACACAGTTTCCAAAGCCTCATGTCACGTAGTTAACCCCCACTCCCCACCTACACACACACACACACACGCATACACATCTTTACAAGGTCCCAGTGGCCTCTATTTCTTTGACGGGCGTCATTTCCCAGCACAACCCCTGTCTGCTACCCCTAGACCAACCTCCTGTCCCCTTCCCATAATGCACCTCTCTCATAACAGCTAAGATAGCTGGGAAATTATTGGAAATGGCAGTGGCAACCCATTCAGGGAAAACCGACTGGAATCTTGAGCAGTTCTGGGAAGCCTCTAGAAGGTTTATTTTGATGAGTTGATTCACACTGCCCATATGATCACACTACCCATAACATAACACTTTTACAGAATTCCTGTCTCACCCGAGACATGGGACTCTATCTTATACAGCTTAGCGCTGCTGCCGCGTGCAGCACGTGAACATGCTGTTTCTGATTTTCGACTGAATTCTGCTGAATTTCGATAATAACATTAACCAGAAAAAACTGTTGACCCTTGAGAGGTCTGCATGTGTAATATCACATAGCCCGAGTTTGCTTGATTATGATTATCTCCCAGAGTGTAGCACTGTAGCTGCCTGTCTACTCCAGCTGTTGGCTCCAGCAACTCCAGCTAAGTGGCACCCCCCCCCTAGCCCAATTAACTTCACACTGTGTCTAGGCTGATATAAAGAAATTGGAACTCATACTGAACTCTGCTGATAGACTTTTAACCAAAAGATTCTACACATCACCCCTGTGTTAGCTGAACTGCACTGCATAGAATTGATTTTAAGGTTATGTTACCGGTAATTACTTACAAAGCTCTGAATGGCATAGCACCTTCATATATCTCTGGGCTTTTAATATCGTATCAACCACAAAGGAAACTTAGATCTTCCAATGTTAATCTTTTAATTGTAACAAAAGTGCTCCACAAGCAAATTGGAGAAGCTGCTTTTATCCATTATGCACCAAAGCCAGTGTTGGGAACATTACTTTAAAAAAGTAATCAGTTATAGTTACTCACTACTTGTTCCAAAAAGTAACTGAGTTAGTAACTGAATTACTCTATGATCAGAGTAACTCGTTACCAGGGAAAGTAACTATTTGCGTTACTGTTACAAAAAAAAAAGTTGATATATGTCAAAGATTTTGGATTTGTTGAGCAGTTTTGAGCAGCCAGTTGAAATGAGTAGAACAGGTGTTTGTAGCAATATTTATTAGATAGATAGATAGATAGATAGATACTTTATTGATCCCGAAGGGTAAATTCAAGATATTGCACATCGACAGACCTAGTTGACTTCAGCCTGTGTCATAGGTTTTTGTTGTGAGGCAGAAAGATCTTTTGCTGCTTGGAGGACTTTGCTCCGAGTCCTTCTTTGCTAGTGGATGGCGAGCTATCATCTGTGGTGGAGGTATCGGTGTTTTTGGACACTATCTTTGGATGCGTGTGTGAGGATGCTTCAATATATTAGAGTTGCTTACAACGGATGTCGACAAAGTCTTCGCTCCTGGACATAATGTACACATTACATGAACGTTCTTGCCTTGATGAATTTGAAGTAGTGCTTATATCTCCACCTTGAAAAGGCCAACTTTTCGGATTGCTCCTGACCTCTGCAGTGTCGTCGAATCTCTATTTTAGCGGTTGCATGTGTGTGTGCCACGTGTGCTGGCAAGTGTGTAAAAACACTGGCTCTGATTGGCTATCATGAAACATGACTCTGCCTTAGCCAATCATAATTGCTTACGTCGTTATTAACCCACCTCCTCACTAGCTGTGAGCCAGGGTGCGTTTGGTTTGGATTACACAGTTTATTCAATCAATGCATAGTAATATGGCAAGCCAAGAGTGCCAGAGTTACGTCTGGTTCTTGCACGTTTTAAGACACAAATGGCGTCAATAACGGCGTTTTTACAGTTTTTACGGCGCGATTAGAGGTGACGCCGTAAAATGCGTGAAAATGCGCCGCTTTTTACGCCGTTCTCAAGCTATTCAAGAGTGCCGTATAATACGCCGTTGTGTGCACTCATTACGCCGTCTTTGTGTGCACAAAGCGGCGTCAAAGACAGCGTTTTCCTCATATGATAATTTCTCCTCCCTCGGCCCCTCCCACAGTCACTAAATTTTAACTGCTTTCGCCAAAACAGACGATACAATTCAGCACAGATCCTCATGCTGCAAAGTTGACTGTAACTTTTATGTAGTTTGCCATGTATCGGAACTCCCCCTATTACCGACTATTAACCGGTCCCGTATTTCCACCGTCTTGCGTGTAGGCCTATGTGTCACTTATATCAATTTTTATATAAACCAAGACAGCGGACTCCTAAAGACACGCAACCACCCAGGTGTATCTAAATTAGCTATGTACCAAAAATGACATTTTACCGTGACTCAAAGAGCTGTAAACAGTGTTGTAAGGCTGCGTGTACACAACCGCTTGGAGCTCCAGTGGAATTTTAATTTCACGGTCTCGGTCTCGGTCTAACCGTCCATGTGCCGTTGAAACGGTGTAAATAGGCGACCCATCAGGCCAGGGCCCACTTCCCAGATAACGATTTTCTACGATTCATCTTACGATCGTTTGTTTGGTTTTTCCGACTGTTTCCCGAACATGCTTGTAGCGTGAACGCGCATGCACTGCTCTAAAGATGCTCTTAAGGGGAGCTGTCCACGTTAATAGTTCTGAAATATCCTCTGATTTGACGGTGATGTCAGGTGACTGCACGTCACAGCTAGGCCTACCATTTAAACTTCGGATCTACACATTAATTCACATCAATACGAAAATAGAAACACTTTGACATCTGCATGTAAGCATCCCAAGTAGGTTATATACCACACAGAGACATAAATAATTATGACCGCCCGGCAGCAGCTTAAGCGGGCGGTCATATAGGTTTAGTCAGATTTTTTTTTTTCTTCTTCTTTTTTTTCTTTTCGCATGCCCAAATTTCCGTCCAATGAGTCCCAGGACACTGAAAGACCGGGTACATCGAAACTTGGTGGGCATGTAACCCCACATGGATAGCATGGAACCATCGTTTTTCGTTTTGATCTGTAACCCCCGCTGACTGGACCCCCTAAAGGAGGGTAGGGCAGACACAGTTTTCTGTGAATATCTCGAAAACCGTAGGGCCTAGGAGGTCCATCTTTTTTTTTATGTATGTTGGTCTTAAGGGGCATGTCAACCCATCCCATTACCACTTATTTCATGTATAGCGCCACCTAGTTAAAAATTAAAAAAGCAAAAAAATGTGGTGTTTTCATCACAATATCTCTGGCTGACAAGGTCAAAACTGCACGAAATTAAAAGTGTAGGATCATTATGACACCCTCCGAATGCATGCCAAGTTTTGTGTACTTTCGTTCATGGGGGGCCTTACAATAAAATAATTTATGTGTACATTTAGTGACGTACACCAACAAGGATTCCCGGGACACTGAAAGACCGGGGTACACGAAACTTGGTGGGCATGTACCCCCACATGGATAGCATGGAACCATCGTTTTTCGTTTTGATCTGTAACCCCCCCGCTTGACTGGACCCCCCGAAAGGAGGGTAGGGCAGACACAGTTTTCTGTGAATATCTCGAAAACCGTGGGGTTTAGGAGGACCATTTTTTTTTTGTCTGTTGATCTCAAGGGGACATGTCAACCCATTCCATAACCACTCATTTCATGTATAGCGCCATCTAGTTAAACACAAAAAAGTAAAAATGAGGTGTTGTAATTGAAGGTATCTGTGACCTAACATTGTCAAAACTGCACGAAATTGGAAGTGTATGATCATTACGACACCCTCTGTATGCACGCCAAGTTTTGTGGAATTCCGTTCATGGGGGGCCACACAATAAATTAATTTATGTTACTATACACCA
Source organism: Alosa alosa (assembly GCF_017589495.1). NCBI lineage: Eukaryota > Metazoa > Chordata > Actinopteri > Clupeiformes > Clupeidae > Alosa > Alosa alosa. Next base: position 25,051,066 of record NC_063205.1, on the reverse strand, counting down.
ACTGGCCTGTAGGTGGCCGGAGACAGTTTTCTGTGAATATCTCGAGAACCGTAGGGCATCGTCACCGTCATTTTTCATTTTGATCTGTAGCCCCCCCGCTGGACTGGACCCCCCGAAAGGAGGGTAGGGCAGACACAGTTCTCTGTGAATATCTTGAGAACTGTAGGGCCTAGGATGACCATTTTTTTCCGTATGTTTGCCTCCAGGGGTCATGTTAACCCATTTCACGTGCACACATGTGCACAAACAGATACACACACACACACACATACATTCACAGTAATGTCACAGGCACAAACACAAGCACGCACGCACACACACACACACGCACACACACACACACACACACACACACACACACACACACACACACACACACACACACACACACACACACACACACATAACATAAACATAACACAAACAATCAAGAATTTCTCAGCATTATAAACAGGCAAGATTGAGGTGGGGTTGTATAAAATGAATTTTACATGTGAAATCTATGAACTAATCATGTTTTGGTACTTGTTGTCTAGCAGATACCAGTGAGAATTGAGTGTGGATAATGCAATTTAGTGAGACAGTTAGAATCATATAGGCCTTTCAGCGTGATTTCTTTTTGTGGAAAAAATGTGCTGGACTGGGCGGCGGTCATATTTTGTACCGCTCTGCGGTACATCTAGTTGTAATTATTTTAAGATTAGATTGTTGCACCATGCAATAATTTTTCGCGGTGCCACTTAAGAACACGTTTGAAGATAAGAAAGAAGTCGAGTAAGAAAGAGAGGAAATGTGTAGGCTTAGATTTTTATGCAGTAGGCTACAGACTAAACCACATGTTGCTTTCTCTGCTTTTTACCTCATAGGCCTAATAAAATATTCACTTAGCAAAGATAATGTCAAACTATTCTGACAACGTCTCGTTTCATAACTTGATTGCATTTTTGTCCGCTTTTCATCACATTATTATGACCATTAAATGTAGGCTATTTTGCACGCTAAAATCTGATTCATCACAGGTAAACACAATAAAGAATGGGAACGTAAATTGGATTATGTATTCTAAGTTGTAATTCCTCTGTATGTCCTGTTGGTGACCTCAGTGAGAAGTACTGTTAAGACGCTCTTAGCCGGTAACGAGTAGCCTACTCTGGAGCACTCGTAGATCTACGAGTGTTTTCACGATGCTCTTAAGCTACGATGGTTTCGGGAAACAGTCGGCAAATCTTAAGACGTTCTTAAGAGGGACTTTACGACGCTCTTAGGCTAACCCTTCTGTAGGCCTACTGGGTCAATTGGGAGCTTGCATGCTGCCACTCCTTCCTTGAAATGCCTTGATAAGGCTGTCGTTTGCACAATTTCAAAAATAATCACCGGGACCGAAACATACCTGTCAACTTTGTCCGGGTTTATCATGTATTTGAACTTTTTTCCCGCTGTCTTAGTAGGAGCTGCAGGGCCGTCGCGAACTTGACAGGTGCGAGGCCTATTTCACTAAGCCTACGTGCATGAAATCATGCTTTACACGTACCTGTCGGTGCATTTTAATAGTAGGCCAGCTTGTCTAAGAGGGGGGATTGTATAGCCTATAACATTAGCCACAGGCATTAGTCACAGGCTATTTGGCCATAAGCCGTTTATCATAGGCTACATTACGAAACCAAACTAGTGTAACAAAGCACTTTAACAGGGGAATTAATTGGGCATGAATCATTGTGCTGAACGCTATTTGTCAATGAGCAGAAACACACTCGACATTCAAACTATTGATAAGATGTGCACTATGGAAACTGGTCTGTCGCTAACATTGGACAAATAAATGACACTGACTCGCCATATCCTGACTCAGAATAAAATCATTTTCTTGCTTACTTTGCCGCAAACTCAGCCATGAAATCAATAGGCCTTTTTGAATTCATAGAAGGGCGAGCCTAGTCTCTCCTGTGACATGGAGGTGCGCAAATAGTTTTTAATAGCCTGTTCAACTTCGAAAAGCTATGTTCACCCGATGCCAGTCACTGATCGCAATTTAAAAGTTCGGGAAGGTTCATCTTTTTAAGTTTTAAGTGCAGTAGCCTAGGCATATCTGTCCCCTTTTGAATTATATCTCGAGCCTATTATGAGCCTACAGTGCGTTATGTCCTGGGATTTGGACGTGCTCCAAAAGAAAAAAAAACTTCGGGATAGATTTTTATAGATGGTTATGAGGAGCAATATGAGAAAGAATTTTGATGATCATTGATCATTGTTTTGGGACGTTAAGCCTTTTCCATATGTGTCAGTGAAGGAGAGTGAAGAAACATGCTGTCACGTCAGGTAACCTAAAGGTTCTTAGTGATGAGGAACAATATGAGAGAAATGTGGTGATCACTGATTTTTAGGACATTAAGCCAGTTAAGCTTTTTGCTTAGGCTACAATAGGCGTTAATGAAGAATAAATGGGCGACGGCCCAAATATTGCTTTTTTCATGAATACAAAAGTTGGGTGACCCTCCCTCCTAGAATAAAAAAAATGGTTGACCCTCCCCTCAACAAAGAATAAAAAGACATGACAGCATCTTACATAAGGATTATACTTTTTGGGTCCTCTCAGTCTCCATATGCAGCAGATCTAACTTGAACGTTATGCTACTCGTTTTAATTGGGAACGAGAGGGAGAGGTGGTGGAAATTTGCAGTTGGCTTGTCATTAATTGATTTCACCTTTTTAATATAAGAAACATTTAAAAGGAAATCATGAGAGTAACAAAAACAACGCGAGGAGATTGCAGAATTATCCGGTTCACACTAGGCTACTGACCCATTATAAAATGTGAGGGCACTTTGACAGTCTGCACTGTGATTTGAACTGTGTGTGAAAAGCAGTTTGCCGTAAAGCTTCTCTGGCTAAATTGTGGTGCCCCTTCTGTCCCTTGGTGCCGTGCGCACAGTGCGAGATGCGCGTGGTAGCGGCGGCACTGGACACTTCAGGTGCGTTAGTTAGGCTACAAGTAAACAAGGCCGATGAGCTGTGATTGAAAATCACCCAAAATACGGGATGTCCCGCACAATTCGGGACTGTTGGCAACCTTACTACACCAACCTCGTGACATAGCCTACCCATGCCATCTATTTGCCTGCATAGAGGAGTTTATTGGCCGTTTTCAACCCCTTTATCGTGAGAGAGAGACGCTCAACAATTTGTTTTTGTTTTAAGTTATCCATTGCTGAAAAGCATCCCCTTTAAAACGCGCATCTTTTTTTTTTTATCTCGCTCTGTCGGAGCCTGCCCAGTTTTCTCTGCATGCCGGCTTGTGCCTCCACTTCGCCCAAAATGCTGAATTGTATTGCATTCTCCATGGTTTTAGCTTAATTTTCATGTACCACATCAGCATTTTTGTTCAGTGAATCTCTTGTAAATTGTTTTACAATTACCGTCGGACATCACAATTACCGTCGGACATCACACATTTACAGCAACTGGAGGCTGTAGGCGAATTCACAAATTTAAAAAATGAATGCAAAACAAAATTAAGCGGGATTCGAACGTCCATTCAAAAGCCTTTCTACTCCGTGGGCTATAGTGCATTAGGCCTATCCTACACTAACATTGCTGAGTTTTACGAGTCATTGATGTAATCAACCACTACGATGTGGTTCAGCAAAACGAATGATAAATGGTGTGGTTCAGCGAAACGAAGATTACGAGTAGGCTATATAAAATAGGCTAGACGAAACGATGCATGGCAGACACATTTAGAATGACAGCAAAGTGCATACACAGTTTTTAGGCTACCCAAACAAAATGCATGGTAAATTACATACATAGGCTTGCAACATGAAGATCTGTGCTATATTGGTATAGTCTGTTTGGGCGAAAGCAGTTCAAATTTGCTGTCAGTGGGAGGGGCCGAGTGGGGAGAAATTATCATGGGAAAACGCAGTGCACACAAATACGGCGTAAAAGACGGCGTAATGAATGCATACAATGGCTTATTATAAGGCACTCTTGAATAGCTTCAGACCTGCGTAAAAAGCGGCGCGATTTCACGCATTTTACGGCGCATTTCACAGCGTCACCTTTAATCGCGCCGTAAAAAGCGGCGTAGAAACTGTAAAAACGGCGCTATTGACGCCGTTGTCTTAAAACATGCAAGAACCAGACGTAATTCTGGCACTCTTGGCTTGCCATATAGTAATGCACCGCATTTAACGTCCAGTAATGTTAACGGCGTTGTAACGACGGGAAAAGTAATTAGTTAGATTACCCCGTTAGTGAAAAAATAACGTCGTTACCTAACGCTGTTCTTTTAAACGGCGTTATTCCAAACACTGACCAAAGCTATGGAACGCCCTGCCTCTGTACATCAAACAGTGTTCAGTGAATAATTCTTTAAATAAAGACCTGAAAGCATACATATGAGAGCCATTAGTTAACTCATCTTGTAGACTACTTTTTCAGATTATTCTACATTCGACTGCTGCCATTAGAGCTGCAGCCAGCCAAAAGCAGATGGGCTCCCCCTATTAAGTCTGGTTCTACTTAAGTATGGTTTCTTCCGGGAATATGGGAGTTTTTCCTTGCCATATGGCGTGCTTGTAGGGGGTTGAGGCTGCCAGTCTTCCAATCATTATGTTCCTTAAATTCATATAATCACAACAAATACTAAGAACATACTAAGGCTAACCGCTTAGAGTCCACATCAACGGGGCCTAAGCATTTGTTAGCCTACATTTGTTGTGTTATGTTCCAAATGTAAAGCACTTTGAGCTGCATTCTGTGTATGAAAGGTGCTATACAAATAAAGCTTATTATTATTATTATTATTATTATTATTATTCACACACACACACACACACACACACACACACACACACACACACACACACACACACACACTTACAGAGAGGATGATGATCTTGGTGGCTCCATCCTCGTCCCCCAGACGGTTGTCCTGCACAGAGAGCCTCCTCGGGGTCATGAGGTCATCCGGCGCCTCGTCTCCTAGCAACAGGCTCAGGGCGTCACCTTCGCTTCTGCCCTCATCCAGCTTGCTCTGCCCCAGCACCGCGGACGCCACCAGTGCATTGCCCTTGGCGAGGAGAGCCAAAGCAAAAACGATGCAGTGCACTGTTGGCATAGCGATGGTCTGGTCTGGACTTCTCTTTGTAGTCTTGAGGAGGCGTGCAATGTAAACCTGACTGCCCGATCGATGAGACCTCGATGTTGTGTTGTGTTTGACAGACATCTGATGCACCGCTTTTATAGGAGACTCTCTGAATGGCACCATGTGTAGTCTGTAGTCTTCCTCAGTCTTCCTCAGTGCTTCCCTAGTCTTCCTCAGTGCTTTCATCTTAAGCCACAGTGACGTGACATAGATTGCTAACTCACAGGGCAAAGACTCCCCACTGGTCTGCATTCAGTGACACAGTGGAAAAATGGAGGAAGGCGATAGTTAGGGTTTTTTGTGATCGTGATCGTGTTTTGTTGCTATTATTTTGTACTAATACTGTGTTATGATGGAGGCGGGAGGCCTTTGAGTGACATAACGTAATAAAAGGATGTGAGTGAAATTGAATCTCTCTCTCTCCTTTGGCTACCTTCAGCGGTAGGCCGTCATATGAATGGCTCGGATTACAAACGACATCTGGCACCGAATGCTGTGGTTGACAGCTTAGAGGGGCCGTGACCTTTTTGTCCCTTCGGAGCTCCCATACAGAGATTGATAAGCTCTCTACCGTCACCTCAGGGGTCAAAAACATGGCACCTGGGTGTAAGTCTGTTAGTTGTCTCTTGTGGCGATGAAAGCAGTGAATGGCACTGCACACCCCCATATCACTGATTATTTTTTCATTCACAACAATGTGATCCTCGAGATGCTTCCCCATTGTTTGAATGACCAAAGGTACATAGACGAGGATATTCAGGGTATTACGGTGGGACTTCATGTTGACCTGGTCCTTTTGAGTCCCTTATCCCCCCCACCCACCCCCATATAATCAAATAGAAATAATAGATATATCAAATAGAATAATCACACACACACACACCCCCCATACACACACCACACCAGGTCTGTGAGTCTGACCCTGCATCATAGACGTCACTAGATATTCATAGTGAGGGGAGCCAAGGTATCAGTGCCACCTTCCCTGTTGCTCTATTCATACAGAAAGCCCTGGGAGGTCTCCCAAGACCATGGTTTAGAGACTGTGTTTTTCCATTATTTAACAGTTGTTACATACACATGCACTAATGATTAGTTAGAGTGAGGATACATATTTTATAAACCACTTCCTGATATTATAATTCATGATTAACTCAGGAGTTACAAGTGGTTAGTTAATGATATTTTGTAAGCTTATCTAAAGTGAAGACTTTCTATGCCTTGCAACACATTTTCAAATGAGTTGTAAAGATTACATTCACATTCATTCATTTAGCAGACAAGCAACGTACACATGTCAATTAAATTGAAGGCCATTGACATAACAGTGAAAGCTGGGAATCGAACCCCCAACTTTTAAGGCTACTGCATGCTAGTCCAGCTCGTTATCCACTACACTACCTTGGTCCAGACAGAAACCCCTACAACTATGCAAGAGTTTCTGTTTTCTTCTACTACACACTGTTAAGCATTTATTAAACATCTGTAAACTATTATTAAATGCTGTATTTTTCGTTTGTAAAGCATTATTCCTACATTAATTCTCATCTGTAAATCATGTTTAGACACAGTTAAAAATGGTTTGTTCATAGTAAACATACATATCTATATTATATTTTTGAATTAACTGTTGTAATACCACTGGGCAGAGGTAGTGTAGTGGATAGGGAGCCAGGTTAACATGCAGTAACCCATAAAGTTGGGGGTTCGAGCCCTGGCGTCCACCAGTGTGGCCTTGCCCTCTAATTTTATTGACATGTGTAAGTCGCTTTGGGTGAAAGTTTCGGCTAAATGAATAAATGCAAGAGTAAACTCATTTGTAAATGTGTTGCAAGGCATAAAACGTCCTCACTTTAGATGAGCTCACAAAATATCATTAACTAACCACTTGTAACTCCTGAGTTAATTATTAATTATAGTATTAGGAAGTGTTTTATAAAATATGTATCCTCACCCTAACTAATCTTTAGTGCATATGTATGTAACAACTGTATTAACAATAATGTATAAACACATTTTAGATATAGGCTTATTTACTATGAACAAACTATTTATAACTATGTGAACAAATGCTTTACTGATGATAAATTATGTATGAACAAGAAATTACTAATGATGAACAAACCACTAACTAATAAGTAACAAAGGCTTAATAAATGATGAATTGTGTGTAGTTATTATAAAGTGTTACCAATAGACCTAATCAGACCTAATAAACCTGATCAGTGAACTGAGACTAAGAGTTAAACCTCCGACTAGAAAAGGCCTATCATGGCTTTGTTGATCCTCTTTTAAAGGGTTTACTTCTTAACATGATTTCACTTTTTCCAGGTTAGTCACTAAACCACTTTCCTGGAATTTAGCCCTCAATCTGATTGAGTAATTGTATAAAAGTCTGATTATCTTTAATTAGATTATAGATACTGATTACCTTAAATAGACAACAATGTTAACTTGTTTTTTTACAATGTTTACTTGTTTATTTAGATGACTTATTTACTTGTTTCAGTTTGTTTTGGAGTCAAACTTGTGTTTGCCAGTCACCTTCAAGAAGTCCAAGCTTCTGCCAGCGTCTTGGTTTTGGCTGGATACCGTGTCTCCACCACTGCAAAGTTGTCTTAGAGGTGAAAGCATTTGCTCATGTTTTGACTGAAGGTGTACCCCATGACATGTCAGGCCAATCTGATCCTATCGTTTCATCTGACTTTGGAGAAAAGTGCAAAATGTGATTTTTAGTCAATGTACTGTACAGACTTTCAAATGAATCACAAACACCCCTCTCTCCCTGTTCCCATACTAGGCTACTGCAGACAGGCTTCCCCTGAGAAAGGATTTGATTTCTCGGCTCACACCCAGAGCTCTGAACACTTCCTCTCTCATGTCGTAAAACGATACGGGCAAACAGTTAATCTGGGGAACGATTCTCACACATCCTCTGCCGCTCCTTGCAGATCAGCCCAGCTTGTTCCACACCTGACCGTATAGCCTGTGTGTGTGTGTGTGAGAGAGAGAGAGAGAGAGAGAGAGAGAGAGAGAGACAAAGAGAGAAATAGAGTGTGTGTGTGTGTTTGTGTGTGTGTGTGTGTATGTGTGTGAGAGAGACAAAGAGAGAGATATAGTGTGTGTGTGTGTGTGTGTGTGTGTGTGTGTGTGTGTGTGTGTGTGTGTGTGTGTGTGTGTGTGCATGTGTGTGTGTATTTATATGTGTGTGTGTGAGAGAGAGAGGGAGAGTTTGTGTGTGTGTGTTTGTGTGTGAGAGAGAGAAAGAGAGAGAGAGTTTGTATTTATGTGTGTGTGTGTGTGTGTGTGTCTGTGTGTGTCTGTGTGTGTGTGTGTGTGTGTGGTTGTGTGTGTGTGTGTGAGAGAGAAAAAGAGAGAGAGTTTGTATTTATGTATGTGTGTCTGTGTGTGTGTGTGTGTGTGTGTGTGTGTGTGTGTGTGTGTGTGTGTGTGTGTGTGTTTGTGTGTGTGTGTGTGAGAGAGAAAGAGAGAGAGAGTTTGTATTTGTGTGTGTGTGTGTGTGTGTGTGTGTGTGTGTGTGTGTGTGTGTGCCCGCATGCATGCATGTGTGCGCATATAGCTTTCACGAGAGGCCGTCCATTAGAAAGACATGCAGAGAGAAGGGCTCTTCTGTTGATATAGCTCTCCCAAGCTTCTCCGGCGGCTCTTAGGAAAACACCAGAGGCTTGCCTTATTAACATCACACAAAGCCCTGAGTGCAGGGCAGAAGTAGGACATGAATAATAGTTATTGAACTCAGCTGAAGTGATTTGCCTTGGACGCCGCCGCCTTTATTTTGCGAGTGTTTGTGTTGGAGGCGCACGGGCTCTACTGAAGGACTGAACAGGTCTGCGGGGATCAGGCAAACTCCAGCTTCAACTCTCCAGCTGCAGCCCAACTGAGTGTCTCTCTGTTTCACTGCTCTGTTGTTCTAACCTCTCTCTTTCTCTCTCTCTCTCTATCTCTATCTTTCACTCTCTCTGTTGCATCTCTCTCTCTGATTTTCTGGTCCCCGCTTTCGTTTTTGTTATTGGCCCTCTCTCCCTCTCTTCAACTCTTTCCCCTCTATCTCTCTCTTTCTATCTCACTCTGTCTCACTCTCTCTCTGTCTCTCTCTTCAATCCCCCCTCTCTCTCCCTCTTCCTCTCTTCAACTCTTTCTTCTCTCTCTTTCTCTTCAACTTTCCCCTCTTTCTCTCTCCCTCTCTTCAACTCTTTCTCTCCTCTCTCTCTTTCTGTCTTATTATTTTGCCCCTCTCTATTTCTCTGTTCAATGCATTTTTTTGCTTTGCCAATACAGGATATACAAACATAATTATATGCATCTTTCATTCTTTCAACACTCTGACTCATCCCTCTATCTTTCTCTTCTCAGTTCTAATCAATTCAAGTGAGTTTTATTGACGGGACTTTTTTTGCCTTTCAAACCAGTATTACTTCCCTTTGTGCAGCACTTTAGTCAGCCTAAGCTGTGTATAAGTGTGAAGTATGAGATCATCTTAACACAACTATATGCATTCTGTATCCTCTTTTCCTCTTCTGGCTCCTTTCTGTTCTTGCATTGTGTCTCTTTTCTTTCTCTTACAGCTAGCCTGTCCTCCATTCTGAGTTTCTTTCGTCCTTTTTTGTTCCTCTTTTACCTGAAGTGGTAGAGCCAGGCCAAAGCAGAGGTCAAAGGCCACTAGCCATAGCATCAACAGGTCAGAGGTCACCAGATGTCATGTCAGCAAATATTATACATGGCGGAGTAAGATTTCGTCGTACTGTAGATGTCTATTGGCGTGAAATGGGATCGAGTCCTGTCTGCATAAAGAGGCGTGACGTTGACGTATTGATGAGCGTACGACGTACGTAGCAACCGGCCAGGAGCAGCAGAATAAATAACAGGTGCACACCTGATATAAGGCTGATTTTCTCCAGACTGGAATGCGCAAACATGTTAAAAATGTAGCTGAAATGGTCAGAAGGGTTTGAGGATCATGAAAACGTGCCCAAAATTCACATTCCTAACTATAGAACCAAGATCTTAGCATATGTGACGCAATTCTGAGCTATGCCCATAGACTTCAATGGAACAGCCCCCCACCCCCACCCCCCACCGTGCGATCCGGGTTCCAGGAAGTGGCTTACCATGTTAATTTTAACTGTCAATGACCTAGATGCCTGAACCTGAAGCTTTGGGCTACAGAGGCTATAAAGAGGCTAAAAAGGCCAACTATACTCTGCAGGCCCCTGTTGTAGATGACTAACCACACAACAGCGGCAGATAAATGAACAGTGGACCCTACACTGTCACCTTTACACAAATGTTCAGTCAGAGGCTTTCTAATGAAGAGACACAGCACTCCAAAAATCCTCCATAGAAATGCATGGGGTTAGTTTGTAACGCCAAATATGGCAGTTGTCTTCACATATCCCAGCCCTTCCGCGGCAAAACGTTGACATGTGAATACGTTGAGCCGATCATGTGGTGTGTTGTGAATACATTGAGCCAATCATGTGGTGTGTTGTGAAGACATTGTGCCACTCATGTGTTGTGATCTCGCCGCTAAAACAAGGTTGGTGTCGTGCCGAAATAGATGCCCGATAAGTGCCCAAAAAACGTTACAATATGGCCGCCTAGTGAAGGGACTTGCCTAAAAGGACTTTGATTCAGTCATACCACAGTTCACAAACGTTTACTTTCTGCTTGCAACTCATTGCGCGGCCAAAACAATATGGCTCAATAAAAACGACATAGGGCCACCCTAACCGACATAAAATAGTTCCTTTAAATATAACACCCTGTATATGGTGTCATGTCATCACAGTGTTCACAATCATTGCACAAGCTGATATCCTTAGAACAATGTTTCTCAAAGTGTGGTCTGGGGACCACTGGTGGTTCGCAAGCTTTCCCAAGTGGTTGTTTGAGTTGAGTTGTTTGCAATATTGAGGCAACTTGTATGTAAATTCAAACAGTTCTGCAACACTGCCAACTTTTTTTTTAGCTAGGTGGTCCATGATTTTTTTTTTATTTAAGTGGCCCTTGAAAAAGAGAACAACTACTTTAGAAAAAGAGAACAACTGCCTTAGAACAACAGAAACAAAAACTATTTTCAATGAAGTTGTTGACTAGAAAGGAAGAAGACTGCAGACACGTTTTTCTAATCTGTTAATCAGAGGAGCTTCGTTCTCTTTATCCAGAGGGACCCTGTGTTATATATAATAAAGAATCAAGTGGTTTCTCAACTCTTCCGTCAGAGGCCAGCTCAGCCTCTTTCATATGCTGACAACCCTGAACTTGACATCCTCATCACTGACATGGTGCTCTTCCCCCTAGCACTTCGCTCGCTCTGTCCCTCTAGACCTTGGAACTATTTTCCACTGAGCATTCCCCCCTCCCTCCCTCTCTCTCTCTCTTCCCCGGTGGCAGAGGTGACGGGGGATGAGCTTTGACTGCGGCATTGTCTCGGCGCGCACCCATACCCGTAACTGTAACCGCGGCATTACTATGATGCTCTGGCCTCAATTACCAAATTTCAATGACATCATCACAAACTGCCCGAGCACTTCCCCCGGATCCAAACGCACCCCCACCCCGCTCTCTCTCTCTCTCTCTCTCTCTCTCTCTCTCTCTCTCTCGCCACTTGATAGTCCCTCGATTATTATTACCACGAGGGCTCTCCAGACGTTGAGCAGACAGAGGTTGAACATACACATTGAGGATGATTGTGTCTGTCTCTGGACCGCTAGTTTGAATTTGAACAGTATCCAGACCTCTCTCTCTCTCCTTCTCTCTCCTCCTCTGATGAACCACTTGAGTTGAAAGCTGTTTCTTTCTTCTCTTTTTCTTCTTTCTATTTTTTTTTCCTCAAATTATAATCCCGTGGTTTTTTTGGTTTTTCTCAGAGATAAATTTCTAGGAAAACATTACCACAATTCCCGCACAACAAGGGCAAGCTAGCACAATAGCCTAAAAAGCAAAATAATCTCAAAAGGACCAGATGTGATTTCATCATGGCTACAGATCACTCTGTGTGATCTCCTTTGAAGGGGAGACACAACATCTTTCACAGTGATAGTCAGCAGTTTCGACCTTGGTCAGAGCTGACTACGTCAACACTTTGAGCCTCTACGAATGTGTTTGTGTCGGGAGCTGCAATACATTTTAAAAGTCAATTGTTTCAAAAACCACTACATACGGACATTCAAGCATACTCTAAATTACACAAATAAGCAACACAGATCTCTGACTGTTTGAGTCAGGAGCTGCAATAACTCTTGATCTGAAGTAATAATAAGAAAAAAAAACAGCTATGAAAAACTACTCATGTATAATTACACAAATATGGAGTAATCAATTGAACGCTTTGCACTACTCCAAAATTAAATATATTCATTCATGAGTATTGCTTTTGGGCAAACATGTCTGTCTGCTGTAATCACAGCAGGTACATCACTCAGTGAATGATTTCCACATAACAATAATGTTTTTAAAAGCCACCAATGGTAGTGGTGAGAGAGTCATGAACTGGATAGCCTTTCACTGGGCTGTCATGACGTCGCCGCCGCCGGCTGTTATTCGACGCGCGTGAGTCGTTTTTCGACTCGTCCAGGGGTCGTTGGGATGCCACTGACATCTCGTAACTTACCTGAGCCGTATCACGGCATCACAACGCTCGTGTGTCTGTATCGTTTCCATACTCTGGTACTTTACTATCACACGTACTTCATGCCTGGGCTATGAGCGAGTGGGAGACTGGGGTGCATAGCATTCCTTGTTGGAGATGGAAAGAAGACAGTCATTTGCCCAGGTGCTTTTTTTTCTCCTCCTTGAAAGGATAACATTACCTCAGAATGTGATTTTGTTGACTGGGGACTCCATTAAACCGAATGAAGAAATCATATGCGTGTGTGTGTGCTTTTCTTCTCCGAGCCTTCCTGCAGATCACTGAAATGTACCTAGGAGGCAGGCATCCATGGGGCCTTATAGCATCACCGTAGCAACATAAAACTCACACCGAATTGACACAAGCATGTCAATCAAGTACTCGCCCCAGTCATTGCAATGCCCCATGCTAGGCTAGCCACTTCAGCCAAAAATTTAAAAAATCACCACAACCATATGTATATACACATATACATACATGCATACATGCATACATAGCCTAAACACGCGCGTTAAATATTATGATGCTCCGGACATTTGCTTGAGGAAAATTTCCTTAACTGGACCTCGCTGAAGATTAATTAAATACCCCTGGCCTAGGAGGACCACATTTTATTAGTATGTTGGTCTCAAGGGGCCATGTCAACCCATCCCATAACCACTAATTTTGATGATTTGAAGTGACACCTAGTTGAAAATGAAGAAGCAAAAATGAGGTGTTGTAATCGCAGGTCTGTCTCTGGTCAGGTCAATCTCTGGCTGACAGGGTCAAACACAAACACAAACACGTACACGCACGCCTGCACAAACAGGGGCAGCCGTGGCCTACAGATTAGCGCTTCGGACCTGTAACCTGAGGGTTGCCGGTTCAAACCCCGACCAGTTGGCACGGCTGAAGTGCCCTTGAGGAAGGCACCAAACCCCTCACTGCTCCCCGAGCGCCGCTGTTGTTGCAAGCAGCTCACTGCGCCAGGATTAGTGTGTGCTTCACCCCACTGTGAGTTCATTGTGTGCTGAGTGTGTTTCACTAATTCACGGATTGGGATAAATGTAGAGACCAAATTTCCCTCACGGGATCAAAAGAGTATATATACTTACTTACTTACTACAAACACACCACTGAACTGTACGCAACTGGACTGAACTGTACGCAACGCGACTGAACATATAAGATAAGGGTGCTGTTACCAGTGGAGGCGCAAACCAGGCCAGTGATTACCATACCAAAATGGCCAAACTGAATCCCCAGCTGTGGCGCGACTGGCTGGGGCACCTGCACCATATGCCAGCGACCTGGTTTTGATTCCCGCCCCGTGGTCCTTTCCGGATCCCACCCCGACTCTTTCTCCCACTCACGTCCTGTCGTTCTCCAATGTCCTATTTGATTAAAAATAAAAAAGCCCAAAAATATACTTAAAAAAAAAAGAAAATTGAGCCAAACCAAGCCGCGGAGTTGGTGGAAATGAGCCAAAAAAGTACCCAAAAGCTGCCCATATAAAGAGATCCAGCTGCTAATCAATAATCAATACCTATTGCAAGTTGCACTGCAAGTTAGCTCTGGAGTAGCAAAAATCAAAATCTTAAAGGTGCCATGTGTAAGAATTGAGGTAAAAATATCCAAAAAATGAGCTACACGGATCAAAAGAATGAGAAGAAATAAGGGTGATGATGTCATTAAAAAAATGACAAGGTATAGTGCTGCAGAGATATCAACCTGAATTAGCATGCTAAATTACTAGCCACAGCCCGACAGGTGACATAATACCAGTTTCGGCCATGGGAGGCGGTATGCGGCCAACATTACTGCCAGCCAAACTGCAATACACGTTTCTCGGTTGTTACTCTGGGGTAGACCAACTCACTTTCTGGAGGTATACTACCCCCATCTTTTATGGAATGTGGAGTATGAATTGATTTTTTGGCGGACATAACACCTGGCACCTTTAACCTACCAAAGATCACAGAACCAACTTGAAGACAGATGACAAAAGTGTGTAGGGAAAAACGTATGCATTTCAGACTTCTTCATCACTGCAAGAGTGTAACAGGTGCGATTGTTCAAAATCCCCATGTTATTTTTTAAGAAAAAAATTGCAAAATATCGATCTCCCTATATGGGCAAAAATAGCAAAAATAGGTTTTTTTTGTAGGCGAACTTCTGAGCTTGTTTGTGAAAATGGGGCCAGAGGTGAGCATGTCGGGTGACATTTTTAAAGATGGTGGTGACCAGCTGGGATGCTAAATGGTTGAAGGTAACCCTCCAAATCCTGACCCCCTGGAAATAATATTGCATGGCAGAAGCAAACATTAGTGTATTATACTAGCAAATACTAGTGTACTTTACAACCGAACGAGATGCTTCACAGAGAGACTTTACAATCATTGAGAATTTCCTGACATTGATCTTCAGTCAGGAAAATTCATTGATCATGCTGCTTGCAGTCTTATTTGACAGCAGCCTGCCTGACCAATGGTTGGTGATCCTCCTCAAGATGTGAAATATGATCCTCTATTGATACTGTGCCCAAGACTGCTAGAGTAGGCTACATCTCCACTCGGTTTTCAAAGGAAGTCTGGAAATATTCACTAGAGAAATATTGTCAGCACATTTTTTCTGTCCCTGCAAATCAGCTGGGTTTGAAAATTTAGTTAGGGCGGGTTGTGGGAGGAGGAAACATCTTGGATTATATAGTGGGGTTTCCGTCCAATTATGACTGAGGTTCTGAATTTGAGCCTTATTTGGAGTATCACCTCCTTAAAAACACTTAATGTTAAGTTGGGCTATCATACCTGATCCAGATGTTCATATAGGAGGGCAGGAAATGCATGATTAACATGTCTAACATGTCTGAACACACACACACACACACACACACACACACACACACACACACACACACACACACACAGACCGACAGACAGACAGACAGGCAGACCTGCTTACAGTACCCTCAGGTCACCATCCCCTGTTTAGAGTAATGAAAAAAAAAGGATGCTCAACCTCCTATGGATTCATTGAGAAGGTATCTGTTTAATTTTGACCAATTGAAATTCAATACATGTAAATTGCTAACTATGTGAGACTATGCCAGGTATAGGCTAGTAGTTGGTCCTAAATCATTGATTGGTGTCTATGTCTGCAGGTTCCAATGATGCAATGGGTTAGCGCAACTGGAACTTGGACCCATGCCGAGGTTGTGAGTTTAAGCCTCACCTGAAGCAGTACAGGTTTTAATGTGTTCATTAAAATACTATACTGACCCTGAGATCCATCAGCTACAATGTAATAATTTCAGACAGGTCTCTGTCATATTCCATGTTACTCTCTTCTCTGTGATATTTGCAACAGAAATCTTGATGTGGGCATAGCCCCCTCACAGACAAGGCCAGAGTGAGTATATAGCTGCCTGTTTGCATTCCTCATTCTCAACTGTCTGAGTACAGATGGTTTGTTGACTGTTCATGATAGACCATCAAAATAAAGTTGGCCCCTTTGTCAGTGCTATACGGTGAAATATGCATCCCTCCGGGCTTCGCCTTCTGTTTTCTCTGCGCTCTCGATGAAGCCCGACCCAAATTTCTCATCCCTAGAGCTTTCTTGCCTGGACAGCTTTTTCACTTTCCTTCTCTCTCTCTCTCTCTCTCTCTCTCTCTCTCTCGTTCTCTCTCTCCCGTGGCACCAGTGCTTTTATAAAGACATCTGGGTGAATCTCTGCAGAACAGCATGAAGACTTCATTATCTTCCACTCTCACAGCCATAGAAAGCAAAGGAGAGACGTGGTGTACGTGGGTCTGTGTGTGTGTGTGTGTGTGGGTCTGTGTGTGTGTATGTGTGTGTGTGTGTCTGTGTGTGTGTGTGTGTGTGTGTGTGTGTGTGTGTGTGTGTGTGTGAGTGTGTGTGTGTGTGTGTGTGTGGGTCTCTGTGTGTGTGTGTGCGTGGGGGGGGGTCTCTGTGTGTGTGTGTGTGTGTGTGTGGGTGTGTGTGTGTGTGTGTGTGTGTGTGTGTGTGTGTGTGTGTGTGTGTGTGTGTGTGTGTGTGTGTGTGTGTGTGTGTGTGTGCATGTGTGTGTGTGTGTGTGTGTGTGTGAGTGTCGGGTGGTTATGACGTGGAGATTGTGGGGCCTAAATAGGGATTAAGCTCCAGACAGGCCCCCTTTTGTTGCCTGGAGAATCACATCGGGGGAGGAAGAGAGGAGAGGAGAGAGGGAGCAGAAGAGAGGAGAGAGAAGAAAATAGAGGAGAGTTAGGATAGCAGGAAGAGAGAGAAGAGTGGAAGAGAGGAGAGCAAGAAGAGTGGAAGAGAGGTGAGGAGAGCAGGAAGAGAGAGAGAAGAGGAGAGCAGGAGGAGAGGAGAGGAGAGCAGGAGGAGAGGAGAGCAGGAGGAGAGAAGAAGAGAGGAGAGGAGAGCAGGAGGAGAGGAGAGGAGAGGAGAGGTTTCCAGGAACAATGCTGCAGATGATGGGCTCTCCAAGGAAAATATGGCTCTGACATCATGGGTTCATGAAACGTCCAGCTGAGCCAACACTATCCCACCACAATCATCTCCTAGTGATTTTCCACTGAACAGCAGAGAGGAGAGAGAGAGAGAGAGAGAGAGAGAGAGAGAGAGGGGGGAAGACATTGGGAGAGAGAGAGGAAAAGACAGAGGGATGGAAGGAGAGAGAGAGTGTGTGTATGTGAGGGGAGAGATATGATTGAGGGGAGTGGTTTCTACATTGGTGTGACATGCAAATTGATTTATAATGGTGTAGGACCTCTAGTCAAATGTTTGTAGTGTTCCTTTTACTGTCTGGCTGACATATTCAGGGCCTCAGACATACATACACAATTACACATACACACACCAAGGTCGAGATCTGTCTCCATCAATAGAAGCAATTCCATAACAGATCCTTGCAAGACTTTCAATTGCCTTTGACGAAGCTGCACAGCACAGCACAGCACAGTCATCCCTTCAAACAGGCCAATATCTGTGCATGAATTCACAGCAACCTTGAGAAACCACCATCCACCCCCCATTCCCCCACTTTGTACATTTTCACTTGCATATCCGCGTCTTAGCAGAGCACTTTTTGGATATCGTTAAACACTTCAGATGCAGGAGAGCCCCGAAAAAGCCCCCAAAACCTCACATGTGTGTGTGTGTGTGTGTATGCGCGTGTGTGTGTGTGTGTGTGTGTGTGTGTGTGTGTGCGTGCGTGCGTGCGTGTGTGTGTGTGTGTGTGTGTGTGTGTGTGTGCCAATCCATCACGCCAGCACTAGGTAATTGATACCTGGTATTCATTAGCAACACAAACACGTCTCTGCCAGCCACACACTAATTCTTTTTCCTCTAAAACAAGGCAAGGGGAAAGTTGGAATGGGCGGGGGGGGGTCTGTGGGGTGGGGGGGTGGGGGGTGGTGGTGGCGAGCATATTAAAATAGACCACAAGGTCATTTAAAAGACAATAGTGCACGTAAGTAGCGTGGGCCCCCGGGCTTTCATTTCAGGGTGAGGTCCAGGAACACTGTCCTCAGATGCTCTCTGGGTGGAAGCCACTATCGGAACCAGCCCGGCACGGCTCGGCCCGATCGGATCGGTTCCACACAGGAGGAGGTGGAGGAGGAGGAGGAGGAGGAGGAAGCATAGCAAGCGGGCAAGCGAAGCGGGGAGCTGAGGCTTGGACCAAAAGCATGGGGTTTGTGTTTGGGTCCACGCCGTCAGCTCTGGCTGGGAGAACCAGGCGAGAGAGAGAGAGAGAAAGAGAAAGAGAGAGAGAGAACCGCTGGGAGAGCTCGGTTCTCACGTATGAACCCACAAGCACCGTTCGACACACGTCAGTCAGGCGTCATGAGTTTGAACCTCTCCAGATTGGTGATGGGGTATCTTGGGCTGTGATTTGTCGGTGCTGAGACATCTGGGACTGTGATTGGTCGATCTGAAATGAGAATGTGCAGATTTTCAGTTAACATGTTTCCTGATTGGATGAGACATTGCATTGTTCATGTGGAGAAATCTTGTTCATACATGACCCCTTTTACATCATATAATGCATGTATTAGATATGACTACTTTTATAAAACAATGATATACACAATATAAATATTGCATAATGCCTTATAATAGAGTCTGACAATATGGAAGACGTCAAAGCAACACAGTGAAATTTTTTTAACTTATAATAACAGCTTCAAGCTCATTTTGATGCTACACTGACATATAATACAAAAATGTTGTCTCTGACATTGCTTGACATGCCATTACATGACAATGCATACCCAAAAGCCAGGTATTGTACAATGCTATTGTTAGGGGTAGGAACATGACCCATTTTGTCAGTTTACAGAGTTAAAAGTTGATGCTATGGGGTTTAAAACTAATTCTTCCATCCTGTTGCTATGGCAAAGTAGGTGTAATGATAATGATGTGTGATCATCAGGTTGTTATATCTCAGAGGTTCTTGACCCTAATCAGACCATATACTAAAGATGCATTAAAAATAGCAAATGAGCTCCCAGCCATGGCGCGACTGGCTGGGGCACCTGCACCGTACGCTGGCGACCCGGGTTCGATTCCCGCCCCATGGTCCTTTCCGGATCCCACCCCCAACTCTCTCTCCCGCTCGCTTCCTGTCATTAAAAGCATAAAAAGGGCAACAAAAAAAAATGTAAAAAACTAAATAAAAAATAACAAACGGATGAGGGGTGGGGGGTGCTGTGGCGCAACCGGTTATAGCGCCTGTACCATATACGTGGACACGTGGACCCGGGTATGAGTCCGACCCGGCTCATTTCCCGATCCTGCCCTATCTCTCTCGACCACTGGCTTCTTGTCACTCTTTCCACTGTCCTGCCACATTAAAGGCATAACCCCCAAAAAAAATGTATATAAAAATACAAACATATGCCAGAGGAAAAGCATTTGCTTTGACTTCACTGCAAACCTTTGCAAATGGAGTCTCCTCTCTGCAAGCAGAAATAATGGAGAGGCTGGAGTAAGGGGCTGCCGTTGAAATTGAACAATTTGGAATGTTCAAACCAAGCGTTTGAACAAATTTTTAAAAACTTCCAAGAAAAAGCCCCAGTTCGCCGAAATCGAAGGCACCTCAGATCTTGGCCAGCTCTGTCTGTGTGCCCATTCAGATCTGTTACTAGACAGGTTCGGTTCTGGGGACTGTCAGGGCCGATGTGGTAGTGGTGGTGGGGGTGGGGGTGAAGTGCATAGTTTGATTGAGAAAAGTGCATCCCACAGCACAAGGCAAGAGAGAGAGACAGAGAGAGAATTGAGAGAAAGTGAGTATGTGTATGTTTTTCTTGAGGGGGTTCACCGCTAATCAACCTCTGACTGCCTTGCACACTATAATTTGACAAATTGGGGACGAGTAATTGATTGCAAGGGGGTGAGTAGGGTAAGTGGTGTGTGTATGTGGGGTGAAGTGTGTGTGTATGTGTGTGTGTGTGGGGGCAGATACAAGGTGGTCTGAATGAAATACGATGAAACCAGATTCCAAATGGCTGATTTAGACTGTCTGCCAACCTCTTCTCTTCTCTGCTCTCCACTCTCACAACTCTAATGTCTGCTGAACACGTGCCAGGTGGCCAATTTATCTGTTAAAAAAGAGCTTGATTGTTTCGCTACAAGTCCATTTAGAGAAATAAAATGCTGACTGCGCGTGTGTGAAAAAAAGGAGTGATTCTGAACGGCCATCGAAAGAGCTGAGAGTGCAGCTTCCTGTTCTCTGGACCCCACCACCCCCCACCCCATACACACTCACACACACACTCACACACACACATACAATCGCATGCACACACGCACGCGTGGCACACACACACACACACACACACACACACACACACACACACACACACAAACACACGCACACATATACACACACACACACACACTGCTTTGTTTCCCTTGGCGATGCAGGGCATCTCTTTCGGAAGTATTATTTTGTTGTGCAGACGATTTGGGTTTCTGAAGGATGAGATCTCTCTCTCTCTCTAGTCTGTCTCTCTCTCTCAAATCACTGTGGCCTGTACGGCAAGCAAACTGAGCCAATTCTACTTCACAGAGAGAGATAGAGACACACACAGCATTTCTCACAATACTGGATGCTTTTGTGACTATCTGAATGGGAGTTACAGTACAATGGACCGTTTTGGACAGTAATTTACAATTTGTAGGTACTGTAAAACCCAGTGACACGTTAGATTTTATGTGGTGTGTGTACGTGTGCAGTGTATATGTGTGTGTGTGTGTGTGTGTTGTGTGTGTGCATGTACAGTGTATCTGTGTGTGTGGGTCACATATTATTATCATACTGGGAATATGAGACAAGCCCACAGAGTGCAGCTTCCACAACCAAAATAAAACATACACACACACACACACACACACACACACACAATGGGCTCTAATTTGAGTTAATGGCAAACTCTTAAGTCTGATGTGTCAAATGCATGCATTATGTTATTCCCATTGCAAGCATGCATACATAGATACATGCTAGTGTGTGTGTGTGTGAGAGAGAGAGAGAGAGATTCATAATATGAGCCACAGTGTGTACCCAGTGGTCATACATGGTATGTAAATTACCGTAAACCATTAAAAGCCCAAACCATCATCCACACAGCTAGCCTCATTAACACCAGACCACTTCTCAAATCTCATCTGAGATTGAGAAGGGGGCTGGAAAGGCTTCATCAACTTACGACTTCCAGGGACGTAGACAGCAGTAAAAATTAAAATAAATTAAAGTGTGTGCAGCAATCAAATCTTTCTTTCAATGCTCTCTGCTCTTCTCTTGAAGAGAGTGGAGGGTTTTAATCTTCTGTTAATCAGGGGCCGTATTCACAAAGAATCTTAAGGCTAAAAGTAGCTCCTAACTGGCAAATTTATATAAAAATATAAAAATAATGGGCGTGTAACTTTAGGACTCCTAATTTTTTTGACTAAGAGTAATTCACAATACATTTTAGCCCTAAAAATAGCACCTAAATCTGGGACAGCTTAGAAGTAGTCAAGAGGACTCCTAACTCACTAAGACCTATTCACAAACAATCATAAGCAGCTGTTTGTATCATTTCATACAGCAATGTTTTGAAATGCACATGCAGAATCACAGGAGCTCTCAATCGCAAGGGAATAATTCTACATTGTAAGGGATGAAATAACGCCATCAACAACAATCGAAACCATCTATTGTCAACATTATAAACATTATCAACATTATAATCATCAGAGATGGGAAGTAACGAAGTACAAATACTTCTTTACTGTACTCAAGTAGATTTTTCAGATATTTTTACTTTTTATTATTATTTTTACTATTTATTTTTTAGGCGACTTTTTACTTTTACTCCTTACATTTTAACACGAATATCGGTACTTTCTACTCCTTACATTTTACAAAACTGGCTCGTTACTTTCAAATAATTTCAGCCTACCGTTATTATTTTTCGCGTCATCAATAGCGGATCGGAATATACGTTGCACTTGACGCACCACTACAAGATGACTTGATTTGGGCGGCATTCATTCGCGGCATTCATTCATTGCAGCTTGATGGCAGTAACGTTAACGTTAGGACGTAGTAGTATGTCTCAATAAAATTTAGTCAATAGCCTAATGCCCTCCTCCTCTCTTCGCCTTTGGTGCTTCCCTAACTTCTAGCTGCAGTGTAGCCTATATCCTTAGCAATAAGTAGGCTAGATGCAGCCTGGAGGCCGCTAAACACAAGCAGACTAAACGCAGTTTACCCACCACTGAAATTTCAGAAATAGCTTCTCCACCTCTTATAGAGTTTATCCACCTCTCAAAAGAGTTTATTCACCAATTACAACTATTAGCATTTAAAAATCACACTGTATTATCCACAATAACAATATGTACACTCATCAACACTATATGAACCACTTAATGCCACTTGTATTGTTATAAACATTTGACAATAACCGCACCATCATCAAACATGTTCTAAATGCCTTTTCTAAAAATCTGATACCTTACTGTGATCACAGAATTCATAGCTTACCTACCTCTTATTTTACATTCCTGGTCTTGAAATATTCACAGGAATCCATAGGAATTAAATATTCATGTTGTTTTATCCAATATTAGTTGTGCAGATGTATAGTCCATCTTATACACAGGCATGAAGCCAACAAAGAAAATGCAAAAATAGAGCCTTTTGTGTAATTTTTCCATTTTGTGTAGTCATTCTATATCAGAACCTGACACACAACGCAGAACGGTGGCAACGCTGGCGCAACGCTAGCGTTGAACAAGCTGAGCATTGAACTTGGTTCAACTTTCAAAGCGCAACGCGAGCATATTCAATTGACAAACCGTTTGTGTTGCTTAGGAATGAGATAAAACGTATTATAGTCTGAGCGTTGTGTTACGTTTGCCGCTGCCGCTTGCCGCCGGCTGATGTGATCCTCGCCTTAGGGTGATATATGAGGTGACATGAAATATAAGTGAAGTGACAGCGTTTGAAGTTAAAGTTGCAGTCCTCGATTCAAACTCCAATACACATTTTTTGTCAGACTCAGCAAGTTGTTCCCTCAGCTGTCCATTCGGTGTGTGAGCTCCAAAAAAAAGGAAGAAAAAGAAAGAAAGAAAGAAAGAAAGAAAGAAAGAAAGAAAGAAAGAAAGAAAAGATAAAGAAAAGCACGGCGGTCATACACAGTCCTGGCTCTTGTAAATGTGAAACAAACATGTCCTGTGGCCCAGTCCAGTCCAGGCCATAAACAATGTCAGCCAAACAACACATTGCTTCAGCAGCACGGAAGGGAAGGTTGTAATTTGATTGGCTATGTAGCTCAAATATCAACAGCCTGTTGCCAGAATCGTGCAACTGCATCTTTAATGCGAATGCAATCTTAAGACCTTAGTTATACTCGGTTGCGGATATGGCCTGCACATTGTCCAGCCGCTGACACCATGAGCGCATAGTTGTTCTTAATATACTTTCTAGTCCACTTGGAGTCTGTCCATGTGCAGTTAGTCCTCTTTTAGTGCGGTAGCACAAAAAAAAAAAAAAGCATCAGAACCGCATTATTGACCCTCTGATGATGAAATTTACGTCACTTGGACCCTAGCGTACCCTCGCGGACTGGCAAAGTATAACACACAGACTTGAGCACAGTCTGCAAATTCAGGCTTGACTCATTCTCTCTCTGTTTCACTCCCTCACTCTGTATCACTCACTCACAGACACACACACACACACATGCAATAAAGAATATACTTTTGCATTAATTTCACTCTATACACCATTGCCTCCACCACACCTTTGTCTTTTTGCAAAACACACTGTATTTCTGTGTAGAATAAAAAAACAGCGTTGTCAGATTCTTGGTATTGACTAGTGGTTTATTCAGCAGGAGTGGTGAACAATCTGTCATTTATTTTTTAATCATTTCTACAGAAGGCAGTCGAGCACCAGTAATGACAGTCCTTCAACCAGACATCCTATTTTGATGATTAGCTTCGTAATTGCCACAGTCTTGTTCTTTTTTGTCAATAGTGTAAGTTTTCATATAATCAAGCACTCATTTTCAGTTTTTATTTAAACAGCAATATTGGTTTACATTTTTGCTTTTCTTTTTTTTGTGTTTTGTGTCATTATTTGGTGACATGATACATACAGATATGAGTTGTTACAAACAAACGAAAAAAAAAAACATACAGCAAGATAAATCACACAGAAGAAAAAACTCTTTAACTGAAACATTAACCGCGGCATACACATGACGAGCCCAAACCTTCACACAAGACGTGTATGCTAATATCTGTTAATTTGTTTCCTCTTGTTGTTAACCATGTTGGCCACTTATTGCCGACTTACTTCATCCGTGTAAAAAATGTGTTCTACGTAGATGAATAGCAATGGAAAATTGCCATTGTGATTGTGATCCATCATTTTTGTGACTGGAACACAAACGAAGACTGTGTCAAAGATTCTTGATTACTCCGCTTTAACCCCTCTCTGATTGTGTGACACATTCTCATCAGACAGAGAGGTTAGTATTCCAGAATTTGTGTTAGTATTCCAGAATATTTGTCTTCATCTTTGGTAAATTCTCAGAACAGTACTTAGAACACATAGAGATGTGGCCTCTTTCAGCCTATACTAGGTGTCCTTGGAGACAATGCTTTTTCATGGCATACCAGTTGAACTACTATAAATGATCTGAATTGGATAGAACTGAATGCTGATAATTCTACACTGATTTGTAAACAGAGAAAACAAATTTCATAATCTTTGGCTGGTCTTGTTAATCACTGAAATCTCATGCAGAAGGTTTGAGTTGCTAATGCAATGTTGTACCATGTTTTCTTTCATAAATACTCTGTAATTACAATGTACTGGATTGCTGCATGTCGAAACAAATATGCAATTTGACAAAACAAGAAGTGTGGTTATACAGAAGAAATAATAGTCTTACACATCTTAGCAAGTGGTGTTGTTTACAAAGCACACTCATTGGAAGAGACCACAATGTCTTCACCTCAAGGAACATAGTTCACAGTGCTCTCTGTCACTCACTACATTTGGCATAAGGAGCTCTAGGGAATTTTCATTCA
>NC_063205.1:25015693-25020693 GCF_017589495.1 Alosa alosa | reverse complement strand
AGTGTTGCTTGGTAATATTGTAACCTGCTAAACCTTTAACGTGTCAAAACTAAGTTCCATTTGATATGAACAATGCATGTCTGACAGTCTGTAGCTCTCCAAAGGGGTGACCTCTGATTGACTTCTGCAGATCAGGGAGGAGGAGGAGGAGGAGGAGGAGGAGGAGGTGGAGAGAGCATTCCTACTGTTCAGCCCTAATCTCCATCACATCATCTGTTTGTCAAGGTTCAAGTTCACTTCATGAACACATTACTCATTTTGTGTGTTACAACACACGAATACACACACACACACACAGAGGGGAAGAGAGAGAGTGTGTGTGTGAGAGTGAGAGAGAGAGAGAGAGATAGAAGGAGAAAAGAGAGAGAGAGTGGTTACAGATGACTAAATTTGAACCCGAGGCCCTCCAGACAGTAAGCACAAACAGGCAGACAGACATACATACACACACACACAAACACACACTCTCTCTCTCACACACACACACACACACACACACAGACACAAACATCCTTTCTATATGCCACACACACAGCCTGGTGGACGTGTCCATGCATCATACTCTGTAGGCAGGCAAAGACAACTCAGACATGTGAACAGGCTTAATGATGGAGACATCATTTCTCCAGCCATGGATTTACTGGCAATGGCTTTGAATAGTGCTCACTCTATCCCCTACTCTCTCTTTCTCTCTTCCTCCCTTTCATCCTCTCTTCCTCCTCCCTATCCCTCGCTCTCCCCTTACTTTCCTCATCTTTGTCTCCCTCCCTCTCTCTCTTGCTCTCTCACTTTCATGACCTCTCCATCCATCTCTCTGCCTCCCCACCCCCTCTCTCTAGCAGTAAGTGAAGAGGAGGTCACCCTGAAACGGTGAGAAGATCCTGTTCTGTTCTTTAAAGGCCCTGTCTATCTTTCACCCATAGTCCTGCGCAGCACAGCCAACACTGGCTCAGGAGGGGCAAAACTGGAGAGAGAGAGAGAGAGAGAGAGACAGAGAGAGAGACAGAGACAGAGAGAGAAAATAAGTATATATGTGTGAGTGTGTGTGTGTGTGTGTGTGGAAAGAAACCTGGCCCATGCTCCCCTCATCCCCAGAACAAACTGCACCTGGCACCACTGCACCATTGAAATGTCTCTGGAAGTGCGTAGACAAGGCGACTGGGGATCTGGTAGTTTCCCAGAGCTGAAAGAAACTCACACACACAGCACACACACACACACACACTATACTTATCACACACGCCTTCGACAAGACGCGCACACACACACACACACACACACACACACAAACAGTAGATCGCTGCCTCGTGTCTTACTTCTTCACTCTCCGCCAAAGTAAGTATAAACATATCACGTCACGGTCATACAGATCCCCAAAGAAAAAAAAAGCTATTGCACAGTGTTTACAACTGATCTCTAATGTAGTTCCTACCACGGCTTATGAACAACATCTTGTGGGGTCTTAACACACTGATAACTGTCAATAGGAATCCAGCTAATCAATCAGTAATCCGATCAATCAACCAATAATAGTCAGGAACAGCTGCCACTTTGATGACAACGTCTGAGTGCCAAGTTTGATCATTAGCTTTTTGGAGTGGTTGGAGATAGAGAGAGAAAGAGAGAGAGAGAGATATTGTGATTACGTCGCCTAAGTGTTCAGTTAACTCCAAGGCCAACAGAGAGAGTGTGTGTGTGTGTATACTCTGTGTGTGTGTGTGTGTGTGTGTGTGTGTGTGTGAGGCCATCTGTCGTCGCATTCTGATCACACAAGTAGCATGTGGCCAGCTGAGCACATCTGCAGTCGTTGCACGGGGAGCTCAAGCCCTCCGCTCTCCTCTCTCCCCACCTCTGCTCTCCTCTCCTCTCTCCTCTCTCCTCTCTCCCCTCCTCTGAAACTCCTCTCCTCCTCCACTCTCCTCCTCTCTCCTCTCCTCCATTCTCTGCTCCCGCCTCATCTCTCCCCACCCTGCTTCCTCCTCTCCTTTCCCCTCCCTCTGAAACCCTCCTGAAACCACCCCTTCCTCTCCTCCCTCCATCTCCTCCTGTTTCTCTCCTTTCTGATTCGATTTTCGTCGTCCGCCGCAAAGCCGCCGATTTTGATCCGATTTCCTCTCCTCCTCTCCTCTCCTCCTCTCCTCCTCCTCTCCTCCATTCCTCCTCCTCTCTCCTCTCCTCCGCTCCTCCTCCTCTCTCCTCTCCTCTCCTCTCCTCCTCTCCTCCTCTCTCCTCTCCTCCTCCTCCTCCTCTCCACCTCTCCTCCACTCCTCCTCCTCTCTCCTCTCCTCCTCCTCCTCCCTCCTCTCCTCCTCCTCCTCTCCTCTCCTCCTCCTCCTCCTCCTCCTCCTCCTCTCCTCCTCCTCCTCCTCTCCTCTCCCCCTCTCTCCTCTCCTCTCCTCCACTCTCCTCTCCTCTCTCCTCTCTCCTCCGTCTCCCTCGTCTGGGACTTTCAGGGGTTTGATTATGATGGGCTTCTGGGTTGGTTTGGTGCTCACTTGAGGCCCGGCCGTGACTCACGTGGCAGCCGGGACCCAAGGGCACCTGAGTCTGTGCAGGCTTACCTTCTCTCTTCTGCCCCCCCCCCCTATACTTTCTCTCCCTCCCTCCTTCCCTCTCTCTCTCTCCGTTCTTCTCTACCACCCCCCCCCCCCCCTCACCTACACCCCCATTCTCCATTTGGCTTTATAAATCCTGGAATGCCTGAGTATCTTGAAGCATTCCCTTTTCTTCCTTTCTCTCTCTCTCTCTCTCTCTCTCTCTCTTTATCTTTATCTCTCTCTCTCTCTCTCTCTCTCTCTCTCTATCACCCCCTCCCTCCCTCCTCCAGTCCCCCCACCCCTCTCTGTTTGGTGGCCTTTATAAAAACACTCCACTCTCCTTTTTACAATCCTCCATTTACCGAGGGCAATATAGTGCTGATAGGCTTTCCCCTGTTACCCAATGAAATAATAATAATAATTTAATATGGCATTTACAAGGAGGAAATGCCTTCGCCTCTCACAGTCAACGGCCCCTGGTCTGGTGAGCCTGCCAGTGCTGCACTGACATGGAGAATTCAAGTGCTGTTGTGTGTGTGCGTTGTGTGTGTGTGTGCATTTGAGTGTGTGTGTGTGTGTGTGTGTGTGTGTGTGTGTGTGTGTGTGTGTGTGTGTGTGTGTATGTGTGTGTGTGTGTGTGTGTGTGTGTGTGTGTGTGTGTGTGTGTGTGTGTGTGCGTGTTTTGAGTGTGCATGCCTGTGTGTGTGTGTGTTTGAGTGTGTGTGTGTGTATGTGATGTTGTTGTCTGCCTGCCCAGTCCTGACAATGTGGTTCTTCTGGAACGGGGTGGGGGGTGGTGCTAATTTGGCAGGCATGGTTAGGAGAAGGGGGGGGTTGAGGAAAGGCTGAACGATACCTGGAAAATATCTAATTGTGATTTTTCTGACTGATATTGCGATATCATTTTTGTGATATCATTTTTGAGTCCAGTTTCAGTACAATATTCACTATATAACACGTTAAAATTGACTCGTACTGTCTTATTGGCCAGACACTACTTCTGTTTTTACTCTCCATTCATCGTACTTTTGCCTGTGGTGCTTGTTCAAATGTTGCCACATGTTTGTCGGGTTGGCTCAGAAGGTAGCGAATGCTTGACGGTTTTGCTTTGTTTACCTTCATTTGTTTGCTTGTAAATCACTTGGTACACCCCAAAAATCAGAGGTAGGAAGCAACGAAGTACAAAGTATCATGCCAAAAGGGGTGAGCTGGAAGAGTTTCCTGCCAGTGGTGTAGTCTAGTTAGCTGTAGTGGGTATATTGTGATCAACCCCAAATGTTAATATGTACTGTATCCTTGCCTATTTTAAGTGGGTATACTGAGATGGTGATGCTTTTTAAGTGGGTATTCTGCGTAGTCCTGCGTATCACGTAGTATACACCACTGGTTCCTGCCCCCTAATGGGACAAAAGAAGCACAAAAAGCCCCATCACAAACAGCACTGGAGGCAAAAGTTACAGAGCCAAGAACCTTTGACCAAACCAATGCCAAATCATGGACTGTACCTTTAAGGTAGCAACAGTATTAAGGTGGCAGCAGTGCCCTAGGGTTATCCAAGGCCCATCCCTGTGGCATCGGCCTATCCGAGACAACTGACCTAAAAAAGCTGCTGAAGTAGTTGCCGAGTGACGCTGGGCTATGCATGAATGACGCAGTTTCACGTCCAGCACAAGGTCACAGTTACGCAATCTGACAGGTTGACAGTGGGGGAGGCGGGGAGGGGTGACCCAGGAAGGAGGGGAGACGGTGTGTGTGT
Source organism: Alosa alosa (assembly GCF_017589495.1). Classification (NCBI taxonomy): domain Eukaryota; kingdom Metazoa; phylum Chordata; class Actinopteri; order Clupeiformes; family Clupeidae; genus Alosa; species Alosa alosa. Next base: position 25,016,400 of record NC_063205.1, on the reverse strand, counting down.
TTGAGTGTGTGTGTGTGTGTGTGTGTGTGTGTGTGTGTGTGTCTGTATGTGAGTGTATGTGTGTTAGTGTGTGTGTGTGTGTCTGTATGTGAGTGTATGTGTGTTAGTGTGTGTGTGTGTGTGTGTGTGTGAGAGAGTCTGTGTGTGTGTGTTTGTGTGTGTGTCTGTCTGTATGTGAGTGTATGTGTGTTAGTGTGTGTGTGTGTGTGTGTGTGTGTGTTTGTGTGTGCGTGCATGTGCGTGTGTGTGCATGACTTTCCTCCTCTCCCATTTAAACCCTTGCTGTGACCAGTGACCAAAAGCCTTTGCAAATTACACCATGACATCCCGGGTAGTTTCCTAAAAATAACATCTCTGTTTTCTGCAGTCGCTCACAGATGAGTGGAATAGAATTGAGGATTTGGGGGGGGGGTAGTTGGGGGTGGAGGCATTAGAATCAGCCGGGGTTAGTTTTAAGCATGTGCCATAATAAGATGAAGCAGGTTTCGGCCAAGCGTGGTAATCAGGTAAAATGGGCTTTAGGAGGTTTGAGCACCATGTCTCAAAAGGATAACACCCTAATCCTCCTGGTCACCACCAAAAGCATCGCCATGGCAGCCAGTGTAAACAAACAAGCAAGATAGCTGTCTTGTCCTGTCCTGTCCTTCAGATTCTGGAATGTGATATAAATATTACACCGTGTCTACATACCGTTGTGCGCATGCGCG
>NC_063205.1:24955693-25008193 GCF_017589495.1 Alosa alosa | reverse complement strand
CGTGTAGGGGGCATCAAAGGATAATTTGATCTCACCCTTGGCACGCTCAGTGGTCGTTGTGTCCTCTGCGCGCATCATTTGGAATTTCTGAGTTGTGTCCTTTCGCTTGCCCACAGCATAGACTAGGCTACTTCAAAGGAACTCAGCGATGCGATGCACTTGTCAGCCCTCTCTCTCTCTCTCTACCGACGCGTCGGGTGAATTGTTAATTTGATGAGCCGGCGCCCTTATACATACCCGAAACGGGACATGGAAAACTGCAGAGTCGCTGCCAAGCCCAACGGAGGAAACTCCTGGGATTCACATAATAAAGATGCACTCGGGATGGCTCCGCATCACCTCCCGGCTATACCGTCCCAAAGATCACGGGGAGCTTGTTCTGAGCCGGCATGCCCATTCCCGTTCCCTCAGCCCGAGGAGCAACAATCCCGTCATAAAGCCCTGTCCCTTAATGCCGACTCAGCAAAACTTCAACTTGAAAGTTCATTTCGAGAGGCAAGTATAGCCTAGCTCCGATGCTGAAGAATAACGCGCACTGCGCAAACGGAAAAGCATATACCGATTTCTGTCCCGCACCATGCACATATAAATGTCATCACAGCTCTGCATTTACCTTAAGTCTCGTAAAAAGTTGCATGGATAGCATTTCTGTAGTTCCAATCTGAAGACTCAAGGTCTGCATAAAATTGCTTGAAGTCTGGGCTGCCTCCCGATGTGCTAATCAAATATGCATGGTGATTTATATCTGAAAGGACACGAATCCCTGACGGAGGTAATATTGAGTTATTTCTCCCTCACTCCACCCTGGCTATCCCTTCCCAAAATATAAATCTAATTTTCTGGTGGAAAAAAAATCAATAATTGCACATCCAAGGTGAATATTCAGTGTCAAATGAAATGCGGTAAGTTTACCTTGAAGACATCACACAAATGCCAGTGAGAGAAATGACCGTTAGACATCCCCACGGGTCTCCGCACGACAAAGCCCAGCAAAAATGAACTTGTTTGAAGTCATTAAAAACAGCGAGAAAGAGGACGAGATGCGGGCAATGTCACATCTCAATATTCCGACTTTGTTCCATTGCGCAGGCTCGTTTTGGAGAAGTGAGATTTAGCGAACAGGAGACGGATTTAGCGAGAAAATCCCTCACATTTGTCTACATTACAGAGACATTCTCAACAGGAAACAGCTGGGGCAGCATTTGCCCTCGCCTCTCACTAAGTTATTCATTAAGGATTTTGGGCACATATTCAAATAACGTCATTTCTCCTTTTCTCAGAATTGGATTGAATTTTGATCTCTTTAAGACTGAGTTGTTCAAGATAAAACGACACGACCGTACCACCCGCGCAGTTTTAACAAAGCGTGTAAGGTTGAAGAAAAACACCCTCTTTCCTTTCACCGCGGAAGATGAAAAGCGGCTGGACATTGAAAGATTACAGTAGCACGCGCGTGAATAGCGGGAAACTTTCTGTTTTATTTGTCCAAGATTAGTTTCGTTTATGAGATGCTTACTGTGATATTTCCTTGCCATAAATGATCAATGTGTCAATGTTTCACAATGTAAGCCCGTAGGAATTATGGAATCCCTGAGCGATGGTAATATTTAGAGAGGGGTGTAATAATTTATTAAACGGGGTTCAGAGGAATACGCGTAAGTCTTGAGGATTTTCCCCCCTCTCTGAAGTCTTTGCAGTACAATGATTGATGGGAAGTTGGGCTGGTTCGGCGAATTCTGTGTCAAACTCGGTTTGGCTGACCTCGGAGGAATGAGCCGTCTCAGCGCGCGCCGCGCGCGCCAGCACACAGTGCGTTCATTGAAAATTGTGAAAATGAACTTCACGACTTTCATGTGGCTACAGCGCCACGATCCCAGATTCCGTCAGATGGGCTCTGAACACCCGCCGGGTAGCTCACACAACTCAGCAGCCTACCGCGGAGAAGCAGGAGCTAGTCTCGCATTTTAACGTCTGCGCCTATTTACTCTGAAGAATAGATGCTGAGATGTCGATTTTTACTTTGGATGACGCAAAAAGCTTTATTGCCAATATGTTTGCACCATATGCAACGCCAGCACACCAAAGACATCCAGGGAAGCCTTCAAATATAGCCTGTGGTAAGACTGTGTGAAATCATGTGCAAAGAGAGCCATGTCGTGATGTGAAGGCGATCTTTCTTGCCCAGGCAGAGAGTTTATCCCTGATGAAAACCAATGTGGCGAAAGACCACTGTCTAATTGTCCGGCCACGGCTTAAAAGGAGTTGATTTCTGCATCACGGACTGGAGATCAACTCCGGGCCAATCGGGCGCCAGCAGATCCCTAGCAATCCAATCCCAAAGCGGGCCACTGGCACAGATCCAACGACCGGAATGGAGCGTCGAAGGCACCGCCGCACGGCTCCCGGCAAACGAGGTCGGACAAGCCAGGGAGAGAGTATGCCTACTGACACGCAAAGACAACCTCGACGCCCTGAAGTGGGTCAATTGACTTCACTCTGCAGCAACCACCAGCAACAAGCACTGAACACATGCTACCACTCACATGCACTCAGGCTCAACACACACACACACACACACACACACACACACCTCTCTATCCACACACACACACACACACACACACACACACACACACACACACACACACACACTTTCATCCACAAGATGGAACTCCAACTCTAACACAAAGGGCAGTATTCCAGCTGTGTGTGTGTACACACAGCTGAAAATGTCACTTTAGGCAGAGTCCACCAAATTAGTTAAATGCACCTCAATACATGTCCTGTCAATACATTTCCTGTCAGACTCTAGTTCAATACATTTCCTGTCAAGGAAAGTGTGTCCCTGTAGCTGTCCATTCAGTGCATACACTCATTGAAACGCCAGTGCCTGTGCACAGTTATCCCAGAAAGACTCTGAGAGATATTGAGATTCAAAGATTTAATTCACAAAAATGAATAACAAATACGAGAGGCTTACACTTACAAGAATTAAAAATGTAGGTCCCGACATTGATCCAGGTCTAGGAGCGTCTTGACCCGGACATCCTGCCTGATATATCCTAGTTACTCTCCAATGGCTCCATATGGCCAGAAATAAATTTAAATGTCTCACTTTGGCCTATAGGATACTAGATATGCTCCCTGCTATCTAATTACTATGATGAAGCTGTACATCCCCAAGCGCTCACTGTGGTCTTCAGATTAGCGTCTGTTGTGTCGACCAGCCATACACTCATTCATTGTTCATTGTTTTGCCATTATACTATTAATGGAAGTGACAATATATTTTATTTGTACATCGCTTAGGACAAAAGCGTCTGCCAAATCCCATAACCATAACCATTATCAGCTGGCAGGGGCGGAGTCTAGCCCCTGGACAGATAAACAGGACCAAACTGGTGTGGGTGGGGAGGAAGGAGGGTTCATTGCGATGGCAGCACCTGAAGCAGCAAAGCAGGTTAGACGAGACATTCTAAAGACAGGTGATTGGTGATTGGTCAGGATTCAGGAGTAATGAACAAATGAGTGACGTAGCATTAGAGTCTGATTGGTCAGGATCAGAGCCATATAGATCTATAAGACTCTGGTCAGGACTAATGAATGAATGAGTGACATAGCATTAGAATCTTCCTGGTAGAGCTGCTAAAGCTTCCATTCCTGCAGCAAAGCAGGTATGTTAGATGAGACATTTTAAAGACAGGTAGAGACAGGTGATTGGTCAGGATTCAGGAGAAATGAACGAATGAGTGACATAGCATTAGAGTCTGATTGGTTGGGACTAATGAATGAATGAGTGACATAGCATTAGAATGCTGAATGGGAAGCAAACATGGTGGCTCGTACGGCACTGACCGGGCAGTTCCAACCAATCAGCACCAACCAATCAGGCAGTTCAAAACAATCAGCCCGTTTCTTCAGGATTGAGGCCATGACGGAAAGCATGCAATCGCATTGGCTGTATTGAGCTTAAAGGTTGCAGCAGCGATTTCAGGTCGAAAAAGGCCCAAGCATAAATGATCACATTCATCTAATCTTTCCTAATGATCCGCTAGCTGGCTGCCCCATAAGCAGGCCGTCAAAAAAACGTGTCTCTGTAGGCAGCCTAGGCTCCGAGATCTGTACACAAAAACAATTGCTACCAATAAGTGTTGGCAACCACTCAAAGGCAAAAAAGTGTTCCAACTAATAACCGACGAGATGCGCGTTTAGGAGAGTTTCAATTGCACAGGAGGGAGGGGGAGGGAGTAGCGAGCTAGCTCTCTGTTTTGTTTGAACATCAACAGAAGTGACGTTACCCAACCATCACTGATACAACCTTTAAATGTCAACACCCTTTCGCCAGAAATAATCAGGGGACTCTGACCTTTGACTATGATGTTTTCAGGAGATGCACCTCTGATCGTTCCCAGATCCGGCCCAAACCTGCCTCATGGGCAGCGCCCAGGTTGTGTAAAGCGTGAAATATGACTTGTCGAATTAGACAAGTATTCTTGTGAGTGACATCAAATCACCATGTTTAAGCAGCTGTCTGTTGATGACAAGGGCAAGGACTGCTGATTTATGTATGGGTATTTATCTGTGTGTGTGTGTATATGTGTGTGTGTGTGTGTGTGTGTGTGTGTGTGTGTGTGTTTATGTGTGATATGTGTGTATCTGTGTGTTTAGTTCTATGTGTGTGTCTTTCTGTGTGTGTAGTGTGTGTGTCTTTCTATGTGAGTATCTGTGTTCCAATGGTTCTGTCTTTAAGTGTTTCTGTGTGTGTGTGTATGTGTGTGTGTGTGTGTGTACTGTACGTCTAAAACATCAGCCTGTGCTCTATTCTTGCGGGAGGTGTCGGCCTCCATGAACTCATTGACCAGGAAGCAGCTTGTTTTCGCTCTGCAGGTCCTCTGAGAGGACGAGTGTTGACAGTGTTTGTGTCTTCTGTCTGGCTCTCTCTCTCTCCCTCTCAGACAGCGAGACCAGCCAGCAGGCCAATATCGCCGTCTCTCTCTCTCTCTCTCTCTCTGACCAGCTCCTCTGTCTCCCCCTCTCTCTTTCTCTCTCTGACACACTCACTCTCTCTCACACCCTCTCTCTCTTTAAATTCAATATGGTTCATTAGCACGACCTTGGTGATGAAAATTCTTCCTTCTTAGAATGTCCTTTGAAATTTACAGAAGATAGACACAGCAGCTATAATTGTTTTTTCAACAAATATCTTTTGACCATAGTTTGATCCCCGGGGTATCCAGTGGGAATATCCTCGTACCATCAAGCTTAAGATGAGGGAGACCCCAATGTTTGGGAGGGGTTTGTGCCACAATGGTTCCAGTGTGTTGACGTCAAGGCTTAGAGTTAACTATATTCTTTTTTTGTCACGTTACAAGGTACATAATCAAAACATTACTATTTTTCCCGTCCAAACATAGGATGTTTCTTACTCAGGTGATTGACATTTAATCAACATTCCTCAATTTATTCTAGCCTCCCTGTCATGGTATCTTGCAGGTGTTCTGATAGCGAGAGAGCCCCAGATGTTCATCAACGAGAAAAGGGAGGGAAGAGTCTGTGCCAAAAAACATTTTCACATAAATGTTTCTAAAAAAGTACATATTTTCTTTAGATCAGTAAACACACATGCTTTTATTTTAAACCCACAAGGCACAGAGTTCCTATTGCAAAGAGACATTAACCTTGAACTTTTTAGGCTGGCTGGGTTTTGGGTTGCTCCTTGTTGGTGCCCCCCACCCAATCCCAATCCTCCCCCACCTTTTTATGCAGCCCTTGCCACTTAATCTACTAAACCCCTCTTCTACTGCACCCCCCATTAATGCACAAATAGGCTGACACCAGACATAATTTCACTGCATTTCTTACTTCCAGTAACTATATGCATGTGACAATAAACTTCCTTGTATCCTTGTATCCTTGTATCCTTGTATTTACTTGGCAAGGTACAGCACACACAGCAAAGACCTTATGTTCCAAGGCACCATGCTACCACTGCAGAAGAGTTAAGCATCTGGCTAAATGCATTAGGAAAACAAATACAAGTTTTGTTTAAAAACACAAAATCCACAATCGTCTATCCATAGTGTTGCTACAGCATAGAATACTGAAAAGACACACACACACAATCTCTCTCTCTGTCTATCTCTGACTCTGTTTCTCTCTCTCTCTCTCTGCCCCCCATCCCTCTCTCTCACACACACACACACACACACAAACACACGCACACAAACACACACACACACACACACACACACACACATTTACATGTGTCCCTGCTGGCCATCACTGCTGAATGGAACACTGCCACAGCCGGAGACTCTGAGAAAGATATACTGCAGCGTGCCGGGAAAACGGCTACAGAGGGATGACACAGGAGAACAAGAAGGCCAGACAAGGAGGCAAACAGAGAGGCAGACGCAGACAGACAGGAGGTAGACAGACAGACATACACACGGAGACAGACAGGAGGTAGACAGACACACACACATAGACAGACAGGAGGTAGACAGACTGACACACAGAGACAGACAGACAGGAGGTAGACAGACAGCAGTCAGATGGAGAAGCAGACACACACACACACACACAGACAGAGAGGATGTAGATAGACAGACAGACACACACACACACTGACAGACAGGATGTAGATAGACAGCAGGCAGATGGAGAAGCAGACACAGACAGACACACACAGGCAGGAGGTAGACAGAGAGGTGGACAAAGACATACAGACAGCCAGTTAGACAGGAGGCAGATGGATCTGCTGCCAGACAGGTAGGTAGGCAGGCAGACAGAAATACAGTCAGATAGGCACAACTACAGACAGACAGACAGACAGGTGAAATAACAGACAGGCAGACCATAGACATATACAGATAGACAGACAGACAATAGTCAGACTAAAATAAACCCCCATGTGATGTGAGCTTCTAGTTGGGTCTGCAATGTAAGTTTCTAGACATGGGGTATGGGCTTTCTAGGTATGGGGTCTGTCATGTGAGTTTCTAGGTATGGGGGTCTGTAAAGTGAGTTTCTAGGCATGGGGTTCAAGTGATGAATTTCTAGGTATGGGGTCTGGCGATGTGAGTTTCTAGGTGTGATGTGAGCTTCTAGTTGGGTCTGCAATGTAAGTTTCTAGACATGGGGCATGGGCTTTCTAGGTAAGGGGTCTGTCATGTGAGTTTCTAGGTATGGGGTCTGTCATGTGAGTTTCTAGGTATGGGGTCTGCGATGTGAATTTCTAGGTATGGGGTCTGCGATGTGAGTTTCTAGGTATGGGGTTTCTAAGTATGGATTCCTGAACATGGATTAAGCCTACAGTCTTAGACTAAAAGAACATGTCTATGAATATGGAAATCTCGAGTACAAGAACATAATTGGAGGTGCAGAAGTAGCGGAAGTTTTTTCTTTTTTTTACATGTCCGTAGAAATAGGCAGTATAGTTCTCTTCCAATGATCATAAGTCCTAGGAGTATCAAAGGGAAAACATGCACACGTCTTTGGCAAAATGGACCTTGTTTGTATTCTTTTTTTTAAAAAAGGGAAAAGGGGGGCATGGAACTTGGCCATCCGCGAAGTGAGGAGTGAAGCAGAATGAAATGCGACCATGTGGAATGGATGCACAAGCTAACCAGCGACTCTGCCAAACTCCTCTTCCCCTCCTCTCCAACTCCAATACTGGGCCCTGCCCAGAGCACGGTGGACATGCTGAGCCATTATTTAAAGGGGTCCATCAGACTTGAGTCAGATTCATTTTCAGGTTTGTATTACTAGGTTGCATGTTAACTGGGTGACAACGGTGGGCCTGCATGCTGTCTTCAGCGTCACTGCGGGTCGTCTAAGTTGGTTGCATGTTCAAATGTCTGTAGTGTAGCTGTGTGTTCATGTGTGTGTGTGTGTGTGTTTCTGTACATGTGAATATGTTTGTGTGCGTGCGTGTGTGCTTGTGTGTGTGTGTGTGTGTGTGTGTATGTGTGTATGTGTGTGTGTGTGTGTGTGTGCATGTGAGCACCCTTGGAATTAAACCCAACTTCCTTGCAGGTCCATTTCAGCTCCAGGAACGCGAGGTGCTGTGTCATGCTGTCCACTCTGAGGTCAGCCTGACCACTAATCTATGGGACTGGCATAAAGAGGAGAGAGAGAGAGAGAGAGAGAGAAGGATGGAGGAGAGAGTGAGAAAGAGGGATAGAGAGAGAGAGAAGAGATAGGGAGAGAAAAGAGAGAGAGAAAGAGAGAAGAGAGAGAGAGTGGAGGAGATGGAGAGAGTGAGAGAGAAGGATAGAGAGATGGAGATAAAAAAGAGGAATTAGAGAGAAGAGAGAGATATCGGGAGGGGAAAGAGAGAGACAGAGGGAGACGAGAAGATTGCAAAGTGGCAAGGATTGAGCAAGTGATTTTGTTTCAAATTACCATTTGTGTGTGTGTGTGTGTGTGTGTCTGCTGCCAAGGTATCTGTCTTTGTGAAAACAATGTGGCTGTCAGTATGTGGTTACAAGTACTGTACTGACTAAGGGACTGTATGGTACAACAGTCTTGTGCATTTGTGTGTGTGTTCATGTCTATTTGGGCACGTATACATGTGTGTCAACGTGACTGTGAGCATGTGTGTGTAGGTGTGTGTGTGTGTGTTCATGTCTATTTGGGCACGTATACATGTGTGTCAACGTGACTGTGAGCATGTGTGTGTGGGTGTGTGTGTGTGTGTCCATGTCTATTTGGGCATGTATACATGTCAACGTGACTGTGAGCATGTGTGTGTGGGTGTATATACATGTGTGTCAACGTGACTGTGAGCATATGTGTGTGTGTGTGTGTGTGTGTGTGTGTGTGTGTGTGTGTGTGTGTGTGTGTGTGTGTGTATGTGATTTTGCACTCGTGTCTGGTCATATGGAAGAAATAAAGGTGCGTCATGGAGTGGCGAGGGGAAGAGGTGCTTATTTTGGTACTCGCAGTTGCCCTGGCAATGAGCTGGGGGGGGGAACGTAAAGGAAACTCCAGGCCGCCTGATGATGATCAAAAACCTAATTAAATACTTGATGATGATGGTTTCAATGTCTGGCCGTGGTTGATGAGCCCTTCTGGGTTCTCGCAATGGAGAGCGATTGGAGTTCAACCCAGAGCCACCGTACATAGCCTACTCTACGGCAACCGTTCCAAAGTCCGCACAACAGAATAAGTGTCATAAATGAGACATTTTCAAGGTATCAAGGAGATACATTCCTAGGATATATCTTAAACACGTCTTTAAATCAAGTATCTTGGGCTAATATTTTAGAGGGTTAAACCTCTAGTCGTCATTCAAAGAGCAGCAAGATCAAAGTGATGATGGTTGGTTGGTTGCATGCAGTAAGAATGATTCTATTGTGCTGAGGTAAGTTTGAGATAACTTGGCTTTTTTATTGGGCCAAATCACCCCACCCCCCCTCCCACAACACACACACACACACACACACACACACACACACACACACACACACACCTCCCCTCCCCTATCCCAATTGCAATATTTCTGGGGAAACCCCATCTGAAATGGCATGCAAGTATACGCAAGCTGCTGTGTGTACAAAACATGACGCGAGATCGAGATGGCACCAGTGGCACGCGAGGCCATGGCCACGGGTGTAGGCATGACTGCCGATCGAGGGAAAATCCAGTAAAATCGAAAAACACCAGGGGAAAAAAAACATCCTGGCACTCATAGAGATGAGGAGGGAGAGAGAGAGAGAGAGAGAGAGAGAGAGAGAGAGAGAGAAAGGAGAGAGAGAGGGAAAGAGAGATAGAGAGAGAGAGAAAGAAGGAGGGAGGGAGAGAGAGAGAGAGAGATGGAGGAGAGAGAGAAGGAGGGAGAGAGAGAGAGAGAGAGAGAGAGAGAGAGAGAGAGCTCAGCCAACATGTCAAAGTCAGATTTTTCCAGCATCAGTAACATCAAGCACATTTGCTCTGTTTTTATAGACAGTGGTGGTGTGTTGCGAAGGAAAGAACAAGTTCATTTTTTAAAAGTGCGTGGAAGTTAGCGCTGCTTCTTGGTGAGGTTTTGTAGGCATGTTACGTAAAATAGCCTGTGGTTTTTACATGGGAATCTCTATGGCTGTGTCAAAAGTGAAGACAGATGTTTAAAATATAATCAGCTGCTCCCTCTCTTTCTCTCTGTCTCTGTATATGTGTGTGTGTGTTTGTGTGTGTGTGTGTGTATACAAAAAAAGAGACAAAAAGACTGCAGATAGAGAGAGGTGTGTGTGTGTGTGTGTGTGTGTGTGTGTGTTTGTGAGCCAGTTAAGAGAAGTAACAGGTTAAAGAAATACACAGTATCAGTACTTCTTCGGGAACAACCCAGCACTGGCCTACATGTAAAACCTCACCAAATCAGTTGAATTGTCTGTGTGTGTCCGCATTACATGAGAAAAAGACAGAGAGAGAGAGAGAGAGAGAGAGAGAGAGAGAGAGAGAGAGAGAGAGAGAGAGAGAGAGAGAGAGAGAGAGAGCACGACTGCACAAGTGTTGCTATGATGAAGAGCATGGTTAATTGGGATGCACCCCCCCCCCCCCCCCCCTCTAAACCACTTGGCACCAGGAGGGGGGTGGGGAACATGGCTTCCCCCACTTTGCCCACGTTAACCCCAACACAGGCAGCACTGAGGGCAGGACAGCCAGACCTCAGTGAGGGGGTAGCCATCCAGGACAGCCTGAAACAATTACAATCCCCTTATAAATCAATATGCAGCTGCTTCAGTCATGCAAAAGTGATGTGCTCACAAGTTGCCTTGCTTCCAGTATTACTCAAATCAGCTTTGATGTTTCTCTGGGTTTTCTTTGTATTTTTTCTTGTTCTTCTTTTTTTTCATGAAAACTCTCTTTCGTTCGGAACATGGTTTGGGCATGGACGCGAGTGTGCATGCGAGTATGGCTTGCTGAGACCCAGCTGATCGGGAGGTTGGCACGGAGACCAACTCGGCGGAGATGTGTCTGTTTGCGTTTGCCCTTGGTTAGAAGTTGACCTCCACAGCAGTTTGGGCCAAAGATCAAGTGGCACCACACCAGTTTTTTTTTTGTGTGTGATTCTGTTTCATGTCAAGTTTGACCGGCCCTGGACACAGAGTTTGATTTGGAGCAAAGATCCCTGTTTCAGGTTTCAAGTCAAATTCGGCTGAGAGGTGTGGATAGAGGTTCATATTGGGGTCAGATAGGAAACATGGGCCCCCTTTTCTCAAAGAACTCTTTGCCCTCCTTTCACTTCTCTTCGTTTCTCTCTCACTCACCCCCTTACCTCCCCACTTCCCACCCTATGTGTGTCCCTGAGTGTGTGTGTGTGTGTGTGTGTGTGTGTGTGTGTGTGTGTGTGTGTGTGTGTGTGTGTGTGTGTGAGAGAGAGAGAGAGAGGGAGGGAGAGAGAGAGAGGGAGAGAGAGAGAGAGAGAGAGAGTCAAATCTTATATGTGCATAGACGTTTATGTTTTTGATTGGTGTGTCATCAGTCTCTTCCTCAACTCTTCCTCAGCCAGCTGATGTATGGCAAATGGTGTTAAAAGGTAGTTTGATTACAGCCTGTTATTAACATGCATTTTCGCTTTGACATGCTCTTTTGATATTAACATGCATGTCACTTTGATGTATTAAAATATGATTACTTTCAAATGAAAACGATAACCTTGTAATGGATCACATGTAGTCCAGTTGGCTAGGCCTACCAACTCTGTCATGTGTAAGTTGATAACTCTTCATAGTCTGTAATTTAGCTCCATCTAGTGGTGATGTATGTGACACACTACTACACAGTGAAACAAAATACATTAACCTCCAATATAAGAAAAAAACCAATACATAAGATAATGATTTGAATAACTGATCAAAGACTCTGGTCCCATATCGGGATTGAAGATTGCACGAAGGATTCGTATTTAAAATGCTGGTCTGTCTATGGCAGTATTTACACTTTTATTTTGATACACAACAATGACTCAGAATACCCGGAAGTAAAGGTTTGACAACAAGCAGCATGTTACGAATGCTTGCTAACTGTCGGTGTCCTAAAGTTACATCGTTATTATAGATGGTTCGCCATAAAAAAAAAAAAATTGCACAAATTCATACAATTTCACTGGTACGTTGCTAAGGTTTGTCTTCTTTCTTCTGTGGGTAAGGATAGAATGCACATCTTAATGCTAAAGTCGGCTAACCATTAAAGGTCAGTGAGATAGATGACAGTCCACTCACTGTAGGGACAGGTAAAGCTGTGGCAACCACTACCTACCAGTGCTCGTTTTTGGCTAGCGTTGCGCATATTGAGAACTTGCTTCTCTACATCTTGCAGCTGACAAGCATCTGTTAGAGCTGCAGAAATGTCCTCGGCTCCAACGAAAGAAGAGAGACGAGTTTGTTGGGCGGCACGAGATGAGCTCTGGAAGTGTCTGGACATCACTAAGGACAACACAGAGGCGTGTAAAAAGTTCCAGGAGGAGTTTGAGAAACAGTGTCCAGCGCAGTGGGTACGTGACTTACTCGAAGAACGTTACCTTGTTACCATTCTGTGGTCTGGGGTGCTGAGGTTAGCTGACAGGTTTAAAATGACTGGTCGTGGGTAAAATTAAATTAAAAAATCATTTTGTTTTGCCTCAGTGAATGATCCAGTGTGTGGTGGTGTAGTGACAGTTTAATGTAGTGGCTGTCTTACCATCATGTCACCATCAATCATGTTTAAGACTGTGATCATGTAATGAAGGTTATCTAAGGTAACAACACTTCCTTGTTGTCTTTTGGACCACTAGAGGTCGACATGCATGCTAGCCCTTACGAAAAAGAAGTAGGCGTTAGGAATAGGAATAATTTTGTAGGCCTACTTTTGTACAATATGATATATGTAAATATTATAAGAATCGTATAGTATTTTGGGACATAGGCCTACCATATAATTACTGTAAGACTTTTTTTAAGTATATTTTTGGGCTTGTTATGCCTTTAATCAGAAAGGACAGTGGAGAACGACAGGAAGTGAGTGGGAGAGAGAGTACTTGGAACATATTGAGGGTAAAGATAGGTATTACAGAACATCAGAGTATTATAAACTACCATAGAATTGTTATAGATATATTTTAGTATTTATATAGTTATTTTTAACTATAGTAAAGGAGAAACTATTTTTTAACACATAGCTTAGTGATTGGAGTTGGAAGGATTGCTCTTCATTTCACTGAGACCATACCTGGACCTCTGTGTGTTAAGTTAGCACCTTGTGCATTTCAACTCCTTCAGCACTGCCTTTTTCAAAATTGAGTTTTTGAAGTAGGATGTCTAAGTGCAAACTAGTGTTGGAACAAAACAAAAAGTAACGCACCATCACATTTTCACTAGGTGATTTAGCACACAAATTTATCATAATTGTAGTGTAGTGTATCCTCATAAAATCTCAGATACAATGGTTGACTGTATGACAACAAGATAAACATGTCAATGATTAATTTATTTTGTCAAACACATTTAATCCATGCCTATGATCTAAAGACTGAATAAAACTGAATAATTAAATTTATTTTGTCTTGTCTTTGCCTTACACTAATATATATTACATCAGTGTATGCACTATACACAACACATTTCCATGCAAGAGTGAATACTGTAGAAAATACAGCTCTTTTTTATTATTTCCTTTTCAGAATTATAATTATTCTTTTCTGTTCTACATGTCAACGGCAGGTGAGATACTTCGCTAAAAGGCGGGACTTCCTGAAGTACAAGGATAAGCTTCAGAAGGGAGGGTTTGATGAGCCTGCAGATGGGGCACCCAATCCATAGCTTTTGGAATTTGAACTGCTTTGACACAAAATGGAGGACTGCATTGGGACCACAGCTTCATGGACTGCACTCCCAATGCCAGTAGGGTGTGAGTAACTGCTGCTCAATGAACAGAGCCGTAATGGTATCTCACTGATTGTGACCTGAGACTACAGAATGATTCATTTCAACTGTGTGCTTGAGTTAATATATTCGGTTTGATGTCAGCTACTGTTATTCGCTCAGTTTTAATGAAGAGACCTACACATTGACTGGATATGTGTGTTTGAACATAGCACGTTTATTTATCAAGGATGAAAACACCTCTGCAGTCCACACCAGGGGGGTATTCCAAGTATGTGGTTTAGTGACAAACCTGGGTAAGTTAACTCAGAGTAAGGGGTAAACCTCCTAATAGAAGAGCTGTATGGCTTCATTCTCCTCACAAAACAATGCCATAGGGCTCTTGTTGTAGGAGGTTTCCCACTTACTCTGAGTTAACTTAACCAGGTTTGTCACTAAACCACGTACTTAGAATACCCCCCAGGTGAATACAATGTTGTGTGGTGGTGGTGAGGATAAGTAGTTTTGAATTAAAAACAGGGGAAACCATCTTGACCCAGGGTATTTTATTTCATTTGATCTGAAACAGTGGTGTGAAGTGAAAAGCATCGTGTGTGTGTGTGTGTGTGTGTGTATGTGTGTTTGTCAGGAGTAGACGTCACAGAAGAACAGTTCATTTTGTGTGTGATTTCACCAATATGAGCAGGCACATGTTCATTACAATGACATATTTTAATATATCTCTTATTTATTTACAAGATTTCTAATCCTCACTTTTTAGGTTATGAAAAACTGTGCATTTCTAAATAAATTACCATACCTATGAAAGATTAGTTTGCCACTCACCTCGTACATATTAATAATGTACAAAACCTCCCCCACAAAAATTACAAGAAATTTACATGGATACAAAGTTTGCATATTTTAACCACACTGTATACATGTTAAACACAACAGCAAGGTTGCTTTCTTCCCATGATTGTTACCTTGGTGACCGCTTGTTCCTTTGATTGAGAGGCTGATTGGAGACAAATTGGCCAACTATCATTCAAACTGAATTACCTTCACTTTCGCATGAAGCCACACACATAAAAACAACAACCCTCTCGAGCTGCAGTGATACAGTAAAAGTTGTCTAGTATCTGTCCACAGAAACAACAATTTAAAAACAATATGTTATGTATAACTGGTAAATAAAAAAAACATGTTTTAGAGTACAGATAATGTATATCAATCTAGGGCCCACATTTCTGGGACTCATTTTGCTAAGCAGTATCAAGAAATGTTGACCTACACAAACACAAGACCGAGTTCCCAGGATCAAGCCCAAGTCACTGTAAAAAAATAAATGGTTCTTCAGAGCAATGCCATAGAATGACCTATTGTAGTACTTCAAAGATCTTTCAAGACAATAGTTCTTTGAAGAACCATTTAAAAAAGGTATGAACATAGTCTTTCTGAAGAACCATTTCCAGCGTGAAGAACCTTTTGATGTAAAGATTTAACACAAAATCGTTCTTCTTCCATACAGTGATGAATAGAAGCATTTAAGGACCTTTATTTTTTGAGATTGTAACATGTCTTACGCATTACAATGTGCGATTAAGACTATAGGCTGTCACATGCAAAGCAGTAGTTAAATGTGTCAGTGAAGGAACAAACGAATATGTCACTTCATGCAGTAAGGAAAAGACCTTTGCAGCTGAAGCACAGGAAGTGATGAAACAGGAAGTGACAAAACTGAGGTGAGTCCTAAGCCCCTCCCACACACCTTTTTGTTACAAATGAAACATTGCTTGCTCTCCTCTTGACAGACAGGCAGTCATTAAACAAGAAGAATATTTGTTTTGTCCTGTACACAGTCAATTCCATAGTTGAAGAGAGAGAGAGAATACACACATCTCCCACTCTACTGTCATGTGTCCCCGATCTGTGTCTGTTTACTGTGGAGTCTAACGGTCCAGTCATCCCCTCCCCTCTCTCTTGGGGAGCGCCCTCTGGTGGCTAAAAGCTGCCAGTGGTGTTTCTCATGACAGCCCAGATGGGGAACTCGTTGAGCTGAAAGAGGGGGACACCCCAGGTCATGATGGCTAACATGACAACCAGGACGCCGATCAAGTTCACCCCAAAACCTGCTTTCACCTGCACAGAGGGTGAGAAACAGCAGTTAAAAAGCAATCCCAAATAGTGTCAACGCAGTTACTGAATGCGAGTAGCCACCATACATAAATGGAACAAACATTATTTTATGAAACCTATGTGCTACCTTTACAATTGGTTCTTTGTAAACTCACCATATCTGGTTACCAAAGATATATTGTTATTTACTAATCAAGTAGGTGTTACCCTGAGATACAACCACACCATGGCCTTTCCAAAGCTCTTCAGCTACTACATTAAATGTACACTCACTATGTGTTTATTCAGTTATGTAGCTCATTATTAAATATTGTATAGTGACAAAATTGAATGAAATGCTAAAACACTAACATAACTAAACTACCGGTAAGAAATACTTTGAGTAATGTGATACAAATAAAAAACAAAAAGTTCTTGCTCACCATGTCACGGATCTGCACGTGCCCGTAACTGAACACAATGGCATTGGGTGGGTTCCCCACGGGCAGCATGACTCCGAAGGACACACACATGGTGGTTGGAATCAGTGTGTGCAGGGGGTTGATCTGCAGGGTCTCGGACTGAGAGAGGGTTAGGGTAGTGGGGTTAAGAGGGACACAAAGGAGAGAGGAGTTAAGGCCTCCGCACACATAGGCCCCGACATGAGTACGGCTCACTCTTTTTACGTTCGATTACATTAGATTCCATTGTTTTCAATACAACCAGCTACACCAGTGTCAAAATCACCGAAACTCTGCTGCCGCCACCGTGTCGATTATGATTGTTTCCTTTTTGTCAGCGGCACTCAATAAAATACATTGTTTATGGAATGCTTGTCAGTAAATAAATTCGGTGCTGGTGTGTGTGGACAAGTAACAGAAAGTTTCGTCACACTCATGGTTTGTTGAGCTGCAAAATCTTCTCCTTATTGCTGTATAAGGTTGTGAAAAACCTGTATGAAAGTGTTCTCTTAAGTGAGTCATTAGTGGGGCTATTAGACCATGTCATCATACCAGTCAACGTCACATGGTGGGTCAGTTGATTGTAAGGCCTACATATATCCCTTCACCAAATGTGTCAACCATTTGCCCAAAGAAGACCCAGCAGGGTCGAAACGTTGCCTATCCCCTTACATTAAATATGGGAGTTTAAAGCAGTGTTGCGGACATTACATCTTTTCACTGGAGCTGCAAAACCTTCTCTTGCATTTCCTGGAGTGTGGGGGTGTGGGACGGACTACAAAAGCTCCAAAGCTGTGTGTGCACAGCCTATGTGAATGCCATGTTTCCCAAACACTCACCAGGGCAGAGAGGATAGGGAGGAAAACGGTGAGGGTCGCCGGGTTGCTAGCGAACTCGGTGACCACGGACACAAGCAGACAGGCCAAAAGCGTGACAGCCCACGGGGGAAGTCCACTCATCGGTTCCAGCTGACGGCCAATCCACATGGACAGCCCTGACACCTGGCGGGGTAGAGACAGGACATACAGGCATCAGCATGGGCAGCCTAACACCTCTACAGTTGGCAGTTTAGCATGTCTGAGGATAACTGATTAATTTTCTTCTGATGTTTATGTCAGTATAATACACCAGGTGCATATGCATTAGCTTACAGCCAGCTGTGGACGTGATGCCATGTCCTTATTCTTTCTTTTCAGTTACATCAAAATATAGTTCTGTAAGCCTTACTGATGACTTGAAGAAATGTCAGTGTTATATTATGATGTCACATAAAATCCATAAATAGACTGATGTATTTCTCATTCCTTTCTGATGTAGATTACCTTGCACCCTGCAGCCAAAGCGTATCCTCCCCCGACCAAAATGACAATCTCCCACGGCATGAGCCTCTGAAAGTCCTTCCACGTGATCATAGGGGCCAGTGGGTCTTCCTCCTCATCCTCATCATCTTCATCACCAGAAGGTTCTGGAAAATACACATAAAAAGCATGCACAGGCCTTTTAATTTGTTTACTTGCTTAGCAGAGGCATTCCAGTCAATGTTCCCCTTATTAGAAGCAGAGGCAGGTGTATGTTTGTTTATGTTTACGTATATTTTGTTTATGTTTATGATATTTAGCAGACAATTCTATTAAATTCAAAACATTTAATTTATCCCCGAGGGACAATTTATCCAGTCACACAAGAGCTGTTTCCACCAATGAATTTACCCAAAATCCACCCGTTTGGGCGTGTCTCCCTTCGCAGAACCCGAGGCTTTTTCAGGGCCAAAAGAGTACCTACGAAAAAGTCCTTGATGCTGATTGGATATGACTAAAGGCAGGATGTGACGTGAGTAGAACTTGACCCTCGCGCTACAACAACAGCGATCAAAACTGTCACTAAATGATTGTGTGACGATCTAAACTGATGCGGAATGATCACGTCACCTGCGGAGTCTGGTAAATCCCACTAGTGTCCCTTTTCGTAATGGAGACACAAGGGCTAAGTGAGAGGGTGTAGCCTGTAATGGAGACACAAGGGCTAAGTGAGAGGGTGTAGCCTGGAATTTGCCCACTTCCTACATCTACCCCCAATGGAAATGAGGCTATAGAGTAAAGACATGCTTTTGTCCAAAGCAAAGTGTATATTCTTTTCAGTTAATGCGCTACCTGTGCATAATAAATCTATCATCTTAGTCTTGGTAGCATGTTGCTGTACCAGCATAAAGACATGCTTTTGTCCAAAGCGAAGTGTATATTCTTTTCAGTTAATGTGCTACCTGTGCATAATAAATCCATCATCTTAGTCTTGGTAGCATGTTGCTGTACCAGCAATTGAATTGCCAAAGGGCAATGCAAGTTTCCTCTAATTAATACTACTGTTTTTTTTACAGCAACCGCTGCTAGTACTGCTTGACAATCACGTACGCTGCTTGACAATCACCATCATCAACAAAAACAAGAGGACATTTAAGGTAAAGAGAAACTAGAAAAATTTGATTGGACATTTTTGAACTTGGGATTGAGTGAATTTGATTTCTGAGTGAACTTGCACTAGACCAAGCACTTCAAACACAAATTGCCTCCTGGCGACACAGAAGTTGAGGCTGACTCGCATATACACACACAACCCTACCGAGATCATCCATGGCACACGAGACTGGCGGGAATACCGACCTTTGACCTCGCTGTTAAATGGCCACGGTTTTTTGGCAGGAATGAGGAAGAGGAGAAATCCGAGCAGCACAGAGACTGTGGCGTCAGTCCGATAGCCTTTCCTGTGAGAACACACACACACACACACACACACACACACACACACACACACACACACACACACAGAATGCATCAGAGGATTAGGTGTGCTAATACATGCCAGGGACTACAGGGAACAGGGACGGGAAAGAAATACCTGCACAAAAAAGATTTGACATGACTTACTGTATATTCTGATGGAAACATGACTAATTGCAAGATTAAATTCATGTTAAGGAATTTACAGTTTTTCATCACTGTAGTAGTTTATTCTCTTCAAAATATTATTGTTTCATTAAAGAAAAACACAACTTGTCTTAGTGATATCACATCAATTCCATATAGCAGGAGATTATCTTCTCATAGATATATTGTAAATTATTCAAATGATTGATTAAAAGCATATAACTTGTTTTAATGACATATCTTGGGGCTATACATTTGACAGGACTGAGAAACAGGAGATTATAGGACTGGTGACAGAGGTCTGTACGCACTTCTCAAAAAGAGAGGTCCACCCAGGCACGAACCCCGGCTCCCGGGTGAACCAGAGCAGAGTCATGAGCACAAAAAACACTCCAGTCATCACCTCTGGGTAGCTGCAGAGATAGAGAAAACACACACACACACACACACACAGAGGTGTTACTTCAGAGGGATAAATAGGCAGTTATATAGATAACTAGATGTACCGCAGAGCGGTACAAAATATGACCGCCGCCCAGTCCAGCACATTTTTTCCACAAAAATAAATCACGCTGAAAGGCCTATATGATTCTAACTGTCTCACTAAATTGCATTATCCACACTCAATTCTCACTGGTATCTGCTAGACAACAAGTACCAAAACATGATTAGTTCATAGATTTTACATGTAAAATTAATTTTATACAACCCCACCCCCATCTTGCCTGTTCATAATTCTGAGAAATTCTTGAATTGTGTGCATGTGTGCGTGTACATGTTTATGTGTGTGTGTGTGTGTGTGTGTGTGTGTGTGTGTGTGTGTGTGTGTGTGTGTGTGTGTGTGTGTGTGTGTGTGCGTGCTTGTGTGTGCCTGCGTATGTGCCTGTGTTTGTGCATGTGCATGTGCATGCATGCGTACATGTGTCTACTGTGTGAGTATGTGTCATACGTATGATTACTGTGAATGTATGTGTGTGTGTGTGTATCTGTTTATGCACATGTGTGCATATGGAATGGGTTAACATGACCCCTGGAGGCAAACATACAGAAAAAATTGGTCATCCTAGGCCATACGGTTCTCAAGATATGCACAGAAAACTGTGTCTGCCCTACCCTCCTTTCGAGGGGTCCAGTCCAGCGGGGGCTACAGATCAAAACGAAAAACGACGGTTCCATGCTATCCATGTGGGGTTACATGCCCACCAAGTTTCGTGTACCCCGGTCTTTCAGTGTCCCGGGAATCCTTGTTGGTGTACGGTCACTAAATGTACACATAAATTATTTTATTGTAAGGCCCCCCATGAATGAAAGTTCACAAAACTTGGCATGCATTCGGAGGGTGTCACAATGATCCTACACTTTCAACTTCGTGCAGTTTTGACCATGTCAGCCAGAGATATTTTGATGAAAACACCTAATTTTTTGCTTTTTAATTTCTAACTAGGTGGTGCTATACATGAAATAAGTGGTAATGGGATGGGTTGACATGCCCCCTTAAGACCAACATATAAAAAAAGGTGGACCTCCTAGGCCCTACAGTTCTCGAGATATTCACAGAAAACTGTCTCCGGCCACCTACTGGCCAGTTGGTGAATAGTAACATAACTTAATTTATTGTGTGGCCCCCCATGAACGGATTTCCACGAAACTTGGCGTGCATTCACAGGGTGTCATAATGATCCTACACTTCCAATTTCGTGCAGTTTTGACTATGTTAGGTCACAGATACCTGCGATTACAACACCTCATTTTTACTTTTTTGTGTTTAACTAGGTGGTTATGGAATGGGTTGACATGACCCCTTGAGATCAACATACAAAAAAAAAAGGTTCTCCTAAACCGTACGGTTCTCGAGATATTCACAGAAAACTGTGTCTGCCCTACCCTCCTTTCGGGGGGGTCCAGTCCAGCGGGGGGGGCTACAGATCAAAACGAAAAACGATGGTTCCATGCAATCCATGTGGGGTTACATGCCCACCAAGTTTCGTGTACCCCGGTCTTTCAGTGTCCCGGGAATCCTTGACGGAAATTTGGACATGCGAAAAAAAAAAAAAAAAATACTGACTAAACCTATATGACCGCCGCTTCGCTGCGCGGCGGTCATAACTATTCATGAATAATTCAAGTCTCTCTCTCTCTCCCTGTGAGTCTGTTTCATGAAACCTTTCCAGCAGGCTTTTGTTTAAAGTGATTTTGGAACTGCTAAGGGGATCTTTGGTCCACACCAAGAACACACCAAAGCTGTTCTAAAATCAGTGTAAAGTAGGCTACATTAGAATTCTTTGGCATCTGGAACACACAGTTACACGCTACATTCTAGAATGCCATTCCGGTTTGACATATTAGGAGACTACAGATCAAAGATTCTAGAACAGAGCTCTGTTCTAGAATCTTTGCTACAGATGTGATGATACAGAAATAAACCAGAGTGTGTGAGACCTGTCCCTTTCACAGCAACAGTCCCCACAATACACTACACAGTCTTCTTAGGGTAAAATGGCTCTCCTCTCTTAGGGGGTGGGCCATTGGGTTTACATCCATTACATGACTTGGAGGTACCCTGACCTGCCTTTGAATTGCACACTGAGTGTAGTTAAGCAGCATAATGCTTTTGATGGCAGTGCCCCGCAGTGGAGGACACAGCGGGGGCCTTGGCTTGGGTACAAGTCAAGTGTTTGATGGGTTGATGATGGGGGTCGTGATGGAGCAGCGCCACTGACTGATGAACAGTAGGTCTGGGTTGGAATCTCAAACCAGACACTGCGAGTCCCTGATGCCCTGGTTAAAAAGTGTCTGTTAAATCTCCTCTCAATTTATTTAGGGAGAGGATGGACAGGACTGAGCGGCGGTCATATTTTGTACCGCTATGCGGTACATCTAGTTTTACTTTATTTTACAGTTTACCTGATCGGGCCGAGCTTCTGGTACTCCTCGTGAATTCGTCTCTCGGATATGATCTCCCTGCGAGTCTTGCGCTCCTTGCTGAGCGAACAAGTCTCCCTGAAACTGGACAGCCGAATGCACACGTCATGTAATTTCAATGTAATTGGCATGGAATGTGATGAAAAACAACTGACATGGACATGCGGTTTTTGCTGAAAACAGGAAACTGCATTCACAAGTTTAACTCACAAAACTGTTCCAATCAACACAAAGCTTAGTCGTCCATTTCCAGGGGGACATAGCCAATCAATCAGTCAAACAAACAATTACTGCAGGACTTGTCGTTAGTAAACAAATCAAACAAACAAATCAAACCTATCTACTCAGTAGTAAACACTGTTAGCAAATTACAATGAGGCCGAGATGATGATAGACAGTGAAACAAGCTGATATCAGCAGGTCAGAGGTCAAAGGTTAACAGGTCTTACTTGCAGCCCAGGAAGAGGATGTGAAGCCAGAGCCAGGTCAACACCAGCATGATAAGGGCGATGGGCAAGCTGAAGATGAACCACGTGCCAAAGTTGATGACTTTTGCTTCAGGGTAACGACTAGAATGAGGAAAACAGACAAAAGAATTTGAGTGATTTCTTTTACATTTCTCACAGCTTTTAATCACATTCTTACATGATGATTAATTTTGTAGTCTAGACATTATTGGACTTTATAAGTACTTTATGGAATGTCTGCAAAACAAGTTACTGTTATTTGCCAGCCATTCCATATACAGTAGTAAAGATCAAGAATGTACATCGACTGCTATTTCAAGCTCTCTATACACATTCAGATATTTCTTAAAACAGATCATTTTCAGTTCATTTTTTTTTTTTTTAATTCTTTCCACATGACATTCGTTTAGAAAAATATCTCTAGAACGCAGCTGATATTGTCACTGTATCTCCCATTGTCATGGTTACCATTGTTAGTCTTGCTCTTTTCACGTCATTATTTCTAAAAGCTTTCTTTCACACGGAACCAAGAAACATTCTTCACTCTAAAGGCCCTTT
This sequence comes from Alosa alosa, assembly GCF_017589495.1. Classification (NCBI taxonomy): domain Eukaryota; kingdom Metazoa; phylum Chordata; class Actinopteri; order Clupeiformes; family Clupeidae; genus Alosa; species Alosa alosa. The sequence goes on along the minus strand of NC_063205.1, from coordinate 24,984,923 downwards.
CACACTGGCGAAATCGCCGCGATTTTATGTACCAGAATCGCGGAACGACTGTCCCTTTCACATAGACCGAGGCGGAACGGCGGGACAAAGTGTCTCGCCAAATTTACTACCAAGCCCCGTAGACATTTTGCCGAGTATTTTCGTTCCGGTGTTACATGGCAACTGGCTCCCATGTTAACTGGCTGCGTTGATGACGTTTCATGATTGATGACGAGTCTTTGCCAGATGTGGCCGCTTGCAGATTTGTCACTTTCTGATATAGGCCTACTAGAGACGCACACAAATATGCATGACATGTTTAAAAGTCAAAATTGTAGACTGGACCATGAATATGCAACCCAAAAAACAAACACCTAAATTAACTCCACATGGGCATTGAACCACGAATAATTAATTGACTTTGCTTGGTAATCAGACGTCTATCCACTTGCGCCACGAACCAGCTGACGGCACTCACAGAAATTGACTTCAGTTGTATGATTAAAAGAAGTCAGCTAACGTTATTATAATCGTAACAAGTTAACATAGCTGTTCATGTTATCTGGCTACCATGTTATCATGCTACCGTTGCCCAAGCCATTTAGTAGGCCTTCAAAGTATCATGGTTAAGTTTTACAAACGTTTCACTGAGGTTAGGCTGTGGCCGGCCCTACCTGAAGTGTCTGTAGAGCCACATGAACGTCAGCAAATAAATCAAATAAAAATGTGTTGCCTAATTGTGTTGTCCAGCCTATAAGAATTCAGTTCATGAAACACAGGCATTGAAACGCACACGGCAATGGGCAGAGAAGTCTATAAGTGTCCATATTTTACACAAAATTTGCGCACAGGGAGAGTCAAAACTCTTAGGCTTATAGGCTATTAACGTTAATGTTACTGACATGTAAACATGGGTTTGATGTTTTTTTGATACTTTATTTCCTAATTTTCGCGTTGGGTGCTTCTCCTGTGGCGCAACAGGTTAATGCCTATGCAATGCTTTTTCACGCAGTCGACATAGGTTCAGTCCTCCCCATCACACGTTTTTTTTTTATTATTATTTATTTATTTTTAAACCAGCAACGCTTCCTCAATTTAGGCTACAGATACTAGGTGGCCACAGAGAGCATGACCAGCAGTCAGTGAAATGTTTGAAAACTTAACCATGGTACTTTGAAGACCTACTGGCTTGGGCAACTGCTGTAGCAAGACAACACCATCAGCAGTGTTAACTTACTACAATCATTACCTGACTATAGAGTAAGTCAAGTAAATTTCACTATGACTTTTCGTAGATGAATGGTTATCATGTAAAAGGTTACATTTAGGAAGCAGGTTCGATACCCACGTGGAGTTATTATTAGGCTGTTTAGGTATTTATTTTTTTGGTGGCATATTTATGGTCCAGTGCATGTAGCATACTAGAGACCATTTTGACATTTAAATATGTCATGCATAGTTGTATTTGTTCGTCTCCAGTTTCCACCAGAAAGTGACAAATCTGCAAGCGGCCACATCTGTCAAAGAAACGTCACCAACGCAGCCAGTTAACATGGGTGCCAGTTGCCATGTAACACCGGCACCAGTGTGAATGGGTCAAGGCTGAAAGGGGAATCTGGGCGGGCATTTCGATGCTATGTCCAGCCCACCACAGGAGATTGCAAAAAAATCTAACTGATCAAAAGCAGCAATAGCAGAGACAGCACATTATGTCAATCTATAAATTCACAGAGGATCCAGTCATTCAGTGCCTTCTAGAGTTGACTGTAGCTTGGAATGCAATCAGTTGCCATAATAGGCTATCCTAAAATCCAGCGAAAAAACAAAGCATGAACTCATGAGCGTCTGTCTGCCCTATATGTATATCCTCTGATTGTAATGCTTACAGATATCTAGGCGATATTTGTAACATTTGTTTTGTATTTGGCCTGTTATAAAATCATGTAGACCTATTGAACAATTTAAACACATTAGGAACCGCAAAGTTGGAGACATGCATAAAGACATTGCTGCAAATTTAAAACCGGATTACTCTGAAATGGCGAACTGTACATGGACATGTGCACCTTTGTGTTCGGTAAGGTCTGCTGTTTATTCTGATATATGGTTTGTCATATGTTGAGGTAAAGTAGTTCAGCAAATTTGGGTGGGACAGAATACCTATAGGCCTACAGAGCAGCAGCTCTGGCCATATCGGCTCTGGCTCACATGATGTAGCCTATGCTTTAAATGCATTATCGCTTCACTACCCAACACGCGAACAAGAAAGAAAAGAAAAATGTGCTTATGTCGCGATTTTTCGATAGGCCCAGGCCTAGAAAAAAAGACAGCTATGGTAACCTAACAATTAGGATTTGCTTTGCCTACACTGCTGTTTGGTTGTCCCAAACTTTGAGACGATCCATACTCGCATTAACTGAATCTTATCAACCCGAACTGCGATGTTCCAAACAGAGTGACAGGATGCAATGCCTAATAATCTCACTGCCTTCGGCATAACTGCTAACAGTGCGCCTAGGCCTACTGTTAAACACCTGAAAAAATATTAAACTGCTGTTTTCTTTTCATGACGAGCACTAGGCCTAAGCTTAAATGATTTATGACTGAATGGAACGTTGCGTTTTTAAACGCCAGAACTGCTTATCACGTCGTGTGACAAAGTTTACACCAATCAACATTTTCTAATGTATCCTTATGTTGAGATGTCCATTCTCTTTGCCCTAGGCTATCATTTGTGCGCGAAGCATGTTTCAATTAAGACAATACACAAGCTATTTTTTATTGTTGTAATATTGAATGATTTCATGAATAAATTGTACGCACAGTGCGTACAGGATTACGGCTGGCGGCGCCACTGACCACGGCCACAGTAGCCTGTGAACCTCTGATTTTCAAAGGAAAATCACAGCGAACTCAAGGGCAACTCTTCTCTTCAATTTCCCTTCCAAATTACTTTTTATTGTCTGAAGACATCTATCGCAAGAATCTAACATTCTAACAGCAACAGCAAAGCAAATGCAAGCTAACCAAAGTGCAGCCATGTTTTTTTGAAATCACACACCTGCTGTATCTGAAGCCCCACGCACGCATAATAAGGCCTACGACTATCACTCTATACGCCCCCTGTTGCACGTCACAATTTAATTTACTATAGGCCTAGCTGATCCTGCCTTCTGGCTCCCCAAAATGCCGCATCATGTAAACAGATCAGCAGGCTTTCAGACACAAAAAGACGTCTCCTCTTCCCGCAAATTTAAAAGGCATTTTTAAAAATACCCATTGAATTGAGCTACAACACTGTTCACGTGTGGATGAAAGGCACTAACACATAGAAAATGTCTGTTTTTTAAAAATATACAGGGTCAAATTCGGCTCTTTTGATTTAATATCACATCACGAAATGGTGCTTTCGGTCCTCACGTTCTAATCACATATTTGTGATGGGACTTCTAAGTGAATGGGACTGATAGTGGTTCATAGGTTAGTCTTGCCGTGCAACATGGGGAGATAAAAAGACCAATACGCAGCCGAAGTGACCCCAGATTGTTGCGAGGACCATTCTCGCATGTTGACTCAGCAGCGTGCGGCTTTTCTTGAAGGGTTTGGCATTGGGCTAAGGCAGAAACCGGCCTTCAAACAGCTTACAATGCTAGGATATGTGAGGAACATGCTGTGAGCAGCTTACGCTGTGACTTATGTAACATCACACACACACACACACACACACACACACATGCCTTAAGGTTTTTTGTTCTTTTTTCCTCAGTCCAATTCCAACTGTGTTTGCTTTTCTTTGCTTGTGTTTGGAACGGACTACACTTCCCTGCAGCTCTGTTGGCTCAAGGGTAAAAGGTTAAGAGGGACAATCTGGCCATCCCATAATGATGTTGGAGACCAAAGGTCAATTTGCACAGTTTTAGGAGGCCCATTAGGTATCCAGTGTGTAATATCACTCTGCTGACACTCAGCCCAGTCAGGGATTTAAAAAAAAAAACGCAAAATACATCTAAAGATGAAAGCACGTATCGGAAAGATAATAATCGATGTATCGTATCGTGTATGTGTTGTATTTGTGTGCATTTTGTGCATTTTTTTTTATTTTGAGAGTCTAGACATGGAAACAAATGCAAAAGACACAAACGATTACTTCTCTATTTGCTTGTTTGTCATCATGCATTGCAGGCTTGGCTGAGGTGCAGGGGCTCAAAGAAAGTATTCTGATGAGAAAAAAAGCACTCATAATGATTCTACTCCAAAGATAAATGTATTTTCTTTGTCTCAAAAGAAACAAGTAGCCTAACCTCTTGATCTCAGCTGTTTCTTATAATGACGTCTTAGGAGAGAGACGGATAAGTTGAGCTTAAATTCAACTTTGGCTGAGACAAGAGGAGGGCAATTTCTCAACTGTGACACATCTGCCATTCCCACAACCCATGCTTTATGTCCATTAGCAAGCAGCTTAGCTACCTAGCTTTCATCAATGGCAATTGAGATGCTTTTGGTTTTAGCAAAGCAAGTCTATTAGCTGCTAGCTAGATAGCCTGCAAGCTTAAAATCAAGTTCTGATATCTTAATTTGGTAATGCAAATATTGGGCTTGCAATTGCTAATTTTTTTTTTTGGATGATGACACTGTCCACTTATTATATTATATTAGATTCAACTTTATTGTCATTGTGCAGAGTAGAAGTACAAAGTCAACGAAATCCAGTTTGTGTCTAACCAGAAGTACAAAAAAAACGGGAAAAATATGCATGTAACTGCATTATGGGTCCCAACAGCTGGTGTGTAGGATACCCTGAGTTAGTAAGGGTCAGTAGTATAGAGTTGAAATGGTGTCTGTTTTAGCCCACAAAACAGTAAATCTCATCCACGGTACCTAGCGTACGTGACCTTCGACCCCGAGAACCCACTTCCACTTCTGTCACACACCATCTCTCTCTCTCTCTCTCTCTCTCTCTCTCTCTCTCTTAGGAAGTCACTAAACCTCTGACCCTGACAAACCATCCATACTTCTATCTCTTTTTCTATCTCTCGCACATACACACGCACACACACACACACACACCAGGGTTTCCGTTGTCCGGTAATTTCCGGACATTGGCCGGAAAAAACATTAACCGACAAAATTAAATCTCTCCGGTCAAATTGTCCAATTGAAATTGGCTAATAATCCCGTCCCCCTAACGCAATCTGAATTTGAGAATAAGCCTTAAAATGTAAGCCTATATTAAAGCAATACGTCCTCTGGCTATGTTTTTAAATGTACAGGCTCTACCGTTTGAAAGCTATTAAACAACACGCATAGCCTATGCTGCATTTCAAAAAGGAAGCGCACGCTTAAAACGTCCATGCATGTTAAACAACGAACAAATGAGTGAGGCGGTTCAAACATGGCCAGGCCCAGGCAGACTAGCCTTAAAAGTTTTTTCAGAGGCCAGACGCGATGAATGATAAATTGGTAACGTCTGAAGCCTCAGATGTCCGGTCAACTCCACCACCACCAGATAAAAAGCAGAAGTGTCGGGCGTATCTGTCGGAATCATGACGTTCGTTGGAAGTGGAGTTGCAGCTTGTTGCGGCCGCTCCAAGACACTGTCATTCTCCGTGTACACTGGACATGCAACTGTGTTCTGTAGCCTACCTAAAGCATACAGTATCCCTATGCTTTCTCTGTCTATGATCTGCAGGGTTAGGGCCTCCTCGACGAGGAGATTGCTGGTCTGGATAATTTCCGGCACAATTAAACTGTATCATTGAACCGCGGACCGAAAGAAAACGAAACTAAACATTTCCCAGAATAGGAAACATTTCTTAATGTATTGTTATCAAATAAAGAGGCATAGCCTAGGGTGTAGTGGTGTGAGTGCTCATTCTTGTGTGCGCGCATCTGTGCAAGTTAAACAGTGGAACCACTGGAGATAACGTGGGTAGCAGCAACAAACAACGTAGCCTTTTTAAAAAAATGAACGAAGCGTACTCTTGCGGTCCATGAAAACATACTGGCTAGATCTTGTTAGGCATGTTTAAGTTAGGCTAATTAACATGTTGCATTCTATTCAGCCTGATTATGTCATTCTTTAAGCGACATAGCCTGTCTCCTGTTTTCCTCAACTTGACTAATTAAGAAGCGATAATAGGACCGGCATATCATCAAAATGTCCGGAAAACGACCATTTTTTTCTAGCGGAAACTCTGACACACACACACCAAGTCCACTCTCACTCTCAACTCCATACATGAGGAGTTTGAGGTTGGTTGTCACCTTTGCCCAGCAAAACTCTCCGTATAGAAGGGGCCCCTTTGGAGCTTAATTAGTTAGATGCCACTGCACAAGAGCATTAGAGGATTGTGACGGGCGTATTAACAAACTCAATGCCGTCCCTCCCCACCTCACACACAACACGAGCACTTGGCTTTTCTGTGTCCATGTGAAGAGAAAGGTGAGCTGGAATTCAGCTGTGATGCTGTGGATGTGTGTGTGTGTGTGTGTGTGTGTGTGTGTGGGGGTGCTCTAAAAGATAGCACACTCCTCCTCAACTGTTCAATTCATCACCACACACACACACACACACACACACACATGTAACGGGGCTGAATGTGTTAACAGGAACATTGACTGATGGTAGGGGGTGGGGCTGGTTAATAGTGTATGATTACGTTGTGGTGTGTATGTGGTTTGTGTGCTCTTCTACAGGTGCATTCAATCGCCCCTAAATGGCAGACCTGCGCAGTTGGTGGTTGAGAGATTTAAAATGCCAATGGCGGCCTTTGACTGTGTGATTCTTGGTAGCAGTAGGCACCCGCAAGGACTACCACCGAAGTCCAGAGAAGTAAAGGGGCTCGAAGACGAACGCAACAACGCACCTGGGGAGAGGCCATATATCGTTCTAGCAGAGCCGGGCGCTCAGACCGAATACAACGCACTCAATATATCCACGTTAAGGGAAGTAACTTGACCATCGCTCTATGAGTGAGAGGGCTGTCATCATCGGCTGTGGTGGACGTTGATTTCTACCCTTTCCCCTGCAGTTCGAGACAGCTGAATCGAGTGGAGGAAGACGGCGAAAAGAGAGGCCTACAACGCGACTCTATGTATTGCACTAAAGGGAAGTACTCATATCGTAGCCTACCACTATTTGTGCGAGTGGCCTAAATTTCGTGTCAGTGTGATTGCTGATCACTGTTCCTCCCCTTCCGCAGCTCTGTTCGTGGTCTGCGAAGAGGCGGTGGGTCGTGGCTGGCGAGTGAGTGTCATAAGGAGAGGACTACTGGGAGTGTCGGGTCTGGACTGTTCACCGCGGGCGACCATTGAGTAGGCTAGCTAGCTTCGGCTAGCAGCTACTACGGGAGAAGTAAATCGCTGGGTCGTGGAGTGGTGCATGGACTGTTCCTCTATAGCCCTTATTAGCCTTTTCCTTGTACGAAGCTAAATACTACCAGTTGTCTAGCCTTATTATTATGTCCGGCTGCCCATGGTGCTAGATAGGCCTGCTATGTGATCCTAAATCTGGTGATTGTCTTATCGCTGTTAAGTGCTCTATGTCTCTGTGGGCCTATTGCCCGTTTTGTCTGAGTGTCGCCGTAGCTTAAGTTTGCTGTGTTGCCGTGGTGTTCAGTGCTCTTATGATTCACCGTGATGCTGTTGGCTTGTATGGCCCTTTACGTTTGCTGTGAGGATTGATAATTGTGTGCTGTGTTACATGATAATTGTGTGCTGTGTTACATGCCGTCACACCGTCAGGCATACCCACATTGTGTAGAGCATTATAGCCTGAGATCTCCCTCCTCTAGAGGGCGCCAGAATATGGTATTTACATATACCAGGCTACTGATTTGTTTTGTAGTTTCAGTGCTTCCATACTGGTCCTATACTGTAAACAGGCTGTAAACTTACATGGGCTATTGAATTGTTCTGTGGCCCTTCAGTTCTTTCATACTGGTCTTATACTACAATTGGGTAGTGAACTTCACATAGGCTATTGATTCAATTTGTGGCCCTCCAGCTCTTTCACACTGGTCCTATACTTTTAATTGCTGACAACTGGTAATGTATTCTTGTGTCGCGAACTGTTTGTCGTATCTGAACCGCTCCATTTTTAAGATAATTTAATAAAACTGTTTTTTTTATAAAAAAATCCTTCCAACGTTGTGTGTGTGTGCCTCAAGGGTCAACAGTTATAACCTGCTTCCCGTTACAAATTTGGCGTAGTCGGCAGGACCCTTTGACGCATACACACATCATGAGTGATGACGAGCAGCAACCGCAGCGCCGACCCCAAATAGTGAATGCTTTTATGCCTTGGTTTATGGGTGCACCATGGGTTCCAAAGTTTAGTGGAGAAGGGGAGTCGTATAGGTTTATTGAATGGAGGACTCAAATAGAAGCCTTGATCAGGGCCCAGGGGCTGAATACAGAACAACGGGTCGACTTTGTGTTGAGTGCATTAGAGGGGAATGCTAAAAGAGAGGTGGCACTGTTGCCGCCGGAGAAATGTGACTCTGATGGTGCGATCTTACAAGAATTAGCTGCTGTGTATGGAGGCCAGCAACCAGTGGCTCAATTAGCGCATCCAGTTTTTTAACTGCAAACAGGAGCCAGGGGAGGCTGTACGGGCCTTCACCCTCCGCTTACGTGAGTTGCACCACAAATGGAGAGCGAGGGAACCCCTTGCAGCTGGGACCGATGAGGAGCTTCTTCGCACTCAATTCGCCATGGGCTTGAGGTCTGAACCAACTAGTCAGGAGCTGCAGAGACTACTCCGCAGGACCCCAACACTCACTTTTGCAGAGGCCTGTCAGGAAGCAAAGGCGCTAGAAAGGGAGCAAGGCTAAGCCGAAGGAGCACAAGTCTGCCCAACCTTCGCTGTAGCACCAGGGCCTCCAACGCCAAAGCCCACAGTGACCACAGATTGGCAACAGATGAAGGAGACTTTTATGTAAAAGAATTGCGGGAGGAATTAAAAGAACAGGTGACCCTTCTAGGAAAGTCCATTGTGGATGAGCTGCAGGGACGGTTGAAAATCAGCCCATCGGCACCCCCGCCACTAGCTGCTACTTCCCCCAACCAATCGGGCGACCTCTCCAACTAATGCCAATTTAACTCAACATTTCTGGCCCCCACAGTCAAATGCCCCGGACGTCAAAGATTAGGGTCAGCCCCCGGGGCAGTCATTCTATCAGTGGGATGCCCAAGGCAGAGCTATCTGCAGAGACTGCGGGGAAGCTGGCCACACCCAGAGATTCTGCCCTCAGCGACGGCGGACCCAGGCGGGTTTTCGGTACTCCCGGTCACATCAGGGCGAGTGAACCGGGAGGGGTCCCCCACTGTGCCCCCACAAAAGCCCTCGATAGTGGGTAGATGCCCCGAAGTTGAAGTGCTCGTCCAACAACAACGAATACCATGCATACTTGACACTGGTTCGCAAGTAACCCTTTTTAGTGAAACCTTGTTCCGGCGCCATTTTGGTGAAGGTAGTATGCTTGACCCGAGCAGCATATCATGGCTGGCCCTGAAAGCAGCCAATGGGCTAAACATTCCTTATGTGGGGTATGCAGTTTTAGATTTTTAGATTGGGGGCATAGATGTGAAAGGGAAAGGGGTGGTGATTGTCCGAGATGACTGCATCAACACTGAGTGTGGACTCTTGGGCATGAATGTCATAGCCGACTGCTGGGCTGGTATTTTCTGTGGTGGGCACCCTGGTGTTGCTGCATTTAAATCTGTATTCTCTCCTGCTGCAGAAAGAATCTGGGATGCTGCCTTTGCTGCCTGCCAAAGGACTAACACTTCAGTAACGTGTATGGACCTACAGGGGGTGGCTAGACTTCCGCGGCAGCCCCCAGTGGTGATTCCGCCTTCAACAGAGATGATGGTCTGGGCTCAGGTGCCGCAAGCCGCTGGCCAACCCGACTGTCCCGTCTTGATTGAAGATCTGGAAAACTATGGACAAGAATGGAGGGTGGCTAGATCAGTGAGTTGGACTCAAGGGGGGAAGGTTCCCCTGCGTATCTGTAACCCTAACCCTTTTCCCCTGAACTCCCTCAGAGATTTGGCTTCAGTTAGCCAGATTGATCAACAAGACATTCTGGGGCAGTCAAGATTGGTGCTGCGAAACGCTGGACCTCATGTCGTTGAGGTTGATATCCGGCATGTTGACCAGACTCCAGTTGACGACCACCCAGCCATGTCCCTGTGTGGCGAGGGACTGAGCAACGACCAGCAGGCACAGTTGAAGGCGCTATTGCATAGGTGGTCCCATGTGTTTGCAGCCAACGACGAGGATTTCGGGAGGACGGCTGTCATCACTCACCAGATCCCCACTGGCACGGCACCACCAATTCGAGAGCGCTACCGCCCAGTTCCCCCTAAACTCTACATGGAACTGCGGACCTTACTGCAAGGGATGTTGGACAGTGGGGTGGTTAAGGAAAGTGCTAGCCCATGGGCTGCTCCAGTAGTCCTCGCAAAAAAGAAAGATGGCTCATTGAAGTTCTGCGTGGACTACCGTAAACTCAACGCGGTAACCCACAAGAACTCTTTTCCATTGCCACGGATTGAAGAATCTCTTGCCAGCCTGAGTAAGTCTGAGTGGTACTCCACCCTTGACCTTGCCAGCAGTTATTGGCAGGTAGAAGTTGCTCCTGGAGACCAGGAGAAAACCGCTTTCGCCACACCTTTTGGGCTCTACCAATTTGAGCGAATGCCTTTTGGCCTCTGCAACGCGCCAGCTACGTTCCAGAGGCTGATGCAACGCTGCTTGGGAGCGCAAGTATATGACTATCTCCTTATCTATCTTGATGACATCATAGTGTACTCCTCAAGTTTCCACGCCCACTTGAAACATCTCGAACAGGTCTTCACCCGCCTCCAGGAACATGGCCTAAAGTTACAGCCTCACAAGTGCCACCTGTTCCAGCGCAGTGTGACATACCTAGGACATGTTGTCAGTAAGCAAGGCGTTGCTACAGACCCTGACAAGACCGCGGTAGTCCAGGACTGGGCCACCCCAGCGACTGTCAAGCAGGTGCGATCATTCTTGGGTTTTGCCGGGTATTATCGCCGGTTTATTCCAGCTTTCGCCAAGGTAGCAGCCCCACTACATCAACTTCTCCAAGGTCAGGCCAACCGACCCTCTGCCCGCATCCAGTGGACAGCCGATTGCCAGGCTGCATTCGACCATCTGAATCGAGCCCTCCTCAGCACCCCTATCCTCGCCTATGCAGACTTCCAGCTGCCATTCCGACTATACACGGACGCTAGTCTGAATGGCCTGGGTGCAGTGCTAGCCCAAGTTCAGAATGGGAGAGAAAGAGTCATCGCCTACGCCAGTCGTAGTCTCCACCCTGGTGAGCGGAATGATCAAAACTACAGCTCTTTCAAACTAGAACTGCTCGCACTAAAATGGGCTGTTACAGAGAAGTTTAAAGACTATTTGTGGGGGGCACAATTCACTGTCTTTACAGACAACAACCCGTTGGTTCACCTGGATACGGCAAACCTGGGTGCGACAGAACAGCGTGGGTGGCTCAACTCGCAAACTTCTCCCTACTAAACCGTTATCGCCAGGGACGGCGAACCAAACGCCGGACGCTCTGTCTCGACTTCCAGGAGAAGCAACAACTCCAGTAGTGCATGTGGCAGGGTGTACCATATCCCCGGAACAGCACAGCAGGCCCATGGAATGGAGTAAACGACAGAAGGAGGATCTGCAACTCCTTCATGCTTGGAAGGTGAACAATAAGCCCCCATCAGAGAACGATCATCTTCTCTGTCCCCACAGCTGCGCTTGCCTCCTCCGAGAGTGGAACCGACTAGAGCTGCGAGACGGTACGTGATTGGTGAGGTGTGTCATGGAGCCAGACACCGTGAGCCAGTGGACTGCCCTGCCCCAAAACAACAGGCCCGAAGACTCTGGGATTACCACCAGGCCGGGGCCATGTAAGTGGCGACAAGATGGTGTCCCTCCTAAGGAGAAGATTCTATTGGGTTGGGATGAGTACAGACCTTGCGGATGTGGGCAGCAGAGTGCACCACTTGTGTAGTGGCTAAGTCTGGTGCGTTGCCAAAAGCCCCTTTATGTCCGATCCTCCAGCTATCCCTTCGAGACTGTGGCGCTGGACTTCCTGTCTCTAGGGAGGCCATCTGACGCCCTACCAATACATCCTTGTCATTACGGGACCTCTTCTCTCGCTATGCTCTGGCAGTGCCAACAAAGGATCAGACCGCCTAACAACGGTGAAGGCCCTATGGACAGCCCTCATTCTCCCATTTGGCTGTCCTGAGCTTAATATTCTGACCAGGGAGCAGCTTTGAATCAGCACTGATGCAACAGCTGTGTGCGCGTGTATGGCTGCAAAAGGTACGCGACTCACGCCCTACCACCCACAGGGCAACGGTGCCTCTTGGCGGCTTTAATCACACTCTCCTGTCTCTGTTGGGCACTATTGAGGTTAACTCTCAGACTCATTGGCCAAGTTTACTTCCTGCCCTTTGCAAGCCTACAACAACACTACACACGCAAGCACGGGCATGACCCCTCATTACCCATCTTTGGGCCCACGCCAGACTACCCGTAGACATGCTACATGACGTTGCTCTCTACAGCGAGAGGACCTGGATAGCTGGGTCCGCAGCCACCACCAAGCCCTGCATGCCTATGCCACGGTTAAGTAATAATGTAGAACGCCATTAACTCAATGGAACCAAGATCGCTACAACCGTAATGCACGGACCATGCCACTCTTGCCTGGAGAGCGCCTGCTTATGAGGAACTTCCGCCAGAGGGGCTCAAGGGAAGCTAGCACCCCAGTGGCTACCCGCACCCTTCTTCTGTGGTTGGTCAACCATACAGAGATCGCCCGGTTCACTATATGCCCCGGCGGAAGGACGGCCCTCCGACTATCCATCGCACATAACCTCCGCCATGCCCAAGGGACGACCTTCGATGACTACCATCAACAAAATGAACGACCTGTGCCCCCTGGGCAGAGTGCTCTTTCAGCCCTGTTCCCACCGGCCTCAGCCCCACAGGTCGAACCTCGATGGCAAGAACAATGCCAGTCCATAGACCACTCCATGCTGACACACAATCATCCCCCTCTTTTGCCTCAACCAACCCATTTCAGGAAGCCCCTGGCCCAGAACCTCAGTCGGTAGTTATTGCTTGTGATCAGATGGCTCCCCCTCATACAGCACCAGCTCACGATCCAGACCCAGCGGTCCAAAGGGCAGAACCAACTACCGCAAGTCGATACCCAACCCGCTCCAACCGTGGCAATCCCCCTGCACGGTACAGACCTTGAAAGTCAAAATGGACGTTACCAGCCACCAAAAAAAAAAAAAAACATTGAACATTGACTATGGTAGTGGTCGGGGACGACCACCATTAAGGCGGGGGGGAGAAATGTAACGGGGCTGAATGTGTTAACAGGAACATTGACTGATGGTAGGGGGTGGGGCTGGTTAATAGTGTATGATTACGTTGTGGTGTGTATGTGGTTTGTGTGCTCTTCTACAGGTGCATTCAATCGCCTAAAATGGCAGACCCGCGCAGTTGGTGGTTGAGAGATTTAAAATGCCAATGGCGCCTTTGACTGTGTGATTCTTGGTAGCAGTAGGCACCCGCAAGGACTACCACCAAGTCCGAGAAGTAAAGGGGCTCGAAGACGAACGCCAACGCACCTGGGGAGAGGCCATATATCGCTCTAGCAGAGCGGCGCTTCAGACCGGAATACAACGCACTCAATATATCCACGCGGCGGGAAGTAACTTGACCATCGCTCTATGAGTGAGAGGGCTGTCATCGCGGCTGTGGTGGACATTGATTTCTACCCCTTTCCCCTGCAGTTCCGGAGACAGCTGAATCGAGTGGAGGAAGACGGCGAAAGAGAGGCCTACAACGCACTCTATGTATTGCACTAAAGGGAAGTACTCATATCGTAGCCTACCACTATTTGTGCGAGTGGCCTAAATTTCGTGTCAGTGTGATTGCTGATCACTGTTCCTCCCCTTCCGCAGCTCTGTTCGTGTCTGCGAAGAGGCGCGTGGGTCGAAAAGCGAGTGTGTGTCATAAGGAGCGGACTACTGGGAGTGTCGGGTCTGGACTGTTCACCAAAGGGCGACCATTGAGTAGGCTAGCTAGCTTCGAAATGCCAGCAGCTACTACGCGGAGAAGTAAATCGCTGGGTCGCGAGTGGTGCATGGACTGTTCCTCTATAGCCCTTATTAGCCTTTTCCCCTTGTAATGCAGCTAAATACTACCAGTTGTCTAGCCTTATTATTATGTCCGGCTGCCCATGGTGCTAGATAGGCCTGCTATGTGATCCTAAATCTGGTGATTGTCTTATCGCTGTTAAGTGCTCTATGTCTCTGTGGGCCTATTGCCCGCTTTTGTCTGAGTGTCGCCCGAGCTTTAAGTTTGCTGTGTTGCCGTGGTGTTCAGTGCTCTTATGATTCACCGGATACTGTTGGCTTGTATGGCCCTTTACGCTTTGCTGTGAGGATTGATAATTGTGTGCTGTGTTACATGATAATTGTGTGCTGTGTTACATGCCGTCCACAATCCCAGCCAGGCATACCCACATTGTGTAGAGCATTATAGCCTGAGATCTCCTCCTCTAGAGGGCGCCAGAATATGGTATTTACATATACCAGGCTACTGATTTGTTTTGTAGTTTCAGTGCTTCCATACTGGTCCTATACTGTAAACAGGCTGTAAACTTACATGGGCTATTGAATTGTTCTGTGGCCCTTCAGTTCTTTCATACTGGTCTTATACTACAATTGGGTAGTGAACTTCACAAAGGCTATTGATTCAATTTGTGGCCCTCCAGCTCTTTCACACTGGTCCTATACTTTTAATTGCTGACAACTGGTAATGTATTCTTGTGTCGCGAACTGTTTGTGTCGTATCTGAACCGCTCCATTTTTAAGATAATTTAATAAAACTGTTTTTTTTTATAAAAAATCCTTCCAACGTTGTGTGTGTGTGCCTCAAGGGTCAACAGTTATAACCTGCTTCCCGTTACACACACACACACACACACATTACATTCCACCAACCATGCCTTTCAAAATCAAACCTGCAATTGTTTTCAAGGCAAATGCCAAGGGTAAATCTAGACGCATTCACGGCATAGCGTACGGGTCAGTAGCTCAAAGTAGGGGAAAAATGATGATTTGATCTGCATGATAAAAGTCTGGAGTGTAGTCATTTTCCAGTTTGGCTTTTTCAAATGGCTGGAAGGAGCTTTAGAAAGGTAGCAGTGACCATTAAGGAAGTTCTTTAAAAGTTTTCTTTAAAAGTTCTTAAAACCAGAAAGCTTCAGGTTCTAGATTTTATGACATTTACAAGCATGCACAAAACACGCGCGCGCACACACATGCCGTTTTTTTCCTCGCTTAATACAGCCTGTAGCCTTTGTAGTAATAAACACACACACACACACACACATACTTGTTGAACTGCTCGGCGAAGATGAGGTTGGTGGACGTCCCCGTAATGGTGATGAGGCCTCCGATGGTGGCCGCGTACGTGATGCTGAGCGACAGGCACTTGCAGATCATGTGATCGCGTTTGGTCGGGTACATGGAGTTCCTGCGGATCTTGGGCTTCTCCTGTGGCGGCTCCGTCACACTGATCTGGGTCTGAGAGAGGAGAGAGACGGACATTGGAGACACATTTGGAGGGGGAGGTTAAGTGAGAAGTATGATGAGTTTGCAGCAACAGCAGAAAAACTAGTATACTTCAGAGGCACTCATGGAGGCGTCCATGTCCACATTGCTCAAAGCCGTGTCCGCAGAAGTATACTTCCGCCCTTAGAGGGAGCTGACACAAGGCCCTTGAAATAACATTTATATTTAATATTTTGTCATTAGGCACAAGACACATTTATTTAAAATAAATAAATAAACATTTTTGAGAGCAAAAGGTCTACTGGACATACATCCTTTATTTTACCAGCACCTGGAAATGTTTTTTTTGTTTGCTTTTTGTTTGTTTTTCTACATAGTACAATAAATAGTCCCATACCTCCGGTAGATGCCCATTGCTGTGTTTAAAATGGGCTCCAAGCCTTGGCGTCACTGGCAGTCCATTTTGTTCCTAGGGAACACGGAACACAATTAACAATGGCAGTGATGTCACCTAGTGCTAGTGATCCGTGATAAATGCACCTGAATGGCGTACTGGGATGTGATGCGTTTTTACCTCAGAGAAGGTGTTCAGTTCCGACTTCACACTACAAAAATGAAGAGGATAATAGAGCATTTATTCAGTGCTGCAATAATGACAACAACAACAACACCAATACTACTATTACTAATCAATCATAATAATAATGTTTTTACTTACCAATCTTTTTTGGATTCCAGTTCAAGCTGATTCTTTGATGCTTTATCTTTTCCTTTTGAGGTAAATTCATGAAGACATGAGACATTATTCATAATGGAATGATCTGCAAATGAATCTAAGATTTATGTAGCTTAACAATCTGATTAATCTAATTCAGATCTAAGACCTGGAGCTGAAACAAATGCATTGTGTGTGTGTATGTGTGTGTGTGCGTGTGCGTGTGTGTGTGCATGCCTGTTTGGGTGTGATGTGATACAAGGAGAGTGAAATCACACGCTTCCAGTAATGGTAAAACAAACACCACATCTGATAGCAACTCACCACTGCATCTGATTGTGAAAGCTAATGTAAAACAGCTTACAGTAATTGTGTTTACTGTATTGTGAAAGTGCAATATGATGACTGCTGGTATACCGTAGGTGCTAAGGGAACCGTCGCCGGTCTCCTCGGAATCCTCTCCGGCGTCGGCGATGCCCGTTATGACGAGCTGCTGTAGCACAGCCTCGGCGATCGGCATCACCATGGCGGTGGTGGAGGTGTTGCTCAGCCACATGGACAGGAACACCGTGCAGCACATGAATCCCAAAACCAACCTGACGCACACACACGCACATGCACACACAGACACATATGCGCACGCGCACACGCAGACACAAACACAAACACAATGCAAAATTAAGGAATATATGATGTATATGAAGTGGACAGTGTGTGTATTTGAAATGAATGTATCTAGGTTTGTGTCCATGTGTGGACATGTGTGCCAATTAATTTTTACTAGGGGTGTGAATCTCTCATGTAAAAGACGATACGATTCGCATCTAGATACATGGGCACGATTCGATACAAGAAAAGATACATGTTTATAAAAAACGATTCAGTACGATTCGATGCGATGCGATTCGATGCGAAATAAAACAGTGCTTAAGACACTCTTGGCCTTTTCTCATATAGGCCTAGCCTACCCTACAAGAATAAAATAGGCCTACAAATCAATGAACTCTCAGGGCTTATTTTGTTCCAACAGTAGACCTAATGCAGAAACCTAAAATGCCACAAGTCTGAGTGAATATGAACAAAATCATTGGCTAATAATTTATGCATCGTTTAAGCAGCAAGGGCCAAATTATTATTTAACATTAAGGAAATCCCTTCATCAAAGGTAAGGCTACTCTACAGACTATCGTTGCTGTTTAGGAATGCTGTAAGTTCTTAATTTCACGCTGGATTTCGAAAAACAAAAGCCGACCGAGTGCAAGTTGTCACATGCTTAAGTTGCAATAGATGTATGGGTAATGAGGTCATTTGACAACTTTGGGCAATGAATGTAACCAAAAACGAACTGCATTACCCACAATTCCGTGCCGATAGTTTTAAAACCAGAAGTGGGGTGAACGTGGTGCTTGGAACGTAAATGAGCCGCCTGATGCGAGCAGAAAAGGTTGTGCACGATTCATAACAAGTACATCGATATAACGACCGGTTCATTTCATTTTTTTTTCTGATAATGGGCTTCGCAAGATAAGTAGTCAGATCTTACATCGTTAAAACGGATACCGATACGTATCGGTTAATCTTTACACCCCTAATTTTTACCCTTTCTTTGTTTATGTGTGTGCACTTTTTTCTTGTTTATTTGTGGGTATGATCATTTCTTCTTCTCTTTCTGCGTGTTTGTGTGGGTGAGCGTGCAGATTTATATTTCTGTGTAAATGTGCACTTCTTTATCCTTCTTTATGTGTGTGTGTAAACATGTGCATGTTAGTATACTGCAGTAGATAAGATTTATATTTCTGTGTAAATGTGCACTTCTTTATCCTTCTTTATGTGTGTGTGTAAACATGTGCATGTTAGTATACTGCAGTAGATAAGTGGTCCTTACATTCCAGGCTTGGCCCCAGCGATCATGACCATGCGCAGCGCTATGCGCTTATGGAGGTTCCACTTCTCTATGGAGGCAGCCAGACAGATCACTCCCATCAGCAGCAGTGTGGTGTCCTTACAGTACTCAGCAGCCACCTGCACAAACACACACACACACACAAACACACACATAATCGCACACACACACATAATCACACACACACAAACACAGAGATACACACACACACACACACACACAGAGATTCACACACACGCACACACACAGACACACACACACACACACACACACACACACACACACAGACACACACACATAATCACACACACACACACACACAGACACAAGAGAAATATGATTAAATACCACTTTTCTTAACAATCTAATACTGTAATTAGTGCTTGACAAGCAGTCTCCTTTAGCCTTTGCAACAGCTGTGTATTCAGCATGATATTGACCTTCGACCTGGAATGACTTTATCAGCTTGACTCTACAGTATCTTTCTCAGTACACACACACACACACAACCACACTCTCACACACACAGGATTTTGTGGGGACATTTATGGAGTCCTTCCTAAGTAGTTCCTTCTCATTAGAATCAATGAGATCCCAAATCTGACCTTTGTACCTCTCTTCCTTAAAAACAGCGCATGGCAAAAAAGAAATGAGAAGTCGGCTCAAGGGTGCAATCAAAATACCTCTTCCCATTAGATGGTCTTGGACCCTTGTCCTTACCCTTAGTGTGTAAATACTTTTACGGTGTCATCTGCTTGAAACAGGAAAGGTGATTGTGCACACTTCCATTGTGTACTTGCAAGGATGCAAAGGTTGCGAGGGTTTGGAAAGGAATACTGCTCAAGCCATGTGTACCCATGAGAGCACAAAAGCCATGCCATGCCTCGTGACAGAAAAGACGCCTGTGGGGAAGGCTTTAACCATAACACCTCTGTGCTTATGCCAGTGTTGCTCAGACTTTTTCCCCTCTGGCGAACATCATAAAAATGAGTGCGACTGAGAGGAATTAAGGAGGAGAAAATCAAATCAGTGAGGTGGCATGGAAAAGAATTTGCAACACACGCAGAGCCACCGGTCAACAGTCGAAGCCCGTCAATGTGAGTTGCGTAAAGGAGGTGTGTGGGGGTGGGGGTGGGAAGGGGATGGGGGGGGTTTACTAAACATAATTACAACATGGCTTAAGATAACAGGTTGCTTTGTCAAGTTTGTCAATGGGATTTTCATCACATGAGCAGGAGTTTTTTTTTCTTCCCCTCTGTTTTTACATAACCACTCAGAGATTTAATTTGGTTGTTAAAAGAGGGTGGTACAAAGCATTTGATGGAAAGCTTTGCATGCCGCATGGAGCCTAATTGCCAACTATTTTGGTTTGTGTGACCTGTGGCCTTACTGATGAAGTTCTAACAGAAGGGCCAATTTAGGTGTTTGTTAAGTTTCACTTTTAATATAAGGCTATAACATAAACTCCTCAAGAAATTACAGGTGTTGCGAATAATTTGGAGTTGATCTGCATTGCTCCTGTTGTTCTACACTAGATTATTAGTGTGTGTGATAAGGTACTTCTGAAAATATTTTGTAAGAATTTAATGTACCAAGTTTAATTTAACCGCTTGTTACACCCCTTGGAAATTGAAAATTAACTTTTCGAATTTTAGAATCAGTCTAGTGTTAGACAGCCTAATGCTGAACCACCATTACACGTTAAATTAACATCAGTCATCAGCACTTTCATCTCTATCATGTCCCATGGAAAAGTAGATGGGAAATCATACAGTATGTGGCCCATGGGCCATTTGGGTAGGAGACATTTCACAACTGTGTTAACAATTTGTCTCAGATATCAACTCATTTTGAGCCTTCACCTGTTCAAGATTCAATGACGACTATTTGGGTCAGTAAGTTCCCTGGCTACTCTGTATTTAAGATGAACTGTACTGGTATGAGATGAAAATGTCAGCTGGCACAGATGATAGCAGACTAGATGTCACTTGAAGTCACACTGGGTGCCACATCGACTGCAGCCATGCCAAATGTCTCTGACATTTGGGGACCAAACAGCGCCAAAAAAGAAGGGCAAACTTAAGATGCTTCTACATAAAACAAATAGTGTCCCATTGAGCCCCTGAGTCGTACTAAAAGGCATTTTTTGTTACTCGATTGTAGCCTCCAAGTCAACACCTTTTGACTCAAATGCCTGTCTGCATTTGACTCATTCTCTGTGCACCTTTTGACTCAAATGCCTGTCTGTGCAATGGTGTTGCCTAGAGGTCTAGGAAGGCCAAGTCCTTTGACAGTTGAGGTGTTTTGGGGCATAGACAGATTTAAAGTTTCAGACAGTTTTAAAATATCCCATTGATTTTTTATGTATAAATAGTGTGTTGATTGTTTTGCAGTATAAACACATGTAAAAGTTAGAGAGACTATTTTTGGATATTTGAATTTCAAGAGACTGATCCATGGCCCCAAATGCCCCATGGTTACCTCGCCAAGCTTTACACGAATTGCAATTTGTGTGCTAATACAAACATATATACATTCACTCAAACCACATGCATTCTAACTCATTCACATACAGACACACACACACATACACAAACCCAAACAAACACTGGTCTCTCTGTGATCCCTTTACATAATAGGTAAAACCTTCCCACTGACTTCTAAGCCGTAAATATAGGATATGGGATATTCTGGTAAATATAGGCTGTAAACCAGGAAATCTCTGGGCTCTGTATGTAATCAGGATTGAGCACTGCGACTGTTACCCTGTAGCCATATCATATGGATAAGGGCTTATCTTTTTACGTGCAGGTCTTTAATTCTGTGATTACAAGCATTCTACAGTATTGTAACACCAGATTGTACCAGAGCCTGTCCACTACTTTATTGCAATATGTGGTTAATTGTATGTATGTAGGCCTATGCATTGAGTCTTAATTGTATTTTACATGACTCTGCAAATGGAACTGCTATACTGTGGATGCAAGGAATATTTCAGACGGCGAGAAATAATGTAGATGTATTGCCAATAAAATAAGTTTGACTGAAACAAAGCATTTTGGTTTCTGTACTTGTAATGGAAAAGCCTTGAATGACCTAGTAAAATAAAATAAGCAAAAAGCTTGGCCTTGATGTCTAATCTGAAATAACACACTTTTAGGTGTATATAACACTCAGTACTAAACATGGCCTACTTGTTTTGCATTGTGCAAGTAAGCATAATCCATTTTATACTGGGACTTGCAACATTGTGAGGACAAAGAAACCCAGTCATCCAAGATAAGAGACCACTATCCGTCTTTAATGGTTTAATCAAAATACCAGGAATACCAGTGCAAATAGGAATCAGACTAGGAAACTGGGACAATAAGTTAAACTGGCGGTAAAACAGCTTTACTAACATTCAGGGTGCTATGTGCTAACAGCTAATAGCCTGGTTAATGCTAATGGGTAATGCCAATGGTAGACCAGTTTTCAATTAACAATTTGTCTGAACGCTATGTGAATCTCTTTTCCAACGTACAGCAAACACTTTCTTGTCAAAATCTCTCTTGTCAACAAAGCCTTTAACTGCAATTATTTGTTCTTCTTTGAAAGAGAATTATCTTTTCATAGAATATACTGACTCGCTAGGAAGCAGCTATTGCTTGCTTATATAAGTGCATCAGGGTCCTCCTATGTCTATTATCATAGAGTAGCTAAGTTCCACCCTTCTGTATCTGGTCCATGGGACTTTACTTCAGAAAACGTATGAACGGTTGTCAATGATAAATATTTTTGGTCCCGTTTGAATTGTGTCATGAATTTCACAGATGATGTTTGTCAACGTAAAAGATAATATTGCACGTCAAAAAAACACTATTTTATGACAAACTGCAAAAGTTATGTTATAGTTAATGTCACTAATGCGACCATTTTGTTGGTACTTTCACAGCGTTATACATACAAAACAGTTATGTGACTTTCTTCACTTGAAAATGTGTCTTCTGGTAGTCTAGAAGTTTGGTTAAATGAATAAGGCACACTAAAAATAGAAATATTATTATAGTATTTGTTTATTTTCATTAGATTATTGTTTGAATTGACATTGTTAGTTATTATTAGGGCTGTCCATCGATTAAAAAATTTAATCAAATTAATTACATACTCTGTGATTAATTAATCTAAATTAATCACATATATAATTTTGCTGTGAAAGTATTTTAAATATTTAAATTCAAATGAATCATTGAATAATCAGTATTAGTGACATTAAAATTCAAAAACTCTTGTTATATTATTATTTTCACTGTTCAAATAATGGCCATAATAATCTATAATATGACCTAATATGCTGAGGAAATAAATTCAAAAGTGCTTCGGGAAGAAGTTTTTTTTTCACATAAGGCATTTCAGGCCACAGATATAACCTAGGGGACACAATAAAAATAAATTAACACTCCCCTCAATGTCAACACTATTTCTTTGCATTGATGTGCGACTTTAGAGTTCACGAACTCCGGTGATATGCAAATTCCTTGCTGCAGACATTGCAGAGGACTTTATTTTAATCAACACTTTTATCAACACCATCAGGCCGTTTTTTTAAAGTAAATATTCTAATCAATGATCTAGGCAGCACATTTTCTTCTCTCTTATTTTACAATCTAATGGTTATTGATTAGAATGTCTCGGGGGTCATGTGGAATCGATTAATCTGCGTTATTTTTTTTAATCAGTTATTTTTTCTCAAATTAAGTAATCAAAATTAATCAGTTATTTTGACAGCCCTAGTTATTATTGCTATTCTCTCTTACCAACTTTCTAAATTGTTTACTGTTAAACTATTGTATTGTTGTTATTTGTATGTCGCTTTGGACAAAAGCGTCTGCCAAATCCCATACCCATAACCATAACCATAACCATAATCATAATCATAATGCACATTACATAAAGACGTGAAATGAGAGGCAGAAATGATTGGCCCTGCTAGAGTAGTCTCTTTACCACTTCAATTGCTTTAGGCATTCGGATTAGCGAGACAGATGTCGTTAGGTAAATTATTGTAATAATGAATTTAGATCAGAGATAGTCCTACAGTACGTTTTAAAGTTCTGCTGTTTGAATGAGCAGGACTGTTAACCAACTAGCCTACTATGTCACATAGTAGTGTAATGACATAATACTTGACTTTGGCTCACCTCACTGGACTTTAGGACCCCAAACAATGGATAGAGAAATGCTGGAACCAACGCAGCAGCCCCCAGGGGTACGGCCTCAGAAACCCAGTACACAGCAGTAACAATGAGGACATACGCACACGACGACTCCTGCACAGGGGAATCAGAATCAGAATTGGAATTAGAATCAGAATTAGAATTAGAAAAAAACTTTATTGTCATTGTAAGCAGAGCAAACAACAAAATTAGAGGTGCAACTCCAATTGGTGTGTGCATGAAAAAAAGTCAGAATTTAAAAACAACATAGAAGAACACAAGTACAACACAGGTAACAATAAATAGTGCAAGACTAGACAGAAGAAGCCAGATAAATGAGGAGCTAAATAAAACAATGCAGTTTTGTTATGGAACTAATTTTGCCCAGATCTTGCCTAGATATGACATGTAAAATGAATATGGTAAATAAACTCTTCTACTGACACGATATTGTCTTCCCTATATCCACATTTTTTATGCTACTAAAAAAGGAGAAAGCCTGTATTAAGTAGTTTAGTTAACCATTCTGATGTATTTTGTCTGATGAGTCAGATCTACTGACAGTAGACCTATAAATGAGTGTAGTAGATCAAATATCACTACTTCTGCTATAGTTTGTCAAACACCCACTGTCAAAGCTCAAGTTAAAGGAGAGCCCCAGCATGTTTCAAGTTAGTGCCCGTGTTGTTAGAGGTGTCGGAATGGCAGCAGAGTTTAAATACAATAGTAGCCAATCTCTTTGTGTCCTAATAGCACACTAAAACAGTCAGAAACATTTACTGAAGGTATGGATGAAGATGGGTGCCTTTTTCCTATATTATACACATAATTATATACATATAAGTATAAATGGTACAGCTATATAAGAGGTTACATACATACGTACAGTCTATGTGCCTACTGTACATATATCTCTATGAAAAACATGATATTGTCTATCTTTGTACAATTTTCTATCTATTTTGATTGTACATCTCTGGTACTGAACAAAATTGCTAGGCTTGCTTTGAGGACTTAAGCCAATTTCATCTGACTTTGTAGATATTATGCAAGAGAGCCACAGAGTATCCATCCATCCATGGAAACCCAATAAAGGCAACTTGTAAATACTAATCTGTTAAAGGAAAATTCAAATTCCAAACGCAAATTAATTAAAGTAGCCTTAGCCTCTCATTTCCTGACTGTGGTAAACAGTGTATTAGTGCTTTTTGGAAAAAATGACCACGATGATATGGATCATGTTCCACACTTATGGAAACCTGGTCTTTATGTGATGTCATAGACAGACGTACGCATCCTGTATGTTTTGGATGTGAAGATGACATTTTCATTTCCGAGACAATGCCATAAGAACATTAACATTTCCCACAAGAAAATGTCAATGTTTATGATACTCTGAATGTAGGCTACATTTCACAATAGAAATCTACTGAAATGATCACATGACATATTAAACCACATGTTGTTAATGGAACAGTTAATCCTCTCATGAAAAGGGAAATTACCAGTTAGACTATTTACATAGAGTTTGAGTTCTCTGCTGTCCACATCATTGTATAACAACATAAGAACATCTTCAGTACTGATCAGCTGATCAAGAGGAACCACAAGCTCCATCCAGTTGCTAGCCAGCTAAAAGCCAAGCTATACTGCCCACTCTCTCTCTCTCTCTCTCTCTCTCTCTCTCTCTCTCTCTCTCTCTCTGTCCATGTGGACTGAGGCAATTCAAATGTCAGAAAGTCTTCCCACTTATAGTAAGAAGGTTTACTGTGTTTCGTAACAAAAATATAAATACATATACAGCTCCATCATGTGAGTGTACAGACAATAGCCACGGAAGCCCTTACAGTATTTGGTGGTGTTAAGCCCCATTCAGACTGTAAGCTACTAGCGACAAGGAACGTGCCAACTTTTTGGGAAATTAACTTATAACATAATTCACTGGAAAAGGTTTATTCCAGTTAGCCTATTTCTCACCAATAGCTCAAATGGATTTACATAGGCGAAATGGAACAACCCACTTCCAGTGAATTATGCTAAGCAATGCTAAGGTTGTCAAACTGGGTTATTGCGAGAACAGAGAAAAGAAGGGCGTCTGGGGTAGACAGTAAATAAGATATTTTCCCAAACGTTGATCCGTTCCTTGATGTAAATCAGCGATTACAGGCAAAATAACCACTGGCAATGCAAAACATCACACAACAAAATTAACGTGATTGTAACTTTTGAAGCCATGGGGAGCTCGATGTGGTTTTAAGCCCCCACCATCGACTTCAAGGCAGCGCTGCGACCGTCAACTTCAAGGCACCTAACCTTGACCTTAACCCTTGCATAACCCAAGTGCCTTCCATGCAGCTCTGCCTGGAAGATGACACTGGGGGCTTAAAACACCAAACACCCCTAGTATGCGTGCTGTGTTTCTTTTGCATTCGGCATGCACACTGTGCATACAATGAAAGTGGCCCAACTTAGAGTGAAATTTCGAACACTGAACCGAAGCTTGAACCGAAGCGTGAATCTGTTTTCAAGTTGAATGTCTAATTGAAAGCTAATCTGTATTACAAACTGCAATTATTCATTCTCTCTCTCTCTCTCTCTCTCACTCACACACACACACACACACACACACAGAAAAAGAGAGAAAGAGAGAGACACACAGGAGAACTTGTCTAGACGTGACCCCGCTCTGGAATGTCCGGTTCAGGTGGCACTGCTGGGTGGCAAGCATGTGTGTTTTATTTGTTATTCCCGCAGTCGGACCATGTGGATTATTACTCTGCATGCTTGCTGTCCACTGGACATGTTTCTTTCTCTCTCTCCCTTTTTTCCCCAATGTTTAATCTGTTTTTGTTACAAAGAACTGGCTCGCTCGCTAGTTCATTCAGCTCTTCCTGTAGATCAGTCGGTTCTGGACCAGGTCTAGGCCAAAACGGGCCCAGGTGTGTGCCAAACTCTGCTGGACTCTGCACCAAAATTCTTGTCCCGAAAGCTGAATAAAGTAATTGCATTCACTCTCACACATTCGCCCTACAGGTGAAAAGCATTGGTAAAAACAAACTCGTTCATTAAGTGAGTATGAGCATTGACTGGGCAATTACTGTTTCTCCTGAACTGTTTCTATTGATTCAAATTTACTTTTAAGATTTTACAGGATATTGGTATCAGTGATTAATCAAGTATATCTGTGAAAAGATAATATGAATGCATAATGTGGGCATAATGCAGACTTGACACTTAAGATTAAGACCTGAGTGCTTAAACACCTCAATCAACATGATAAAGGCATGCATCAGTAAGAGGACAAAGCCACCTGACCCAATCCTCACCATGCTGAAGCGGGCTGTGTGAAGTAAGTAGTTGAGTCAATGACCTGAGATAACGCAATTTACAGTTTTAATGGGGTCGATCAATTTTTGATTGTCCTGAGGTCAGATCCTGCTGATAGTCTGTAATGGGTTTGTTTGATTCCATGAATACTTTTGTGAATCTTTTTAATCAGAGCACACAAAGAGTTGATGTCTCTCTGAATGAGAGAGTCAGTCAGAAAAGTCTACAATGCTACTTAATAAACAAATAATGATAGTTTAACCGTTCTCACTTTTATCAGTGGCTTCCTGTTCACTGTGTGTGTGTCTTCCCATTTGTATATTCCTGATTTACTGGATCTTACAACAATCAACTAAATATATCCAGTCCAAAAGCAAAAAAAGTCCACAAAGATGAATTCGGGCATTTAAAAAAAAAAGTCCACAAAGATGAGTTGGGGCATATCATGTGGAATAAAAAATGATGCACTATGCTACAACAACACGTTCTTAAATATAAATTCTGGTGTGTGTGTGTGTGTGTGGGGGGGGTTGATTGGGTTGGAGGTGGTGTGTGTATGGTTGGGGGGGTGTTGGTACTGGAGATTCAGTACCCCCTCTGGACTTTAGAGATTCCTTATCTTTTCCAGAATGGACAAATTCTAGGAATAAGTGGACACATGTCTGTGTGGACCCTTATCAAGCTCAGCTGCAATAACACTAAACTTAAAACAGTGCCTTGGGGTGTAAGGACATCACAGCATGGGTGCACCCCATTGGCAATTCTGATCTCTGCTCTTCTCTGGCCAGTAAGGGACATGTGTGTGAGAGGCCTTCGCATCTGACCAAAATAATCACGCTCTGAAAGGCACTGTCCACAGAGCCACGTGGAGATGAACACAAACACAAACACACACAC
This sequence comes from Alosa alosa, assembly GCF_017589495.1. NCBI lineage: Eukaryota > Metazoa > Chordata > Actinopteri > Clupeiformes > Clupeidae > Alosa > Alosa alosa. Next base: position 24,957,271 of record NC_063205.1, on the reverse strand, counting down.
ACACACACACACACACACACAGAGAGCGAGAGATAGAGTGAAAAGAGAGAGAGAGAGAGAGAAAGATGACCTGTGGCTTAAGCTAGCCTCGTCCGATCAGATGGCCTGGAGAGTATGGCGCAGCGCCTGATTGGTGAGAGGTCGCGTTGGCGCAGCAGGTGCCGCGCTGCAATCAGACGCTGTGTTTATGTCTTACATAATCAACTAATTGCTTGACAGTTCAATCTATGGATCATTTGCCTTAAAGAATTATCTGTTCAACAGACTCAACATTAACAGTCTTGGCACGACGTGGAAACCTACGCTGACAGATCACAATCACTCTTCCCCTGGTTTGGCGACCATTCAACTGCCATAGCCTCTTTCAATATTTATTTTCTTGAAAACTTTGCTTAACAAATCATTAATCTACGTCTCTTGCTCATGTCGATTAAATTAACAACTTTAACACAGTACTTTCCATGCAGAACACTTAGGAACACACGAAGTTCGCGTGTATCTCCATGCGCCAGAGCGCACGCAAAGGAAGGCATATTAGAATGTACTTACACTGCTTGGGTAGATCAGTGGTAACGGTAGCAGTGACAACGGGATCATTATCACCAGGATGAGTTTGCGCGCCGTCCGGAGTTTCCGAATCAGGTCCATCCTGAACGTCTCCATTTTCTACTTTTTGGTGAAAATCACTTCACAGAGAAAGTCCTATCGGTGGAGTCCTGCTTGGGACGCCTAAGAGGACCTGAGATGAACTCTCTCCCTTCTTAATTGGTCACCGTGTGACTTTTCTTTGGGATTTTAACAACACGATCAAAATGTGTCCCTTTAACCCTATCTTTGGTAACTTGGTTGAAAAGTGCAGTACTCCAGTCTTTGGTTCGCCGTGCTGTGCTGTGCTGTGTGCACTTCAAGTTGCCACGGCCCCCCAACTCCACGATTGAGTGCGAAACTCTAACAGTATGTTTGCTGAGCGAAATATTGACGGAGCCGATAACGCGTCCGGAAGAGCTCCCTTCTGATTTTCTTTTTATCTGTGAGTCGCCATGTCTCTGAGTTTTCACCGTCAGTCAGTGCAACGTAAAATTTCATGAACTGCAGGTAGGCATAAACAAGCATGTAATGTCGCGCCAGAAAAAATACACCTTTCAGCATAACCTCCTGAAAGATGTAGTTGAAATTTATCACCCTCCATTATGCTAATTTCTTAAGCCCCAGCGATTTCCCCTCCCCAGCCATGACTTGGCCAATCATGGCTTAGCAATTATAGGGTTATGAATGCATGCACCAAACATCTAATGGCCAGACGAATGAACTATGGGGAGAACAGTGCCATACCTTTAATTGAGCGGATTAATACCTTTGAGCACATTTACATGGAATACCAGCAGGGTGCTAATGTGTCTATGCAAACCCCAAACACACACACACAATATAGGCCTCTGTATAGGCGCTACCAACGCTAAGACTGTATACATCCATTAATCATCCAGAGTAATCATTGAATAGGCACTCAATAAACCTGACGACCAGGATGGTTTGTACAATACTTGAGTCCTGCAGCATGGGCCACAAGTAACAACA
>NC_063205.1:24943193-24950693 GCF_017589495.1 Alosa alosa | reverse complement strand
CCTATAGTCATCCTGACAATACTGCAGTTCTTTGTAGCTTAAATAGCCTACTAAAGCCTTCATACTGACCTTTGGTAATAATTTGCAAAAGTAGCCTATAATAATCTACTAACTACTTTGCAAATGTAGCAAACTTATTTAAGTTTGCCATTAAACCATTGATCAAATCACAGCACTGGCTATTACCAGCATAAATGTTAATGTTACCGTTAATGTGGGCAATTATACCTCCCTCATCTCTCCTCACTGTCCCTCTGCCTCTGTTCAGGAACAATTTTCTGGTGTCCATCTCTGAATAGTTTATCAGAAGGCTATGTTTAGTTTTACAGTAGGACAGCTTCCGAAACAGTAGGCTACTTTTACAGGACTCTCTCTACGGTATACGTGTAAATCATTATTATTAATTGTCCGCATGTGTGCATGCAGCTTACGCATGGTGTGAGTGTGTGTGTGAGGGAGAAAGCACAAGCTGGTAAACTGTTAAATTTAGGCTACAATGATGCTAAGCATTGAAAAACAGATGCTAATTATGTGGACAACATTCTCTAACAGCGATCAACTTGTTAAACTTGTTTGACAGAAAAAATGACAACATTAAAACAGGGGACGACTTACTCTGCGCTCAAAGTGATGTGACGAGCTCCAGCAGTTTCCACTGTGTGTGTGTGTGTACAACGAAACACTCGGAAGAATCATGTGAACGATTTTCATTGGTTGTTGCGATCAGTCTTACCCAGCTACACAGGTGCTATTTCCTGTTTGGCTATTATGGTCCCTTTCTTTTTTTCCTTTGTTTTTATTGGCTGGTAAGTGACAGGCTCGAGTCATGACTAAAGCAGATGCGCTCATGAATGCCGTTTCCAGCGAGAGTGCATTTTACTGTGTTGTTAATCGCGCACGCCACTCCCCTACTACCCCATGCCACTTGCCTACTACCCCATGCCACTTGCCTACTACCCCATGCCACTCGCCTACTGTCCCATGCCACTCGCCTACTACCCCATGCCACTCGCCTACTGTCCCATGCCACTCCCCTACTACCCCATGCCACTTGCCTACTACCCCATGCCACTCCCCTACTACCCCATGCCATTTTCGTTTACTGTCCCATGCCCATGCCACTGCTTATACCCCATACCACTCCCTATGTCCATACCCTTTGTTACCCCATGCCAAGATGTGTTTACTACCCCATGCCATTTGTTTATTATTTTCATGCCCTCCTATTATTTCCATGCCACTCGCCTACTGTCTCATGACACTGTCCCATAACACTTGCCAACTATTCCCATTTCCCACTCTAACCCTAACCCATGGAACAGTTGGCAAGTGGAAGGAAAAGTGGCATGGGACAGTAGGCGAGTGGCATGGGTCAGTGGCATGGGACAGTAGGCGAGTGGCATGGGTCAGTGGCATGGGACAGTAGGCGAGTGGCATGGGTCAGTGGCATGGGACAGTAGGCGAGTGGCATGGGTCAGTAGGCGAGTGGCATGGGTCAGTGGCATGGGACAGTAGGCGAGTGGCATGGGTCAGTGGCATGGGACAGTAGGCGAGTGGCATGGGTCAGTGGCATGGGACAGTAGGTGAGTGGCATGGGACAGTAGGCGAGTGGCATGGGTCAGTGGCATGGGACAGTAGGTGAGTGGCATGGTTCAGTGGCATTGGACAGTGGGCGAGTGGCACAAGACAGTGGCATGGGACAGTAGGTGAGTGGCATGGGTCAGTGGCATGGGACAGTAGGCGAGTGGCATGGGTCAGTGGCATGGGACAGTAGGTGAGTGGCATGGGTCAGTGGCATTGGACAGTGGGCGAGTGGCACAAGACAGTGGCATGGGACAGTAGGTGAGTGGCATGGCACGGCGGCGTTGCACAGCGGGCGTGTGGCGTGGGCCAGTAAGCAAATGGAGCAGGACAGTGGCACGGAACAGTGGCACGGGACAGTAGGTGAGTGGCACGAGACAGTGGCAACATAACATAAATGTCTCAAAGACTAAACAATGAATTATTGATTTTAGGAAACAATGCCCCCCTCTTCCCCTGACTATCATTGATGGTCAACCTGTTGAGACAGTACAAGAATATAAGCACCTTGGCAAAATAATTGATAGTAAGCTATGTTTTGAATCACACCCTGATGCTGTTTGTGCCAAAGCCTATTAGCACATGTACTTTTAACGTAAACTGAGGAATTTTAACATTGACCCCACTTTTATGAGAATGATTTATTCCTCAAAAGAGTGGATCCACCACGCTTCTGCAGCATTACATCTGGTGCATCAGACGAAGAGCGGACCGTGTAGATATACTAAAAGTATAAATTCGGAGCAGCACAGATGTAGTATTAGCTATAAACTTTAATTAAGGTGCACAAAAAGGACTAACGTTTCACACCCTGATGCTGTTCGTGCCAAAGCCTATTAGCGCATGTACTTTTAACGTAAACTGAGGAATTTTAACATTGACCCCACTTTTATGAGAATGATTTATTCCTGTTTTATTGAGTCCGATTTAACCTTATGTCTAATCTGCTGGTTTGGTTCTCTGTCCATTAAAAACAAGCAACGACTAGAGAGTACCGTCAGGGCATGTAGCAAGACTAGAGAGTAGCGTCAGGGCATGTAGCAAGATTGCAGGCATCAACTTCCCCACTCTCTCCCACATCTACTTCAACAGAGGGGCAAAGAAGGCCCAATTGCAGCAGACCCTAGCCAGCCCTTGTCCTGCCAGTTTAAGCTACTCCCTCAGGCCGTAGCCCGCAGGTACTGCACTCCAATCCCAGATGCAGGACAAGTCCAAATAGACTCTTTTATCCCGACTTCCATTTAGATAATTTCCTAGGACTTTTTAAATGTAAATGTATTTATACAAATGTAAATGTATTTATTAAATGTATTTATATATTTATTATTATGACCGCCGCGCAGCGAAGTGGCGTTCATATAGGTTTAGTCAGATTTTTTTTTTTTTTTTTTTTTTTCGCATGTCCAAATTTCCGTCAAGGATTCCCGGGACACTGTAAGAACGAGGTACACGAAACTTGGTGGGCATGTAACCCCACATGGATAGCATGGAACCATTTTTCGTTTTTCGTATTGATCTGTAGCCCCCCCGCTAGACTGGACCCCCCGAAAGGAGGGTAGGGCAGACACAGTTTTCTGTGAATATCTCAAGAACCGTAGGGCTTAGGAGGACCATTTTTTTATGTTGATCTCAAGGGGCTATGTCAAACCCATTCCATAACCACTCATTTCATGTATAGCGCCACCTAGTTAAACACAAAAAAGTAAAAATGAGGTGTTGTAATCGCAGGTATCTGTGACCTAACATAGTCAAAATTGCACGAAATTAGAAGTGTAGGATCATTATGACACCCTCTGAATGCATGCCAAGTTTCGTGGAATTCCGCTCATGAGGGGCCACACAATAAATTAATTTATGTTACTATACACCAACTGGCCTGTAGGTGGCTGGAGACAGTTTTCTGTGAATATCTCGAGAACCGTGGGGGCCTAGGAGGTCCACCTTTTTTTTTTGTATGTTGGTCTTAAGGGGACATGTCAACCCATCCCATTACCACTTATTTCATGTATAGCCACCTAGTTAAAAAATTAAAAAGCAAAAATTAGGTGTTTTCATCACAATATCTCTAACTGACATGGTCAAAACTGCACGAAATTGAAAGTGTAGGATTATTATGACACCCTCCGAATGCATGCCAAGTTTTGAACTTTCGCTCATGGGGGGCTTTTACAATAAAATAATTTATGTGTACATTTAGTGACCGTACACCAACAAGGATTCCCAGGACACTGAAAGACCGAAAACACCTAAACTTGGTGGGCATGTAACCCCACATGGATAGCATGGAACCATTTTTCATTTTTCGTTTTGATCTGTAGCCCCCCGCTAGACTGGACCCCGAAAGGAGGGTGGGGCAGACACAGTTTTCTGTGAATATCTTGAGAACCGTAGGGCCTAGGAGGACCATTTTTTTATGTTGATCTCAAGGGGCTATGTCAAACCCATTCCATAACCACTCATTTCATGTATAAGCCACCTAGTTAAACACAAAAAAAAGTAAAAAATGAGGTGTTGTAATGCGCGGGTATCTGTGACCTAACATAGTCAAAATTGCACGAAATTAGAAGTGTAGGATCATTATGACACCCTCTGAATGCATGCCAAGTTTCATTGGAATTCGCTCATGAGGGGCCACACAATAAATTAATTTATGTTACTATACACCAACTGGCCTGTAGGTGGCTGGAGACAGTTTTCTGTGAATATCTCGAGAACCGTGGGCCTAGGAGGTCCACCTTTTTTTTGTATGTTGGTCTTAAGGGGACATGTCAACCCATCCCATTACCACTTATTTCATGTATAGCGCCACCTAGTTAAAAATTAAAAGCAAAAATTAGGTGTTTTTCATCACAATATCTCTAACTGACATGGTCAAAACTGCACGAAATTGAAAGTGTAGGATTATTATGACACCCTCCGAATGCATGCCAAGTTTGTGAACTTTTAGCTCATGGGGGGCTTTACAATAAAATAATTTATGTGTACATTTAGTGACCGTACACCAACAAGGATTCCCAGGACACTGAAAGACCGGGTACACGGTAAACTTGGTGGGTATGTAACCCCACATGGATAGTATGGAACCATCATTTTTCGTTTTGATCTGTAGCCCCCTCTGGACCCCGAAGGAGGGTGGGGCAGACACAGTTTTCTGTGAATATCTTGAGAACCGTGGGGCCTAGGAGGTCCACCTTTTTGTATGTTGGTCTTAGGGGACATGTCAACCCATCCCATTACCACTTATTTCATGTATAGCGCCACCTAAAAAAAATTAGGTGTTTTCATCCCCAATATCTCTAACTGACATGGTCAAAACTGCCGCGAAATTGAAGGTGTTAGGATTATTATGACACCCTCGAATGCATGCCAAGTTTTGTGAACTTTAGTTCATAGAGGGGGCTTTACAATAAATAATTTATGTGTACATTTAGTGACCGTACACCAACAAATTCCCAGGACACTGAAAGACCGGGTACAGAGCTTGGTGGGCATGTAACCCCACATGGATAGCATGGAACCATCATTTTTTCGTTTTGATCTGCTTAGCCCCGCTGGACTGGACCCCGAAGGAGGGTGGGGCAGACACAGTTTTCTGTGAATATCTTGAGAACCGTAGGGCCTAGGATGACCAATTTTTTCCATATGTTTGCCTCCAGGGGTCATCTTAACCAAAGTCCTTTTAGGCAAGTCCCTCCACTCGGCGGCCATATACCAACGTTTTATGGGCACTCATCGGGCACAGTCTTTGGGTCGAACTGGCGCCGCGGCGCGAAGGCTTCACGACACCAATCTTGCTCCAGCGGCGAGATCACAACACATGATTGGCACGATGTCTTCACAACACACCATATGATTGGCTCAATGTATTCACAACACACCATATGATTGGCTCAATGTATTCACATCACACCACATGATTGGCTCAATGTATTCACATGTCGACGTTTTGCCGAGGAAGGGGTGGGATATGTGTAGACACCGGCCATATTGGCGTGACAAACTAGCCCCATGCATTTCTATGGAGTATTTTTTGAGTGCTGTGTCTCCACATTAGAAAGTCTCTGTCTTAACCCATTCCATGTGCACACATGTGCATAAACAGATACACACGCACACACATACATTATACACATTTCCATACACATGACACATACTCACACAGTAGACATATGTACGCAGGCACACACACACACACACACATTAATATAACATGTACATGCACACAAGAATTTCTCAGAATTATGAACAGGCAAGATGGGGGTGGGGTTGTATAAAATGAATTTTACATGTGAAATCTATGAACTAATCATGTTTTGGTACTTGCTGTCTAGCAGATACCAGTGAGAATTGAGTGTGGATAATGCAATTTAGTGAGACAGTTAGAATCATGTAGGCCTTTCAGCGTGATTTATTTTTGTGGAAAAAATGTGCTGGACTGGGCGGCGGTCATATTTTGTACCGCTCTGCGGTACATCTAGTTGTGTTTCAGATACTGTGGGTATTTCATGTTTTGCTGTATTATTATGTGTCTTGTCCTTGTGTCTGTCTGCTGGCTGTACACACAATTGCCCCTCGGGAACAATAAAGTTTCCTTGATCCTTGATGGGACAGTGGGTGAGTGGCACGAGACAGCCCACGCCACCAACAACAGCTTGAATTTCCCCTGGGGATCAATAAAGTATCTATCTATCTATCTATCTCCAGCACAGTAGGCTAGTGAGTGTGTGCTCTGACTGCTACTGGCAGGGAGGCTGATCCAAGCTAGCTGCTAACTGCTGCTGAGCCACGGCTGGGCCAGATCTGGCCCTTATCAGCTGGACTCAGGGAGCCCTATTAAGTCTGTGTGACCTCTGCACAGATGTCATGGTGCAGGGGACAAAGCATAGACAGATGCTGCTGACATATAATGTTTTTATTACATAATTTGTGATCCTATAATGTGCCAGAGTTTGTTTATCTGTTTGTTTGTTTGTTTGTTGGTCATTGATAAAGGCTATATCTATGTTGCCATGGAGAGAAATGCTTATTTCATCTGCCCTACATTAATGCCAGGTAAAAAATTATCAAAGGCTTAATTACGTCTGTACACTGAGAACACATTTATAGTTATTTTATGTCTTCAGAATCCAAATAACACAAAATGATGCTCTGGGATCAGTGTAGCTGATACCCTATTACTACAAACCTATCCTTGCACTGCTGCTATAATTGTTATATTACTATGTTTACATTTTTAATTATACTATACCTGTTATATAACTACTATGTATCTAGTTCTGAGAATCAAACACTGAGAAGTTTCAGATAAATGAAAATAACGCATTATTATGAGCCAGCACATTGTAGTCTCCTCTCTTCCTCAGCGGAGACTGATCCCTCATGAGTGACAGATGTGGATGGCGTGTGCTGCCCTGATCGCACGGGACTCTGTGACGGATGCGGCCCCGGACTGGCACGGGCTCGCCGGCTGTGTGGTCACGGAAAGAGCGATGAATAATTGACAGGGGCTTCTAAAATAAGAGCAACTCTTCATGGTAGTCCCGCGCCGAGATTAGAGACAGTACACGTTCGGCTTTTAACGTCCTCCTAAACCCATCCCGAGGCTAAAATCGGCGCATGAATTATCCTGCATATTTAATACACAGCTTTTGGTCCAAAACGGTACGGATTAAAGTCATACATTTGGTTCCAGTTCTTTCTTACCAAATTCTCAGAGTATTTTACCCCGTCAAAGTCTTTTAACTGTCCGATTTAAATCACGCTTGCATTAGTATTTGCTGTGAGTGCTGTGGTTGCTATTTATTTAATCACAGTGCAACGCAAAACGAAGTTATTTATGTGGGCTTAGTTATTAATGCAGCGATCCTATGAGTCGGTCGTCTACAGAGTAGCTGCGAGTGCTCGTGTTGGCGCATGTGG
>NC_063205.1:24885693-24930693 GCF_017589495.1 Alosa alosa | reverse complement strand
CAAACCACATGGAGCCACCACCTGACACTCCTCCTGTGGTTTGATCATAACTCACACCATCTCTTCTCACCTGTCAGATCACGGAGACAACACGGAGACAACGGAGTCTGTCCATGCAGCGTCATGGCAACAGGATTTGTTCAGTGTTGTTTGTTTGTTTTTTTTTTTTTTGTTCATTACATTTCCTAACATTTCTGAAATTGTGCTTTTATTTTGTCATTATGGATTATTGAGCGTAGATTGATATTTGGTATTAAGCTACTTTTCTTATGTTGCAAATCATAAGAAAATATGTTGCAGCATTAGAAAACGGTGACTATAGTGAGAGGTCAGAATTCTTTTTGAGTGCACTGTACTGCATAAGGAACTCTCTTTGCTTATCACAATACCATGCTTTGAAATTAAATTACAATTGCTCCCCAACTTCGTGTCAGGATGCGCGCGCGCGCGTGTGTGTGTGTGTGTGTGTGAAAGAGAGAGAGAGTGTGTACACCCTGTGTGGGTTTTCTCTTCCTAGGGGGATAAATGGGCGAGTCACTGGAGTCACTTTGAATGTTCAGTATGGATGCATCTGACTTTTGACAGTTGACACCTGCAGTTTGACCTTTTACTGTAGATTTGTTTGTTTTCATTAACGAGATAAAGAATAAATTGATTTTTGCTTAAATAAAGCCTTCTTTGTCTCCTTTCCGTTTGAGTGGTCCTACAAAAACTCAGTTTTAGATCACTGATTGGCATTTTTGTTCTGAATTGACATGTTCAGGTGATAAACGGTTATCAGGCTTTGGAAACATTCAAATGACATAAAAGGCAGCCTGGCCTGTCCAAACCGACAGATGACGTGTCAAACTATATGACATGACAAATAGGAGAAGACTTACCTATATGACATGACAAATAGGAAATGTCTGGCCCAATACTCTGTGCATTTGCATGGCTGAGGAGAGGGAAATAGCTGTTCATCTGATTGGTGAAGGTATGGTACTAAAGGGGCTTTGGGGACTGATCTTGTGGAATGTTGGAGGTGACAGTCAAGAAACTATCAGAGACAAAGAGAGCTGGATGAGATTCTTCACACTACACAATCTTCATCGTGTTTCACCACTGTAAGGTCATGACAGGTAATATCATTTAGAATAAAACAATAAAATGTACCATAATGGATTGCATTAACAATTTTGTTGATTGGACAGTGCTAGGATATTTCTGCCATTTTTACACACTGTTGACAACCAAACTTGTTCTGATCTGTTTTTCATTCTATTTTTATTTGCATTGTCTCGTTGCATACTGTACATAATTACAGTTTCTCTCAGTTGCTTTGGTGCATTTCTCAGATCAGAATTGTATTTCTCAAAACTGTTCAAACTCCAAATCATCTTATCACTTTATTGAAGCAGTTTCTCCCCATTTTTAACAAATAGCAATGCTTTCGTAAATCCATCCAACTGATTTTGTACAAATATATTTGCTGTTTTTTTTTTCTCAATGGCTAATGCCATGTTAGTCCTACCCCATAGTCTGTATGTGACCTGACAGACAGGAACATCAGGATGCATTTCTTGAATTTCCCCTTGGGATCAATAAAGTATCTATCTATCTATCTTTATCTATCTATCTATCTATCTATCTGTATGAAAGAAGTATGGTGGTATAAGTATAAGTATATATACTTTTTTGATCCCGTGAGGGAAATTTGGTCTCTGCATTTAACCCAATCGGTGAATTAGTGAAACACAAACAGCACACAGTGAACACACAGTGAGGTGAAGCACACACTAATCCCGGCGCAGTGAGCTGCCTGCTACAACGGCTGACACTTTCGGGGGAGCAGTGAGGGGTTAGGTGCCTTGCTCAAGGGCACTTCAGCCGCGGCCCACTGGTCGGGGCTCGAACCGGCAACCCTCCGGTTACAAGTCCAGAGTGCTAACCAGTGGGCCACGGCTGCCCTATAAACAGTGGTGCACAGCTCTCTCTAACCAAAGGGTGTTCTACTGTATATTGGTCATTTTTCATTTGCACAATGCTGTAAAAGGCTGCTTACGGTCATGTAAACTGACTATAATTCTCCTACAATCACACACAAACATTTTCACTCCCTGCAATTGGGTAACTTGTTCCCTGATTAGAAAAGTGAAATGTGTGTGATAGTGCAGGGTGGTTTTCATCCCCTTTTTAAATAATTATAATTGTATGTATAATTATGTGTGCTTGTATGGGGGCTGAGCACCCCAGTCATAGTGGTATGAACCAATTAGCCCTATTTGGTTGGCTTTATTTAAAGCAACACCAAAGAGTTTTTTGGACCTTAAAATAATGTTTCCAAAATCGTTTCAGTGGTTCATCAACTTGTAACAGGGTGAACTGCACTTCTGCATTCGCTTCACAGCCCTCTATCGGCTATAACCGCACTATGTAATTTTGCCAGATCGGGTAGCGGATCTGTAGTTCGATGGAATGAGACATAAGAAACTACAAATTTGACTTGTGTTTGATGTCGCAATACATCGTACTTTCATAAATCATGCAATATATTCTACCTTGTCTGTGGACATTGTTATTTGCAAAGACGGTGCTGGATAAACAACTAGATGTACCGCAGAGCGGTACAAAATATGACCGCCGCTCAGTCCAGCACATGTTTTCCACAAAAATAAGTCACGCTGAAAGGCATATATGATTCTAACTGTCTCAATGAATTGCATTATGCACACTCAATTCTCACTGGTATCTGCTAGACAACAAGTACCAAAACATGATTAGTTCATAGATTTCACATGTAAAATTCATTTTATACAACCCCACCCCCATCTTGCCTGTTCATAATTCTGAGAAATTCTTGTGTGCATGTGTGCGTGTGCATGTTTATGTTTATGTGTGTGGGTGTGTGTGTGTGTGTGTGTGTGTGTGTGTGCGTGCTTGTGTGTGTGCCTGCGTATGTGCCTGTGTTTGTGCATGCATGCATACATATGTCTACTGTGTGAGTATGTGTCATACGTAGGATTACTGTGAATGTATGTGTGTGTATCTGTTTATGCACATGCGTGCACATGGAATAGGTTAAGATGACCCCTGGAGGCAAACATACAGAAACAATTGGTCATCCTAGGCCTTACGGTTCTCAAGATATTCACAGAAAACTGTGTCTGCCCTACCCTCCTTTCGGGGGGTCCAGTCCAGCGGGGGGGCTACAGATCAAAACGAAAAACGATGGTTCCATGCTATCCATTTGGGGTTTCATGCCCACCAAGTTTTCGTGTACCCGGTCTTTCAGTGTCACGGGAATCCTTGTTGGTGTACGGTCACTAAATGTACACATAAATTATTTTATTGTAAGGCCCCCCATGAACGAAAGTTCATGAAACTTGGCATGCATTCGGAGGGTGTCAATGATCCTACACTTTCAATTCCGTGCAGTTATGACCATGTCAGCCAGAGATATTGTGATGAAAACACCTAATTTTTTGCTTTTTAATTTTTAACTAGGTGGCGCTATACATGAAATAAGTGGTAATGGGATAGGTTGACATGTCCCCTTAAGACCAACATACAAAAAAAAAGGTGGACCTCCTAGGCCCCTCGGTTCTCGAGATATTCACAGAAAACTGTCTCCGGCCACCTACAGGCCAGTTGGTGTATAGTAACATAAATTAATTTATTGTGTGGCCCCCCATGAACGGAATTCCACGAAACTTGGCGTGCATTCAGAGGGTGTCATAATGATCCTACACTTCCAATTTCGTGCGGTTTTGACTATGTTAGGTCACAGATACCTGCGATTACAACACCTCATTTTTACTTTTTTGTGTTTAACTAGGTGGCGCTATACATGAAATTAGTGGTTATGGAATGGTTTGATATGGCCCCTTGAGATCAACATACAAAAAAAATGGTCCTCCTAAACCCTACGGTTCTCGAGATATTCACAGAAAACTGTGTCTGCCCTACCCTCCTTTCGGGGGGTCCAGTCCAGCGGGGGGGGGTACAGATCAAAACGAAAAATGATGGTTCCATGCTATCCATGTGGGGTTACATGCCCACCAAGATTCGTGTACCCCGGTCTTACAGTGTCCCGGGAATCCTTGACGGAAATTTGGACATGCAAAAAAGAAAAAAAAAAAGAAAAAAAATCTGACTAAACCTATATGAACGCCGCTTCGCTGCGCGGCGGTCATAATAAAGGAAACGCATTGAATGAGAAGGTGTGTCCAAACTTTTGGCCTGTACTGTAAATGCAACTGAAAACTGAGTAAGTCTAATGGCATGCTTTGCACTCTCTTACCACAGGTTGTCAGTGTATCACCCCTGGGAAGCGTCTCTAAGCATTTCCATAACAGAACAAAACTAGTCTGAGGTGAAAACAAGTCCTGCTACATATTTATTACAACCATTCACTAAGCTAGCCGATTCTACGGATTCACAGCTCTTCAGCCAGCTAGATCAGCTATATTTAGTGATATAACCTGTTAAGTGCACAGGTAAAACAAATACATGGTAGGATTTTCCGGAGCTTTCCAAGAACCAAAATGAACTTTTCTCTGCTAAACTACACTGACAAAGTTGAGTGTCGCTTTCACAAATTATGTCTGGATGGGAATCTATGGTTTCATCATGGTCCTGGGTCTCGCAAACAATGTAGTCCTCCTCCGGGTCCTCCTCAAGGGCAAAAGGTCAGCCTCGCAGGTACTGGTCTTAAACGCATCAGTGGTCAACATTATCTCCGTCCTCAGCATGCCTTTCGAGATTTACACCAAGCTGGGATGGTGTAATCCCTCCGGGATTTGGAATGCACAAAATCTCGGATCTGTTCACCTCTCTGAACATCTTCGCGTGTCCGTTTCTCCTGGCTAGCATGTGCGTGGAGTGCTACGTGGCAGTGGTTCATCCAATCTACTACCTGCGACTGAACCGGCTGGAGTACCGCACCACCTGGTCTGTGCTTGTCTGGCTGCTCACCTCCATCATTGCTGGCCTGCTCGTCCACTTCAATTTCAAACTGATGTCCGACACCCTTTCCATGGCGATATGTGCATTCTTTGCCGTGATACTGGCTTGCTTTTTGGAAATTGTTCGGGCTCTTTGCCAAAGGAACTCTGCACAGGGCAGCACGGACATAAACCCCATGAAGAAGAAGGCTCTTGTTAATGTGCTCGTGGTGTTGGTGCCCACTGTTCTGATCTACACTCCAGGAGTAGTTCTGCTTCTCTATGACCAAGGGCGTAGACTGACCTGCCCCATGAGGCAATGTTTGATCGGAGCTCCGCGGATGGGTGTGTTCATCGCTCCGATGTTCTACATGTCGCATGCTAAGCATGTCATGTGCAAGAGTGGGCACGGGAACTCTGGTGAACACAAAAACAGAAGAAGAACTGTAGAATGACAATGTCACTTTGTTTTACTATAGATCTGCAAGAGATGTAAGAAATTGGGGGGCACTAGATAGTTAGATAGATAGATAGATAGATAGATAGATACTTAATTGACCCCCAAGGGGAACTTCAATTCAATTCACTATGGTGTAACTGACCCCTAGTCTCCATTTGTGTCAAGTGCCTACAGTGATCCAAGTTCTGGTTTGAATCTTACCCAGGTTATTTCCCAATACCACCCCTTCTCTCTCTCTCCTGCTCTCTTCCTGAGCAAAGCAAAGACATATCCCCTAATAAAGGCTACATGTCAGAATCTGATTGTGTGTGAAAAAATAAGAGATTTTCGACACTGCGTTATTTGTGTTACATATTTTGTTCTTAATACCCAGATAGCAAGAGGCTGGCGGACCACTGTCGGTCCATTGGGGGCATAGCTGGCGGTTTGCTGGCATTTTGCTCATCGGTTCTCTGGCGGTCCGCTGGCGGGTTGCAGACAAATTGCCCAATGTTTTGCCACTATTGGTCTAAAATCTTTTTCATTTGTTCAGTTATACTTCATATATAATTTTATTAACTTTTCTTAACATTCGGCTAAATCCCCTCAATCTGTCAGACTTGCCAACTGCAGCCTTAATATTATGCATATTATTGTTAATATTGTGCTATCAATCTGGCACAAACAAACAAGGCTAGAGTGTGGGGAGTAACCTATTTGAACAACAACAATTTGGCCAAAGGGCATTATGAGCACTGTTGGTCTCAATGCCCTTAAGTGACAATCCACCATTTACATTAATTAATTTAGCAGACACTTTTGTCGAAAGCGACTTATAGCAACTATATTAAGGGATTACATTGTCCCTGGAGCAACTTGGGGTTAAGTGCCTTATGGGCACAACGGTGGAAGCCGGGAATTTTACCCACATGCTGCATGCTGGCCCAGCTCCTGAACCACTACACTACTACTACCAGTGACGGACTGGGAACAAAAGACAGCCCTGGCATTTTACACACACCAGCGGCCCACCACAGGGGGGGTGCGGCGTTTGCGCGACTGGTGCAATTAGCAGTGTATGCTATTCGTACCCTGGTGCAATTAGAAGTAAATTCTATTCATACCCTGGTGCACACAGCAATGTGTCATATTAGTACCCCGTCTGGTACAAATATCAGTGTATGCTATTTGCACCCATGTGCATTTATTCTGGCATATTGATCACACAATGTAATAATAATAAAAAAAACAAGCAACATGTTGCTTTGTTGTTACATAACAGGGTGTGAATTGCTTAGCTGTGTAATAGACACTCTAAATAAGGTCTCATGCTGTTTGCATCAATGTATAGTTAGAAGTGGATGCTATTCATACCCTGGTGTATATAGTACTGTATGCTATTTACACCCTGGTGCATGAACTAGCTAATTGTTGCAATCAAAACTTCCGTTTGAGAACTGATTTCTTGTTCAAATTGCGCGCCTTCTCTCCAGAGACGTTGGTACACATGCACACTCACTCTGCCAAAATGCATCACTCAGGAATCAAACACCGGTCTCCCGCGTGCTAACCCATATCTGTGACCATTGCAATCTTTTTTCACAAGCAAATGGCGTTTGCAAGTAAACTTATAGTTTATGAGCCTGAACGTCATATTCATGAAATTTCTGTTAACTAACAAACTGACGGTTGTACTCACTGAAGTGTTCACTGAAGCAAGATTATGAAAATAAAACACAACTTTTCAATCTAAAACTTAATCTGAACAGATAGTAGTGCCGAAACCTTTCAGAATTCTTCACTTCCTGCTGACGAAAAAACGAATGTCCGCCATGTTTTTTGTGCACGTGAGCAACGTCTTTTTGTTGTTATGTCACAGGGTGTGAATAGCTCAGCTGTGTGGCCAAGGCTATTCGTACCAGGGGTGTAAATAGACACTCCGTAAACATAAACTTCCATCCTATAAGCAACAGCAACTGGCAGATAGAACTTTTGATGCATGGAAGGAACACACACATTTGATAGCCCCAGTGATGGTGAACTTGAACGTGATGGTGCATGTGAAAGAACTCCACCAAAACATAGACATATCAATGTACAACAATGCATAAAAATAAATAAATCAGAGCCAGCTGCTCCTTAATAAAAACCGGCATGCAGTTAACAAGGTAGCCAAGGAGTTTGCTTATCTCCGTTACCCTGTTTATTACATCATCTGAATCCAAGTTCATTAGGACCTCTTTCTCTGTCGCCATCAGCATTAGAGAATCCAAATTATCCTTGAGTATCAGTATTAGTGCTAGTGCTAGATGAAGCTGCACTAAATCAGTCAGTTTGCCGCATTTTTCACCATCAGCCAACAGTGCTCTCTTAGATTTCTCTCTCTTTTTATCCACTCCCCCTTGTGTCGCTTGGTGCCTCAATTCATTTGTTTTGTTGCTAACATAAATTCAGTCAACAGTAGGCCTATAGCTTCCGATTTCCAACTTCCAACAACCACGCAGATGCAGACATGGTCTACTCGGTTGTCTCTTGAAATTCCCATAAGGCATTGGTTTATTTTAACAAATAATCAAACAATAAAGCAAACAAATAATCAAATAAAAAATGCACGTTTTTGAACATCTGAATGAGACATTTCGCTACAAAACAATGCAGACTGATGTAAAAGTTTGTGACTGTAGACTCTATAGGGTAACCATGACTGTGATATACTGAGACTCATGTGTGATATGAATACTGATCAAATGCCAGCTAATTTAGGTGAGAAGGATTTAAAGAAGTTTGGTTTAGAGAATTTTGACTATCACTTACTTCAAGTACATTATTGACACTTGGAAGTGGGACGAGAGAAATGATCTCAGGCCGTCGATTACACTTAAGGGGCCGTTTGGACAATCATACTCCTCCCTGATTGGCCGGCCGGCCCATGAGGGCTCGAGGCCCCTCTGGCATTTGCCCAAATTCCCGATTACCAGTCCGTCACTGACTACTACCACTACAACCATTTATCAATACATTCCAGTTAAACTGTATGAAATTACCAAGATTTCTTAGTTTTAAAACACACAGTAATAGTATGCACATTATAGGCCAATACTTTTAACATGATGTAAATTATGTTCTCATAAGTTTTAAATCAATTATTTAACTCAAGGGGAGGTGGAAAATCAGTGTAATTCCCCAAATGGTGGAATATCCATTTAAGTCAGCCTTGAAAGGCAACTCTGACATGTGTGTATTCTGCTGTCAGCTCTCAGCACCACAAACACCACGGGAGGAACAGGAGGGGTTGGACCTCATCACACACGTCACATACTGTAGCTGCATTTAGATGAAACGCACACAGAAGAAAGACGCACACTGACCCTGCAGTCCCATTTAGTTACACTCTCTCTCTCACACACACACATACACACACACAGAAGACAGAGAAGAGGAGAGGAGGAAGATGGCGTCCATCCCCTGTGTGCTGATAATGTTGCTGATCTGCTGGACTCAGGACCACATGGGTGAGTTATAAGTATAAATATATATACTCTTTTGATCCCATGAGGGAAATTTGGGCTCTGCATTTATCCCAATCCGTGAATTAATGAAACACACTCAGCACACAGTGAGGTGAAGCACACACTAATCCCGACGCAGTGAGCTGCCTGCTACAGCGGCGCTCGAGGAGAAGTGAGGGGTTAGGTGCCTTGCTCAAGGGCACTTCAGCTGTTCCAACTGGTCAGGGTTCGCACCGGCAACCCTCCGGTTACAAGTCTGAAGCGCTAACCAGTAGGCCACGGCTGCCCCCACCTAAGGAGAGAGAACTAACGCGTGATTAACTAATGTGACTAACATTACCTCGATAACCACCAGTACAAGTCCTGTCTTGTTTCAATAACTTATACGGTCTTTATGTGTGTCTTGTCTGTGTGTGTGTGTGTGTGTGTGTGTGTGTCTGTGTCTGTGTGCTTCACCTGTGTGCATACATGTGTGTATGGCAGTGTCCTGTAAAGCAGATGGTCAAATCTGGACAATAGACACCCTACGTTTTACAGAGACAGTAGCCCTCACACTTCTGTGCCTCTGTCACAACTGTATATGTGCACATTCTCTCCGTATACAAAAATAATCTTGCAATGACACCTCCCATGACACCTCCCAGGTTTCAGTTATAGAAGTCTTCACACCTCTGTGCCTCTGTTAGAACTGACCAAAACCTCTGATGACCTCATTCCAACATTTATAACTTTGAAATGTATAAATGACTAACAGACCATTACACGTGAATGGAAAAACAGTAAAGCACTGCATCCACTACTATTCACTATTAGTGTTTCATACAGTTAAGCCCAAAATGATTCATACCCCTGGCAAATATTGATTTATAATTGATTTTCTCTTGACCAATATGTTTGATCTGCCACAAAGGCTGAAAGACAATGTGGCAATTGGCTGTGTGGCAATTTTTCTAAAAAATGGCATATCCAAAATTATTCATACCCTTTTAATACCAATCCTCTCTATGTCTCCACAATGATTTTAGGACCTTTTTAGCAGAAGGTTTTGAGGCAGGAACGATTCTTTGCCATCATCGATCGATATTTCGATATTTCAATCGATATTTGCCAAGGGTATAAATCTTTTTGGTCTGAACTGTAAACAATATCATATTTTACTATTATCACCTATAACTGATTTAAGGTTTCTCATATCAGGTGTCAGAGGGGAAACCCCCACTGTGTTCTCCAGTGTGGGGCAGAATGCCACTCTGCCCTGTGGTAACGTGGCTCAGCCTGACTGCTCCACTACAACATGGATACACAGTGATAGAAAAGCTACAGTTGAATTGGTTACACTTGGGAAGGTCAAAGAATGCACTGACCCCCCCAACTCAGATGAGTGTAAAAGAGCTAAGAGACTGAGTCTGCACTCTGGCTGTTCTCTGCACATCACTGAAGTCACCACTGATGAAGCTGGACTCTACACCTGTCAGCAGTATGGGGGAAAGGGTGAACCCAAAATCAGAAACGATACTTCAGTTCATCTGTCAGTTCTTTCTGGTACGCTTTCCTTTGTTCCAGCAATCAGACGTCACACAAGGTGGCATCAAGGTCTAAAAAAATATCTTTACAAAAGTCATATCATGGTGATTAATTCTGTCAATGTTTAATAATTGTATAGACCATTTCTGGGTGAAGGTCTCAAATACTGATGATGTAATTTCCATTCAGAGATAATGAAATGTAGTTAGCGTCTAACTAGAAGGTCAAAAAAGCAGTATCTGACATATGTGGATACATACACACACATACACACACAATGTGGATAGTAGTATCCAGATAAGCAAGTGGCATGGTTCACAGTAGAGATATATGCAGTGTATTAACAATAACATTATAAGAGCAGAATAAATATGAATATGCAGTATTGACAATATAGACAGGTATGTACAGTACAGGTATGTCAGTGTATTAACAATAACATACGAGTACTACTAAAAAAGTGTGGGTCTATATGTGCAGTAGAAACAGTAGACAGATACAGTTGACTATAGAGTCAGTAAAATTGTAAAATATTGGTAAAAGTGAGTAATTACAGTATTTTGATAAATTAACTTAGATATGTACATTGTACATATCGTTAAAGCACCAACTACCGCCCCTTTCGTTCGAGAATTCTAAAACAATAATGTTTTTTAATACTTCAAAATAACATTTGATTAATGAACCTTATATTTTTCAGTCGCCATAGGTGTGTAGATTTGAACCAAATCTGGTTTGGTTCTTACCGGGGCTTTTCCTGCCTGAAATCTCCGATTTTGTTTACTACACTTGGAGTTTAGTGCTGGGCTGGTTGGTGCATATTTCCACCCTTTCACACGGCACATGAACGGTCAGACCGAAAATTCTCGTTTAAAATCAAAATTCCACTGGAGCTCCAAACGGATTTCTACACGCAGACTTACAACGCTGTTTACAGCTCTTTGTGTCACGGTAAAATGTCATTTTTGGTACATAGCTAATTTAGATACTAATTTAGGTTCTCTCTCCTTCGTCCTGTCTGGGTGAACTACTGTACTTCGTCCTGTCTGCTTGAACTAACTAAAAGTTACCAACTCAAGTCATTATATGCTGGTCTCAATGCAAATTAATCTGGCTTCTATCCAGATAGCCTTTTGTCCTATATGTATATGATAATTGAGTTAACCTCACATCTTTGGCTGGGATGGTTTTCATTTCAATGGCTTACCCCCTAAACCCATTCTATGATCGTTGGTGTTTCACACCTCACCTGGCGCCAAACCTGCCATCAGAACATTATCTTGGAGAAATGATATCACTCATACAATTCGGCAGGATTCATTTCTTACAACACTAACTGGCATGGTCTTTTATGACTGAATGCATATATGTTATTATCAGAAACATGATAAGAGTTTAATTAAGTTACATCTGACCAACATGCTATTTGACCTCACAGATGTTCACAGATGTCAGGATCTTCCTCTTCCAAAGTTACAATATTCTAACCTCTAAATACTCCATGAGTCCTAGATAATTATGCTACAGTTGTGCAAATTGTACAAGACACTAATTATTTTTAAGCATTATAATTTTATTCAGCAATTGTCTGATAGCTACTTTTCACTATGTCATTCAACAGATTTTAAACCCACATCTTCCTCAACCTCTGTATCAAAATCCTTTACACCAAAGACAACAACGGACACCCCTTCCAACTCAGGCTCATCAGGTACAGCATGAGGACCGAGTCAACTCTGTGTCAGATAATTATGACCCTACATAACTACTTTATGCACTAAATGTACGTGTTATGTAAAATCATTTATGGATCTGTGTTTATGAAAGCACATTGAATTACTGCTGTGTAGGAAACATGCTATATAAATAAACCTGCATAGCCTTATGTACTTTTAAACATCATATTATCATTCAGCAAACGTCCTCTCCTGAGTGCCTTACAGTTGCCATTAACACATAAAGAGTCATGAGCTTGCTGGATACACACTGGCATCATGTATTGTGACAGAATAGACACAACGTGTTATGATATCAGTAATATTCTGAAGTTTCAAGTAATGTTTTATCTAACAAATATGATGTGGATGTTATCATTATTTGATCACACAGGTGCTCAACCCACGTTTCCTCCAAGTACACAAGTCTCAGGTATGACATGAAGATATGTTAATATTATGAGTTAGATATGTACTAGGGTTTAATATTTTTCCCGAAAGTGAGATGTAGGCTATCAAATCCCGGGAAAAGACGACGCATTTCCCGGGAATCCCGGGAAATAGATGTTTTTTGTAGTTGTTGTTTTTAGCCCAAGTAATGTATGATATCACTCACATATGCGTTCCCAAATCACTGACATTTTTATTTTATTTGTATCATTATTAGGCCAAAAGAACACAGTTTATGTCCATCGACAAAGTTTGCAATTATCATTTCTGCTGCGTGCGTGATAGGCCTATCTGCCGCAGCACTAACTATGAAATGCCAAGTGGATTGTCTAGGCAACCCTTATAAAACCAATATATTACAGAACTCCATTATAAAAACTGACGAAATCTCCTAAAGTAAACCATGGAATGATTCCTAAACCATTCTGATAAACGAAACCCATGATGTGGCTATTGAGATTTGTTAACGGCTGCAAACGGGAATAAGTATAAGTAAGTAGGCTATATATACTTTTTTGATACCGTGAGGGAAATTTGGTCTCTGTATTTTAACCCAATCGGTGAATTAGTGAAACACAAACAGCACACAGTGAACACACAGTGAGGTGAAGCACACACTAATCCCGGCGCAGTGAGCTGCCTGCTTCAACGGCGGCGCTCGGGGAGCAGTGAGGGGTTAGGTGCCTTGCTCAAGGGCACTTTAGCCGCGGCCCACTGGTCGGGGCTCGAACCGGCAACCCTCCGGTTACAAGTCCAGAACCAGTGGGCCACGGCTGCCCATAATCACTCGAAGTTAACCAAATGTTTCTTTATTAAGGCAGGACAGGCATATTTATCTTTTAAACATCACAAAGTTCAAATAAATTAAATAAAACGACCCACAGAAATGTGCAACTGTGCACAACAAAAAAGACAGGGCCATAGGCCTATAAGCTATAGGCTAAAACTGAGTAGAAACCATAATAATAATAGAAAAAGCCTAAACACTCTGCCGCAATATCAACATTGCATTTGAAAGCATTTCATTTCTTATCACCTTGCCCTTCTTTCTTTATTTTCTGAAAATGTGCTTTTAAGAAGCAGAGCGCGTCCACTGACTCTGCGCTGAGGCGGTTTCGGATTTTTGTTACAAATTGGCCGCAGATAGAGAATGCTCTCTCCGCCTCCACAGATGTAGCCTAGCCTGAATAGTGCTAGAGTGATTCAAATAACTGTTGCAGGTGGGGTGGCACAACATGCACTTTGCGTTTTCATTTTCAAGTCTTTTAAAATGCTCTCATACAAAGCTGGCAGTAGACATCATTAGGCGGTAGATACTGCTGCGTAGGCTACTGAATGCAACGTTACCGTAAGACAACAATAGACGCGCACTCCAATAGGAGCGCACTGGATTTTTTTTTAACTTTCATTTCCCGTTTCCTGTCATAACATTTCCCAGGAATCGGGAAATAGTTTTGATCAGATTTCCCGGGAATCCCGTCTCCCGGGATTAAACCCTAATATGTACATTGTTCAATCACACAGGTTTCACACGTCTTCCTTTGTATTGAAATCCTCTTTGCCAAAAACAGCAGTCACCAATCTTTCTCCAAGCAGACTCCACACTAACTAGCATGGGGTCTTTTGACTCACAATTATGCCAAAAAAAGAGACATCTGGCTTTTAAAAGTCATGATTTTATGCAGCAATTGTCTAATAGCTACACTGTTTCTTCAAATAGATTATAAACCCACAGTGTCAAAATCCTCTACACCAAAGACAACAACGAGCATCGCTGTTTCTACCGACTCAGGCCCATCAGGTACAGCATCATCACCACGATCCTCTGAATGCTATCATCTTCTACTGGCCATGTTACATTATGTGTCGCTTTGGCAGCAGTACAGTACATAATGAATCTGATGTCTATTTGAAAGGTTGAGTTTCATGCATTGATAGTATGGGCGTCTCCTTCAAGTATTTGCGTCTCCTCTGTCTCTCTCTCTCACCGATCTCTATCCCTTTCTTTCCTCAGTCACCCCAGTTGTTCCTCTGATAGCTGGAGTTGGTGTCCCACTTGGTCTGTTGGCTGCTGCATTGATAATTGTGATGATGCACAAGAGAAGGACAAGTGAGTGTTTCCCAGGCTACATTGTAAACAATCGGCACTATATTGTGTAGTATACATTTGATCTATTCTTTCTTTTAATTTTCTATTTCAGATGCTGGGGGAGAGACAAAACACACAGCAGTGAGTACTAATGTGGTTTTCACAGAAATCATTAATACAATGTTTTATAACATCTATAAATCATTAATGTAATGTTTTATAACATCTATAAATGACTGACGTTAACTAGTCTGGGTGAACCCAGATACGTAAATCTGTGAGCACTTTTGAGTTTGCTTTGCAGACCCGTCCAGCCACCGTGCCATTCAAGCCCATTTACGAATCAAACCAAAAACCCAGGAACCAATCACAACCCTTTATCCAGCATGGGGTGGGCTTTATATGATGATAGACAGAGGAAGGCAGTTAGCAGTGCTGTTGAGCGTCTAGCAATGGCTGCGTTGATGGGGTTAATGTTTAGTCCATTTAAACTGCATCTAAATCTTGCATCTATAACCTTTGTTTATAAGAAAGATTTCTTCTCAGAGTTTACTGCACCAATATAAGTTTAATTCTACTGCTGGTTATGCTCCTTGGAAATTGGAAAGTGAATGAAAGGTCCCCAGACCAATTCTCTTTTGAATGATCATTAATCGGAGTGCCTCACCTCCAAACTCATGGTAATGTGCCTGTCTTCTGTACAGCAGGAGGAGGGAGCTGATCTGCACTACGCTGCCTTTCAACACCTCAACCCAACCCAAGCTGGGCCTTCTGCAGTGAGACTAATCTCAAAATAAAAAATGTGCTCTGATCCAGAAGAGTGACAAGACACAGGATTAATACAGACACATGCATAGGCATATGCATATACACACGCTTATGCATGCACACACATGCACACACACAAACAGCACACATATGCAGTGCACACACATAGTAAGTGTATTTGGGCAGCCGTGGCCCACTGGTTAGCACTCTGGACTTGTAACCGGAGGGTTGCCGGTTCGAGCCCCGACCAGTGGGCCGCGGCTGAAGTGCCCTTGAGCAAGGCACTTAACCCCTCACTGCTCCCCGAGCGCCGCCATTGTAGCAGGCAGCTCACTGCGCCGGGATTAGTGTGTGCTTCACCTCACTGTGTGTTCACTGTGTGCTGTTTGTGTTTCACTAATTCACCGATTGGGTTAAATGCAGAGACCAAATTTCCCTCACGGGATCAAAAAAGTATATATACTTATACTTACTTATATAAGTGTACACACAAATGTACAAGACTTCCTCTCACAGCTCTTTCAAACCCACACAAACACATACACACAAATTCACATGCACTGCACACTGTTCACTGAACATGCTCACACACACTCACTCACTCTTTCACACACACCTTTTGGATCCTTGAGTAAAACCTGTCTTTTTATCTATCTATTGGCCAGATTTGACCATCTGCTTTATGGCACCTCCCTGGCACAAACAGGAAACAAACAAGAACACACAGACACACACACACACACACACACACACACACACACAGACACACACACACACACACACACACACACACACACACACACACACACACACACACACACACAGACACACACACACACACACACACACACACCTTCAGTATACATGGCCAAAAAGTCACTGATATAAAGTCGTGCACAATGCATGAAACATAATGGGACACATTACAGACGAAAAACAAATTGTAACATGATTCAGGAGATATTACCAGATATTAGAGAGGTGTCTTGTGTCTGCCAAATCCTGCTTCTTGTTTTTTTTCCCCCTCAGAGCAGCAATTAATAATGTAAATATTGATATGCTTGATATATGGGTGTTTTATACAGAATGTGCCATTGTGTTTTGCTTTCCTTTTAACAATTTTGGAATAAAGCCATTTCATAATAAGCTATATTATTAGCCTTTGACATATACATTGTCATGCTTTCACTGTCTTGTTATTGTCTAGCACTATTAACCTGTACATTTTCACATATGACTTCCAAATTCTCAGATCCTTTATGTTACTGTTAGAGTTCTCATATCGAGAATGTCAGCACAGTTATTCATCCCACAAATCTATTAATAATCTGATAAACCACAGGAGCAGCGTTAGCAGCTTCAGAGCCACTTCCTCAAACTGCGGAGGCCGTGCCCAAATGTACAAAATTCAAGGGTAACAGCCTCATGATGGGCGTTAGGTGTCAAACCACTGCCAGGGAGGATGTCAGGGCTCAGGAGTGAGATCATCTACAGTAAGAACACAGAATCAGTGGAGCACACGTCTCCTCCACCAATCACCAGTGGGGACTAGCGTTAGCTTTGGGTTTAGCTACCGTTAGCTCCCAACACAGCAGGCATCCATGATGGTGTTCATGTGTGTTTATGTCACTGACTCTCTCGTTCACAGTTACACAAGCTTAGTGTGTAACAACTTAGTAACACAAAAACTAGTGTTATTACAGTTTTTTTCAATTGTTTACAAGCAATTTTGAAAACCGGGTTCTTTTTTTCAAAATATAATCACAATTATCCAAACACTACACTCAATTTGCATAATTCCTAGATTGTTTGCAAAATGACTCACTTCAGTCAAAACATACACACTTCAGTCAAAACATATACACATAGTTTTCATTTAACCAACACAGTCCTCAATGATCAGACACTATTGCTGCCAGTTCCACACTGCTGTGATGAATAAAAAACACATTTGTAAAAAAAACTAATTTTAAGAAATAGCATGTGCTAGATTTTTGGCCAGTTATGTAAGGGATAATTTAGATGACAATGGTGACAAACCCACAACATTCTTCATGATTAGTTCGAGATATACTGTAGGGAGAATGTACACTACTATAAACCTACCAAGCACTGCACAACCCTGATGTTGTAGACTGAATATTTCAAGTAAGATTATGACCGCCCGGCAGAGAAGCGGCGGTCATATAGGTTTAGTCAGATTTTTTTTTTTTTTTTTTTCTTTTTTAGCATGCCCAAATTTCCGTCAATGATTCCCGGGACACTGAAAGACCGGGTACACCGCGAACTTGGTGGGCATGTAACCCCACATGGATAGCATGGAACCATCGTTTTGATCTGTAGCCCCCGCTGGACTGGACCCCCGAAGGAGGGTAGGGCAGACACAGTTTTCTGTGAATATCTCAAAACCGTGGGGTTTAGGAGGACCATTTTTTTTGTATGTTGATCTCAAGGGGCCATGTCAACCCATTCCATAACCACTCATTTCATGTATAAGCCCACCTAGTTAAACACAAAAAGTAAAAATGAGGTGTTGTAATTGAAGGTATCTGTGATCTAACATAGTCAAAACTGCACGAAATTGGAAGTGTAGGATCATTATGACACCCTCTGTATGCACACCAAGTTTTGTGGAATTCCGTTCATGGGGGGCCACACAATAAATTAATTTATGTTACTATACACCAACTGGCCTGTAGGTGGCCGGAGACAGTTTTCTGTGAATATCTCGAGAACCGTAGGGCCTAGGATGTCCACCTTTTTTATGTATGTTGGTCTTAAGGGGCATGTCAACCCATCCCATTACCACTTATTTCATGTATAAGCCACCTAGTTAAAAATTAAAAAGCAAAAAATTAGGTGTTTTCATCACAATATCTCTGGCTGACAAGGTCAAAACTGCACGAAATTAAAAGTGTAGAATCATTATGACACCCTCCGAATGCATGCAAAGTTTTGTGTACTTTCGTTCATGGGGGGCCTTACAATAAAATAATTTATGTGTACATTTAGTAACGTACACCAACAAGGATTCCCGGGACACTGAAAGACCGGGGTACACAAAACTTGGTGGGCATGTAACCCCACATGGATAGCATGGAACCGTCGTTTTTCGTTTTGATCTGTAGCCCCCCCACTGGACTGGACCAGGGTAGGGCAGACACAGTTCTCTGTGAATATCTTGAGAACTGTAGGGCCTAAGATGACCATTTTTTTCCGTATGTTTGCCTCCAGGGGTCATGTTAACCCATTTCATGGGCACACATGTGCACAAACAGATACACACGCACACACATACATTCACAGTAATCATACGTATGACACATACTCACACAGTAGACATATGGACGCATGCATGCACAGGCACATACGCAGGCACACACATAAGCACGCACACACACACACACACATAACATAAACATGTACATGCACACATGCATACAATTCAAGAATTTCTCAGAATTATGAACAGGCAAGATGGAGGTGGGGTTGTATAAAATGAATTTTACATGTGAAATCTATGAACTAATCATGTTTTGGTACTTGTTGTCTAGCAGATACCAGTGAGAATTGAGTGTGGATAATGCAATTTAGTGAGACAGTTAGAATCCTATAGGCCTTTCAGCGTGATTTATTTTTGTGGAAAAAATGTGCTGGACTGGGCGGCGGTCACATTTTGTACCGCTCTGCGGTACATCTTGTTTCAATACTTACAGTATTTCTTACCATAATCAGTTACAGTAATCAACCAACAATGAAATCAATGAAACAAATAAAATCTTTAGACAAATAAAAATTACTGCATGAAGTACATACACTTTGACTCTGAAGAAAAACTAAGCAACAAGAATACTGTAACTATTCATCATCTCTCTGTCTGCCTCTTCCTCTATCTCCTCCTTCTCCTCTTCCTCTACCTCCTTCATCTCCTCTTTGAGCTCCCCCTCTCATTCTCACTCTTCTTCTAGCTCCTTCCATTTTTGTTGAAGACAGGTGAACTCAACTGCTGCCCTTTACAGCACATCTGAGTGCTGCGTTTTCAAATTAGCACATGTGTGCTTCCACAACTGGTGGATGTGATTATCCAATTTGTTCATTAGTGTGGTCATTGGCAATCCGGGGCTTTGTAATGACAAGGAAGTAACCTCACAATCCTTATCTGTGTCTAAGATGTGAAAATGTGTGTAGAGTTTTACAAATCACTGTGTGTAATGTTTTGCAAAAAGGGTGAAGCAGACATTGTGTATAATGTTGTGCTAAATCTGTGGAGGTGTTTTGCTCCTTGGAGTAGAATTTTGCAAATTGTGTGGAAATTTTGATTTTAGTGTGTAAACAATCGTAAAAAACTGTAATGTGCAGAGCAACTCACAGCAGAGGTGTAACACATGCCGACTCAAGCATGGGAACATGAAGGGGAGGCCACACACAGATTTCAGATTATTACAGAATGTAGGGACAGTCAGAATAATCAAAGGTAAAACAGAACTGTAACGCCAGTCAGTGTCTAGTGTCTCACAAAACACTGGGAGAGGAGATTAAAATGTGTCTGGAAGTGGGCCTGTCAGATGCCTTTTTTAAAGATGGCAGCCGCCAAATTCAATATATTTTTGGATTAAGTAGCCGGACTAGCATTTGCCATTCTATTGGCCACTGGAATGAATGGGGGTGGTACTTCCTCCCTCTGTCCAGTTCTATATAATACCCCCATCAGAGAGACACAGGCACACAAGATGGGCGGGGTCAAGGGAGAGCTGGCAGGGTTATTACAACAGGACTGATACCCTACAATGTACAGATTGTAATTACTGTTGATTTAATGTCATTATTTATATGTGTATGGTTTTAAAACATGTAAACTGACACACTATCATTAAGACATTCAAACACAAATATTCCTAGACAGAGTTGTTAAGACACTACATTACACTACAATTTTGGAATAAAGCTATTTCATAATAAACTATATTATTAGCCTGTGACATACAATGTCATGCTTTCACTGTCTTGTTATTGTCTAGCACTATTAACCTGTACATGTTCACACATGACTTCCAAATTCTCAGATCCTTCATATTACTATTAGAGTTCTCATATCGTGAATGTCAGCACAGTTCTTCACTCCGCAAATCTATTAATAATCTGATAAACCACAGGAGCAGCGTTAGCAGCCTCAGAGCCACTTCCTCAAACTGCGGAGGCCGTGCATAAATATATACAATTCAAGGGTAACAGCCTCATGACGGGCGTTAGGTGTCAAACCACGGCCAGGGAGGAACTCCTGATCATGTGAACTGTTGATTAATTACTCTACCACATGATGGTATGACCTCATGGTGGGCCCATTGTCACATATTGCTGCTACAACAACTTTTGATTATATCTCTAACCTTTGCCATTTTCACAGGAGAAACTAACTAGGAAGCAGGAAATGTAATTAATGTGTACATTGTTATGTCTTAATTCACTCTCACTACAACAATGGTCTCAAGTCTCTTCAAAGTACTTCTCATGTGACCCAAAATCAGCTGACCTCCAACCATGTGATCCATGCAACAGATCCATATCAATGTAACCAACCACAAACTAGGTAGACTATTTAAGTGAGGTTCACAGAGCATTCTGGGAGCCATTCTGTAGTCAGAATCTCCCACACCACTCTGGTGTGTAGCCATCATCCTCTGAGCTGGTATGTTCATTCTCTGATTGTTTTATATGGTTTCCTACATGTTCCTTTAACCTGTTTTCGTAACTTTCACATTATTCATTTAGATGTACTTCTAAAATGTATTGGATGAGTAACTTATACCTGACAAATAAATTGTTAAGCTTTGACCTGCATAGTTTTCTAGCATTTCTTTAGATATCCCTCAGGTTTAAGATGGGCCATGGGGAACGGCTAGGATTAGTCTCTGGTGCCGTGGGGCTAATCAGTGAAAGTAGGCATGCTACCAGGAGAACTGACCATTGTATTGTATTGTATAAGTATAAGTATAAGTATATATACTCTTTTGATCCTGTGAGAGAAATTTGGTCTCTGCATTTATCCCAATCCGTGAATTAGTGAAACACACTCAGCACACAGTGAACACACAGTGAGGTGAAGTACACACTAATCCCAGCGCAGTGAGCTGCCTGCAACAACAGCGGCGCTCGGGGAGCAGTGAGGGGTTAGGTGCCTTGCTCAAGGGCACTTCAGCCGTGCCTACTGGTCGGGGTCCGAACCGGCAACCCTCTGGTTACAAGTCCGAAGCGCTAACCAGTAGACCACACCCTATTGTGGTGGTTCACTGATTTTATTAGTAGTCTGGAACTAGGCAGCTAACCTTAGCACACCCTGAACCCTCTGTAGCTTTGGTAAGATGTTTTGTCCAGGTGAGTATAGTGGTCCAGGTCAGCACTATAGCCTCTGACCGACTTTCACTAGGATCATAACTTAGTAAATGGTACCTCCCGAATTAATCGGCAGAGGAGGGCCTTGCACACTATTCTTGGGGAAGGTGAGGCATTCTTGTAACAGTATCGTGGGTAGGCCTACATCAGCCTACTATGGATAGTAATATTACTTTGACTGAAACTTCTCCATATCTAGCGGGGTCAGAATCATTAGGTTAACAGGGGTTCTATAATCAATTGTTATTTCCAAAGCTTCACGATTTCCTTCGACCACTCCCAGTTCCCTTATTGGTCCTGACGAGTGACGTCTTATAATACCTTACAATGTGTAATTACTGTTGATTTCATGTTATTATTTATTATGGTTTTAAAACATGTAAACTATCATTAAGACATTCAAACACAAATATTCCTAGACAGAGTTGTTAAGACACTACATTACACAAATTTTTAATACACAGACATTGTGTAGTCTGCTGGGGTTGCAGTGTGTTGTT
Source organism: Alosa alosa (assembly GCF_017589495.1). Lineage (NCBI taxonomy): Eukaryota > Metazoa > Chordata > Actinopteri > Clupeiformes > Clupeidae > Alosa > Alosa alosa. The sequence goes on along the minus strand of NC_063205.1, from coordinate 24,908,384 downwards.
GAGCTCTACACTGAGCGTGCTCACATTGTAACAGGCCCAGACCAGCTCCTCCTCAGCAGGCAAACAGAAGAGGACAAGACGGGAACATACACACATCAACAGGTGAACTCCTGATGCAGTCACCAACAAATACCAACAAATTATTGATGACTCTGAGATCAGACAAGTTGTCCTGTAAGCTAGGACATCACTTGCAATGCAGTAGTGGTCAAAAATACAGTTGGTGTTATCTATGGCTAACATGTGCAGTTTTGTCATGAGTTTTATAATCTTTAGTATGAAATCCTTCACATTCCATAGCGACAAATATGCACCTGTTATAGTTAAACACATTCCATTGTCGATCCCACTATTCTGCTGAAAAGAAGGTTTTGCTGACCAGAAGGCTCTGCAGAGCGTGGTGGAGGACAGCAGAGAAGATCACCACCAGAACAGCCCGACCATCCATCCAGGACTTGTACCCGTCCCGCTGCAGTAACAGAGCGACCAGTATAATCAAAGACCCCACCCACCCAGCTCACTAACTGTTCTACCATCTGGCAAGCGATACCACAGCATGCGGTGTAACACTGCCAGACTCAGCAACTGCTGTGGTCAAAAATATCCAGGCAACACTCAGGTGTGAGGAACCACTGCAGGTTTATTCACGATACCGGGAGCAGGTCACTAGCAACAGTATGTTCCAGTAACACAACTCAAAGTTCTCTAGGGCGAAGCCCCATCTTATACATGTTAATTACATTGGTAATACAAATCACATGAGTACAATGGTCGTTTCCAAAAAATCCTCATACATACAGAAATACAACAATACATACTGTATACACTTCTTGGACATACAGTAGCATGTGATCCATACGCCATAAGCAAGTCATGGGGCTACTCCAAGTAAGTAGATAATTGGTCAATACAATACATATACATCCTTCAGCATTCTCTTGCCATAGTCTAGTTCCTGTCGGGATATTCCTAGTATTACTGCCTAAGGCAGAATACCCTTAACTCATGACAAAGGGGGTCGCATGACCTTTATTAGAAAATCATGACATGGAGAGAACAAATGACAGACAAAGCAAAGTTGATGCACAGTATTGAATGTATAGAAAGCATACAAAGAATATAATAAAATGAAATGTTAATCACTTCTATGTAATAAATGTAGATTAGTAATCCAAAATTTCTCCTTCACTGCTTTTTCCCGCTGGCCATCAGACTACACAATTCACTCAAGAAAATATCATGAACATTTACACTTTGCCTTTATATCAGCTCTTTGCACTTTACCTTCTTTTTCATTTACCTCATAAAAACACTTCTGCAATACTTGTCTTGTCTATTGTCTGTGTGTGTGCAGTAATGCATACTGTCTGGTTATGTTGCACTTTAGGTGTACCGGTGGTGTACATGTGCACTACTTTTTTATCTGAAGTGTTTGTTTCAAACCAGCACATGGAGAAACGCAATTTCGTTCTACTGTGCAATAACTGTTGTATTGTTGATTGACAGTAAAATTCACCTTGACTTGACTTTGACTTTGAAAGGCAACTCTGACATGTGTGTCAGCTCTCAGCACCACAGGAGGAACAGGAGGGGTTGGACCTCGTCACACACGTGACATCACATACTGTAGCTGCATTTGAGGAAACACACACAGAAGAAAGACGCACACTGAGCCTGCAATCCCATTAAGTTACCAGCTCATGTGCGCATTCACACACTTACAGACACACACACACACAGAAGACAGAGAAGACAGAGGATAGGAGGGAGATGGCGTCCATCCCCTGTGTGCTGATAGTGTTGCTGATCTGCTGGACTCAGGACCACATGGGTGAGTTACATGTGACTAACGTTACCTCCATAACCACCAGTACAGGTCCTGTCTTGTTTCAATATCTAATAATCTTGCAATGACACCTCCTGGGCTTCGTATATAGTAGTACTCACACCTCTGTGTCTTTGTTAGAATGTAAATGTTCCAACATTTATAACTTTGAAATGTATAAATGACTAACAGACCATGACACGTGAATGGAAAAACAGTAAAGCACTGCATCCACTACTATTCACTATTAGTGTTTCAGACATACAGTTAAGCCCACATTTATTCATACCCCTGGCAAATATTGATTTAATGTAGATTTTTTCTACCCTGGAAATCCAGAGTTCTCGCGAGAGCTCAATGGAATTGTCTCTGCGAGACACTCTGGCAAAGAGCAATGATGCACGTTACTTTTACCCCAACATTCCGGGGAACCAGCTAAACTGATGAAGACATCACTGCAACGTTGGAGGACAGTGGTCGTAGTGTTATCCAATTGCATCGAAGTACGAAATCATTCAGAGTAAACATGGTCTAGTGTTATCCATTTGCGTGCAGTGAGATTTTTAAATGCATGCTTGTTGCTGCCCCTTCGAGTTGCACCATTACATTGTTCTTGGCCAGACCCTTAATCTTTCTAGATTATCAGGGTCTGGATTTTCCAGGCTAAGACACTCTGGCAAAGAGCAATGATGCACGTTACTTTTACCCCAACATTCCGGGAAACCAGCTAAACTGATGAAGACAGCGCTGCAACGTTGGAGGACAGTACACATTGGTCGTAGTGTTATCCGATTGCGTCGAAGTCCGAAATCATTCAGAGTAAACATGGTCTAGTGTTATCCAATTGCGTGCAGTGAGATTTTTAAATGCATGCTTGTTGTCGCCGCCCCTCGAGTTGGGCCATTACATTGTTCTTTGCCAGACCCTTAGATTATCAGAGTCTGGATTTTCCAGGCTAGATTTTTTTCTTGACCAAGTGTAAACTCTATCATAGTTTACTATTATGAACTATAACTGATTTAAGGTTTCTCATATCAGGTGTCAGAGGGGAAACCCCCACTGTGTTCTCCAGTGTGGGGCAGAACGCCACTCTGCCCTGTGGTAACGTGGCTCAGCCTGACTGCTCCACTACTTCATGGGTACACAGAGCTGGAGGACCTGAAGTTGAATTGGTTGAGCTTGGGAAGGTCAGAGAATGTACTGACCGCCCCAATTCAGATAAGTGTAAAAGAGCTAAGAGACTGAGTCTGCACTCTGGCTGTTCTCTGCACATCACTGAAGTCACCACTGATGATGCTGGACACTACGTCTGTCAGCAGTATAGGGGGAAAAAAATCAGAGACGATGCTGCAGTTGATCTGTCAGTTCTTTCTGGTATGTTTTCCTTTGTTCCAGCAATCAGAGGTCACACAAGGTGGCATCAAGGTCTAAAAACATATCTATAGAAAAGTTATATCATAGTGATTAACTCAATACCACACTCAATAGACCATTCCTGTGTAAAGGTCTCAAATACTGATGATGTCATTTCCTGCTGCAGTCTCAATGTCCCCCAAAGTGACTGAGATGGAAGCAGGAAATCATGTGACTTTAAATGTTATGTACAATCATTTATTGATCTTTCTTGACCTTATGGTAAAGTTACATGAATTATCATGAATTCATGCATGAATTAATTCATGATTTATTCATTACTTCATTCCTTTATATCTTATGAATCATCAGGAATTTACATGAGTTCATAGTCTCTCATTCATGACCTCATGCTTGAACAACACATCAACTAAGACATTAGGTAGTACGTCATTATGATTTATAATTTCTTAAGCATGATCATCATGATTACATGAATTTAAGGTTAATTGCTCATGAGCTCATAATGTCTGTGGCCTCTCAACTAAAGTGTTGAATAATGCGTTTAGAGAACTGCAAAGTTGTGTTGAAATCAGAATTTGAGCAGTGATGACCACATTTTTGGCAGAAAAAGAAATAATCATGATCATTCTTAATAAATCTACAGTCATGCAAATTGAATAAGACACTATGGTCCACAGCCCTCTTCCCCGATTCATTTTAGCGCTTGGCGGGGTAGAATTTGTGCAGCCCTGCTGTAACCTATGAGTTGTTTTAATTGTACCACCAGATGTACAACCGTCCTCCCCTCCTGATAACATAACCAGTAGAGCTTCATCAGACAGCTGCCCATCACGCCACTCCTCAGGAAACACTGTGTGTGTTTGTGTGTGTGCTCATGCACAAGTGTGTGTGTGTGTGTGTGTGTGTATGTTGTGTGTGTGTACAGCATTTCGGAAAGCACGGGCAAGCAACATACAAATGTTTCATACCTAAGAATTTGGATATGCTCAGGTGTGAGCTGTCCCACTGCTCAGGTGTGTGTGTGTGTGTGTGTGTCACACTATTTCCACTCACACCTGCATCACTACACCTCTGCATGTAGCTTCCAATGGCAAAACTCACTGAATCCATCTGGGCTTCCATCAACAGCTTGTTGAGTTGAATGATTTTAGATTGACATCCTAATGTACACAATATAAAATAGTACAAATATGCAGTTTCTCTTTGCCCCAGGTGTCCATGTGGCTGTTAAAGCTGCTGCCACAATCAGTCTGTTTGTGGCTGTGGTCATAGTTGTGGTCATCCACAGGAAGAGATCAGGTGAGTGGAGCTCTGCAGCTCTTTCCTCTCCTGATGTTGATCTCACTCTGACTGATGCAGGTCCATCAATCTGAGCTGCTGCAGATACACTCTGCTGTTTCTCTGATACATCTCTATCTGTTTCTGCCTCTCAGGGGACCCCCAGGGCAAACCCAACACCTTGGTAAGTGAAACACACACATCATCATTTTAGGGGGTCAGTTTTATGTTAACAGGACCCCATTAATATGGTCTCCTCCTTCTTGTCCTTCTAGGCTCCAAGTGTTCGATCAGCTGCAACCAGCCAGTCCTTGTAGCCTTGTTCTCCTTATGGGCTCTTTAGACCCAGCTGTTCACAGAGTCTCCATCACCTGAGTGCACCTCCATCCACCGCACATTAGGAGCTACAGAATGCCAGGCTGGGGTTTAGGGAGTTAACAGTGTAACTGCTTTAAGTTCTGAAAGTCTGAAAACCTCTCCGAGTGTGTAAGTCCCATCATGTCTCTTGTAGTTTTGTATAACTGAATGCAAAGCTTCTTTGAATGTATACATCTACTGTGTAGATGAAGGGAGTGGGCCTGCTGTCTAACCCCTATAAGACATTCCTCTTTCACACAGCATATATAGCTTTGTTTCTGTTTAGATACAGACAATGCATTATACACATTTAATACTTTAGCTCACTTACTTTTTATATGTACTTCATATAGTATTGTCTGTATATGTCTTCATATGGATTTGCTCACTGTTTTCAAAGGTATGTTGTTGCTTAAATAAATATCACCCGACATCTTTTTTATGTACTTGGACTACCACATTATCTGCTTTTTCATAATAGTCTGTGAGACAACACACGCGTGTGCTGACTATGAGTTAAGTTTTTAAAAGTGGAAATTGAAAAGCATATGGCTGAAAACCTGTATGAGAACTGCTTTGTCTGCACTGTCTTTGGTAACCACTAGAGCACTGTTATCTAATGGAGGAACTAGCAGCTTATTCACGTTATTAAACCTACTTACCTGAAGAAAGCAGTTCTATGATTGTTTTTTTCTGTGACACATTTCTCCACTCAAGAGTAACACACATATGTACGGATGCACATACACCAATACGAAGCACACACACACACACACACACACACACACACACACACATACACACTTGTACATGCAGACACATACACACACAAACACACACACACTTCGTAATGGTCTTTAATAGGACTGCCAGATCAGATGAGTTGTCCTGTAAGCTAGGGTATCACTTCATGCAGTAGTGGTGGAAAATACAGTTGATGGATATCTGTGGTTAACACACAAGAGTGTTAAGTCTTTTTCTCATGCTTTTTCAGTCGCACACTGAACTAACATGCTGTGTCTGCATCTGTTATCTACTCTGTATCAACACCCCCCCCCCCCTCCCCCTCAAAAAATCTTTTCACTGAAACACAAATATACAAGTGGGCCTTCATAGTCCAACATTACCCTTTGCCCTTATGCCCATATGCATTTGGGATCAGAATATTCAAACTGAGATCATGTCATATCCCACAGGCTACCGTATGATGTCAGAGTTGCCATCGTACACATTGTTGCCATGAGTTTTAATGGCGTTTACAAACGGAAATTCGGGAGTGTGATGTGATTTGCCACACCTCCTTCTTCAGTCAGTCAGGTGTTTTATTTGCCTACCTGTTGAAGTTGCAGCGTCAGCTCACAACCCACCACTTCCCCTCACGCCTCCCGTCTTCTTTATTTAAAAAATAAAGGGGTGTAATGGCGGTATCATGCTTGAGTCCTGCCTGCACAGTTGTCTGCATAAAGCTATGTCTTTATGCAGATTCCGGAATATAAACTAGTGAATAATCTTTAGTATGAAATCCTTAGTATTCTATAGTAAAACATGGAAATATTTGCAGCTGTTATGGTCAAATACATTTCATTGTCAATCTCAATACTCTCACATCAAGTCCTTGAAAGGCAACTCTGACATGTGTGTATTCTGCTGTCAGCTCTCAGCACCACAAACACCACAGGAGGAACAGGAGGGGTTGGATCTCATCACACACGTCACATACTGTAGCTGCATTTAGATGAAATGCACACAGAAGAAAGACGCACACTGAGCCTGCAGTCCCATTCAGTTATCAGCTCTGTACACACTCACACACACACACACACACAGAAGACAGATAAGAGGAGAGGAGGAATATGGCATCCATCCCCTGTGTGCTGATAGTGTTGCTGATCTGCTGGACTCAGGACCACATGGGTGAGTTACATGTGACTAACGTTACCTCCATAACCACCAGTACAAGTCCTTCCTTGTTTCAATATCTTATGCGGTCTGTCAAATTGGACCCTAACGTTAATGTTAACCCATTGGCAGTCAATAGTGAAAGTAATTAACTGTGTATAACTGTTTTGTCGTTGATTATTGCACCAAGTTAGTTTCACTTTGCCTATGAGTACAGATGCATGTAGCCTATACTATAGGTTTTAGTAAAGCATGGTTTAGTGGATACTGATATCGAAATACTGATGCGCTGTTTGAAGTTGTGCAGATGTCATTCTCATTGATTTAAAGGATGTTACGCCCAAAACACACCCATGACTGATTAAGAAACATAAGAGCCGCCTTTTCATGCCAGGTGCCTGACGTTTGATAACAAAACCACCCCGAATGTGGACTGCATCCACTACTATTCAATATTAGTGTTTCATACATACAGTTAAGCCCAAAATTATTCATACCCCTGGCAAATGTTGATTTAGTGTTGATTTTTTCTTGACCGATACATTTGTTCTGCCACACGCCAGGTTGTAAGGCAATGTGGTAGAAAAACTGAATAAAATCATCTTTTTTAATTTTTTTATGAAAAATGGCAGATCCACAATGATTCATACCCTTTTTATATAATCAATGGAAAGAACTTTATTTGATGTTATTTCTTTATGAAAGCTCTTAAAATGGTTCTTAATATCTACCAAGCCACTGTTCCAAGTCTGATTCTAGTCCACACCTTTTTAACAGCAATCCGGGTTGTGAGGCATTAACGATTCTTTGCCATCACTCTGGCCTTCTGCTCCCTTTTTTGATGGATTTAGGTCTGGACTCTGGCTGGGCCACACTAAAATTATGATTTTTCAGCCATTTTCAGTCAGAACAAACATATTGTTCAAGGGAAAATCAACATTAAATCAATATTTGCCAGGGGTATGAATAATTGTGAGCTGAACTGTAAACTATATCATATTTCACTATTATCAACTATAACTGATTTAAGGTTTCTCATATCAGGTGTCAGAGGGGAAACCCCCACTGTGTTCTCCAGTGTGGGGCAGAATGCCACTCTGCCCTGTGATAATGTGGCTCAGCCTGACTGCTCTACTACAATATGGATACACAGTGATAGAAAAGCTACAGTTCAATTGGTTACACTTGGGAAGGTCAAAGAATGCACTGACCCCCCCAACTCAGATGAGTGTAAAAGAGCTAAGAGACTGAGTCTGCACTCTGGATGTTCTCTGCACATCACTGAAGTCACCACTGATGAAGCTGGACTCTACACCTGTCAGCAGTATGGGGGAAAGGGTGAACCCAAAATCAGAAAAGATACTTCAGTTCATCTGTCAGTTTTTTCTGGTACGCTTTCCTTTGTTCCAGCAATCAGAGGTCACACAAGGTGGCATCAAGGTCTAAAAAAAATATCTTTAGAAAAGTCATATCATGGTGATGACATCTGTTCAATAATTGTATTGTAAGTAAAATGGAAATGGAGATGCCAGCTGACTGCAGGGCAGGTTAAGGTGTTTGCTAACCATACCATCAGAAATAAAGGTGACTTTTATTGCTACTGCTATATGCAGCGTAAAATCGTATTTGTTAAGTTGTCTGGAAGATGTCTATTTCTGTAACCTCGTGATATCCCTGTCCTGAATGTGAAACTATTTTAAAGAATGACTGTGAATGCTTTGATGCTGCATTGCATTGAATTAACCACCTGCAATGGCAATTCAAATGTATATGCTTCATTAGATTTTTAGATTAGATTAAACTTAATTGTCCTTTTTTTATTGAGTACCAGTACAGAGACCATACAATTCAGTTAATGCAAAAAAGTTAATGCATATAATACAGTAGTATCCAGATAAGCAAGTGGCATGGTTCACAGTAGGGATATGTGCAGTGTATTACAGTAACCATTATAAGAGCAGAATACATTTGGATATGCAGAATGGACAATATAGACAGATATGTACAGTATGTACAGGTATGTCCAGTGTATTAACAGTAAGATTATAATAGTAGTCAAAACGTGCAGGCCTATATGCAGTATTAACAGTAGACAGATATGTACAGTTGACTATAGAGTCAGTAAAAGTGTAAAAAGTGTAAAAGTAGTAAAAGTGAGTGTCATTATTACGATGAGTTAGATATGTACATTGTTCAATCACACAGGTGTTAAACCTACGTCTTCCTTTCCTTGACAACACATTAACTAACATGTTGTTTTGTGACTGAATGCATATATGTTATTATCAGTAATATGACAAGAGTTTAATTAAGTTTCATCTGACCAACATGCTATTTGACCACACAAATGTTCACAGATGTCCAGAGCTTCCTCTTCCAAAGTTACAATATTCTAACCTTTAAATACTCCCTGAGTCTTAGATAAATATGCTACAGTTGAACAAGACAGTATTGATTTTTAAACATCATAATTTTATTCAGCAATTGTCTGATAGCTACTTTTCACTGTGTTAAGAAACAGATTTTAAACCCCCATCTACCTCAACCTCTGTATCAAAATCCTCTACACCAAAGACAACAACGGACACCCCTTCCAACTCAGGCACATCAGGTACAGCATGATGACCATGATCAACTCTGTGTCAGATAATTATGCTACAGTTACCCTACCTAACGACTTTATGCACTCTGTTTATGCGTTATGTACAATAATTTACTGATCTTTGTTTATGAAAGCACATTGCATTACCCCTGTGTATGAAACATGCTATAAGAATAAACCTGCATAGCCTAATGTACTAAAAGTCATAATATCATTCAGCAATCGTCCTCTCCTAAGTGCCTTACAGCTGCCATTAACACATTAAGAGTCATGAGCTTGCTGGATACACTGGGATGGTGTATTGTGACAGACTAGACACAACATGTTATGATATCATTAGTATTCTGAAGGTTCGGTTATTGTTTTATCTAACCAACATGTGGATGTTATCATTATATGATCACACAGGTGCTCAACCCACATTTCTTCCAGGTACACAAGTCTCAGGTATGACAGGAAGACCATGTTAATATTATGATGAGTTAAATATGTACATTGTTCAATCACACAGGTGTCACATCTTCCTTTACCTTTGTATTGAAATCCTCTTTGCCAAAAATAGCAGTCACCAATCTTTCTCCAAGCAGACTGAACACTAACTAGCATGGGGTCTTTTAACTGACAGTTATGCAAATTGTAGAAGAGACTGGGGATCTGGCTTTTAAAAGTCGTAATTTTATTCAGCAATTGTCTGATAGCTACACTTTCTTCAAGTATCAAAATCCTCTACACCAAAAACAACGAATATCACTGTTTGATTATACTATGAATATCACTATCAGGTACATCATCATCACCATGATCATCTGAATGCTACTGTATTTTTCAATTCTACAAATTACATCTGGCTTAACCTCTAAATTATAAATAAAACCTTTCAACTCCTGCCCATTTGCTATAAGACTTCTTGCATTCCACTGTAAAATCAATAAGTTCTTAGAGGTGTTAATGATGGATCATTTGTTTCACCCTGCATAAGATCAGCTTGTATTTTGTCCCATGATAAATTATCCACATTCAAGAATTTTGCAGCAGCTTTAACAACTATTTTTATTTTCTCAGTTCTCGTTTTAGCTTGATCAGAACAATTAACCACATACGCAATGAACAATATTAATTTCTGAGCTTATCACATCCTCTTTTGGCCTTCTGCATTCAGCACCACTACCTTGAGTTGCCGGTACCTCATGTGTCTCTTTCCTTTCCATATTGACAACCTTTACAGCCTCAGCATATGTAATGTTTTGTGTTGTCCGTATCTGGTGCACAACCACTGCCCTTTTGCTTACAGGACACCCCCCATACGCAGCCGTATGATCCCACCACAGTTACAACATTTCCTCTCAAGCCCCTCTCCACATTTCCCATATTACTGCTCTCCTCCACACTTCCCACATCTTAATTTCCCTTTGCAAACATTTGCTATATGACCATACCTTTGGCATCTATAGCATCGAGTTGGTGGAGGAATGTACTCCCGCACCTAGAAACTCAAATAGCCCACCATCACTTTATCTGGCAACACTTGCTCCTTGAACTCCAAAAGTACTGTAGTGCTATCTACTTTCTCTCCATTACGCTTTGCTTTTAATCTTTTTATATCCACTGCAGTTCCTCCCTTAATATTCTTTTTGAGATCGTCCAATTTTTCCCCAATTGGTATACCTGATATCACTCCCTTTGTTCTTATACCTACAAAGCTTCGTACGTCGCTCACTTCTTTCTTACACACCGACTGTAATCTCATAGCCTTCTCTTTTTGATCACTGTTCCTGCATTTAATTAGTAATCTACAATCCCGTAACACCTATGCCATTTCTATGTCTCCTACTGCCTTTTTCAATCCACTCGTCAATGCAAACAAACCAATTTCGCTTATATCATGCCCCTCTTTAAATTTAACGACTACTTTCAAATCTTCCTGATTTAACTTCCTTCTCACATCTCTACCTACTTCATCAGATACCTCTTCAATACTCCTCTTCGATGGCCCTTTCCCCATTCCCTCAGCCCCATTAGACCTAGTATTGTTTCCTCCTCTCCCTCTACCGTGTACATAACCTTGACTTCCAGTCCTCTAGACCTTTTAACCAATCATCATTCCCATCATCCTCCTCCATTATACTATCCAGACCCAGTCACAAATCAGATTATGCCAAACCGCCAAAAAAAAAAAAAAAAAACAAACAAACAAAAACAAGAAAAAGAAAAGATCTCTTGGAGATACAAACAAACCGCCACTCCGCACTCCACTCGCTTGCTTCCAATCACTTCCGGTCGACGTCACCATCCAAAGCTCGCATTCCCCTCGCCGGTTTGTTATTCTAATGAGAAGAATGACAGATAATTAAAAATGCGACTATTTTAAGAAAGATGGGTTGAGCTAATTCAGTTTCACGGCAACAGAGATTGGTCTGGTGTTTTGTTGATTGAAATCTCGTGATTTGCCTCATCTGGAGAGCTGACCTTACGTACCGCTAGGTTTTCAGAAGTGACATGATGTATCAACTTCTACTACACCCCAGTGACAAGAACAAAACACAGGGTAGAATAAATACCCAAGGTAATTGATCACATGACCACCACAGAATTGGAAATTAAGAATTGGAGGGAAAGTTAACCAAAAACAGGTGGGGCACAAATCACATGACCATCAAAAAAAAAAAGAGGCACATGGCTGTCAAAACAAACACAAATAATCTAGCTGTCAAAACAAACATGGCAAGGATGCAAGAGTGACCCCTAGTGGCCAAGATAGTCACAAAACACTTAGGCTTTAATAAATATGACCCAAAGTGTACAGGACCAGGAGACCATCTGAGCTGGGTGGACATGAGAGGGACTGAGCTGAAGAACACCATCAACCGCCAGATCAGAACTACATCTTTGTGTACCATCACACTGACTGAGGAGCTTAGAGATCCATACCGCAATAAAACTAACTGGAAATGGAGATGTCAGCTGACTGCAGGGCAGGATAAGGTGTTTGCTGACTACTCCATCAACAATAAAGGTTACTTTTATTGCTACTGCTATTTGCAGAGTGAAATCTTATTTGTTAAGTTGTCTGGAAGAGGTCTAGTTCTAAAACTAAATCTAATGATATCCCTGTCCTGAATGTGAAACTATTTTAAGGAATGGCTGTGAATGCTGCATTGCACAGCGTTAACCTGCAATGGCGATTCAGATGTATGTGCTTCATTAGTAAAAGAGAGTGTAATCATGATGAGTTAGATATGTACATTGTTCAATCACACAGGTGTTAAACGTCTACCTTTACTTGACAACACACTAACTGGCATGGTGTTGACTGAAAGCATATATGTTATTATCAGTAATATGAAAGAATTTAATTAAGTTCCATGTGACCAACATACTTATTTGACCACACAGATGTTCACAGATGTCCAGAGTTTCAAAGTTACAATATTCTAACCTCTACATACTCCCTTCTTAGATAGTTATGCTACAGTTGTGCAAATTGAACTAGATGTACCGCATGGCCGTACAAAATATGACCGCCGCTCAGTCCTGGACATCCGTTCCGCGAAAATAAATCACACTTCAATTTGTCTCCATATTTTACTCCATCCCCCACTCTTGAAACTTTTGTGTATGCTTGTTTGGCATGCCTGAGTGTGTGTGTGTGGCTGCACACAGAAAGCCTACTGGTGCTGAAAAGGTGAATAGATTGTAGAATAGCCAAAGATGTAGCATTGTTATAAAACCTTTAAAATCTCTAAACAATCACAAGTAGGGCAGTTCATCCATTGCAACTGGATTGATGAAAGGTCACTTACACCTGTAGGCTACATTGTATTTGGGAAAAGCAAAAGGTATCAGCATAATGTTATTTATTTATTTTTTATGTATTTATAAACAAAAACATCTGTCAGTTCCATGCCGTTTTCAACAGCTATCAAAAACAAAGGTCATTTTTGGATGGATGGATGTTTCTTCTTCTACATAAGATTTTAGTCATCTTTAGTTCATGTAATACTTTATTGTTAATGCACAAATTAAGTAACAGTAGTCTGAAACGAAATGCTGTTTTACATCTAACCAGTGGTGCAAATAACTGACATGTCCAAATGAGCCTTGATGAAATGGGTCGCTAGACTGTTCATACACATTTTAACGGGCCAAAGTTGAAGAGCTATTGTCCGTTATTGTTCGTGCAAATATAGGCTGATTCATGTTCCCTTTGCATTGTGTAACTGAGGTCCATGGCTAGTCTGGCTTTCATCAGACAAAGCTCAATCTTTAAGAAATCAAAAAATAAATAGCGGGCAGATCAGATGGGTTCACCCAGCCTAGTCCATAGGCACCCGATATTGTTTAATTTTCCGATTGAGATATACACGCTCTGGCTATTCTAAATGCAAAAATGCATCAGGGAGTTATGACAAAACGGTAACTAACAAACTAGATCCTAATAGAAAGCTGTTAGCTTCCCTAAGCTACAGGTAGGATTATAAGGTAGGCCTATTTACAACATAAATTGTCAATAGGCTATGCTGGCGACACAAATAAAATCTCCTTTGGAAACCAATGGCTTAAGCCTTACAGTATCAAGCGGACTTAAACGGTCATATCGTGGCGAAAAGTTGTAATAACATTCACGCAGCTCCATGAGTCAAGGAAAGCGTGAATGAAGTAGCCACTTCTAAATGGGACCCACTACACAGTAGCTTAAGGTGTGTTGCTAAAGAAGCCATAATGAAGGTGTCATTGTTTGGATACTTCACACACACGTGCTTTTTAATTTCAGACTACAACTACCAAGCTGGAATCAAAGCACATCGATTCCCCTCACACCCTGCACGCACTTAAAACAAAAAAAACAGGCGTCTCAGTCTCACGCATGTATAGGCAAAACTGTATCAGACCGGTGTAACGTTGGTAAATCTTCCATTGCACAGAATGATTTTGTAGCACGTGCAATAAATGACAATCGAAAGATACAAACAGTGCTGCTATCAATTTGCTTGGTATAACCGCATTTATAGTTTTCTACAAATGCAATCAATCAAATGGGCCTCCATCACTCAACCAACGCTAACGGTAACATTACCTAGGTCCTCATTGATATTACAAGATTAACGTACCTGCAGTAAAAACCAAGCATGTCCGATAAACATCCTCAGATTTATTTCGGCTTCAAGAAGAAATGGGAATTACACTTGTAACGCATGCTGGCTCACGCATGAGCTACATAAGGGAGTTCCACGCCAGAATGAGTAAATAAAGAATATTTATTAAAGTAATATACGAGAAAGTCAGTGTAGTGAATAAAAGCAAGGTGTAGTGCGAGTGTATGTCTAGGGATATGTTCAAACAAAACAAAAAGACGACGGTCGAGAGGAGAGGAAGCCCATCTGCACTTGGAACCCAGGCCTTCAAATACAGGTGCTCATCAGGGCAATCCCAAACACCTGCACATCTCAGGCAACCTGCTTCACAGAGACAGACAAACATGAGCGCAAGTGGGCGGGGCCAGTGGAGACCTGGCAGGGTCGTAACACCCCCCCTCTTAAGACAGACGACCACAAAGTGAGCCGTCTGACAGAAGTAAACAAACATCAAAAACAATCAATCTTTCTCTCAATATAAAATTACTAGGGCAAAAGGTCAGACCCACCAACCATCACCAACCACCACCAACAGTTGTAACAAGTAGGTTCTAAATACATCACCATCCATCCACCAGTCAAAACTATCCCACTAGCACCCCGTTCCCCCCCAAACCTCCATGTCCAGTAGAACCAGCAATTTCCCAGCGCCTGGAAAAAGCATCATTAAGGACATACTGGAGAGAAGACATAGGAGAAAGAAGATGCGTGAGACAAAATGACAGGACTTCAGGCTCAATTTCCATCATCCACTGAACGGGACAACGCATCTGCAATGACGTTATCGACCCCTCGGATATGGCAAATCTCCAGATGGTAAGGCTGTAAGAACAACGCCCAGCGCATCAGACGCTGGTTCGGGTTCTGCAAAGAATGCAAAAAGGTGAGGGGGTTGTGGTCAGAAAACACAACCATCGGCTGTACCCCTCCCCCCACATATACATCAAAATTCTGCAACACCCACACCAGTGCCAGCGCTTCCTTTTCTATAGTGGAATAATTCAGTTGGTGTTTATTGAATTTCTGGGAAAAATAACAAACCGGACGAACTATGCCCTTCTCACCCGTTTGTAAAAGTACCGCCCCTGCCCCAACATGGCTCGCATCCACCTGTATATGAAAGGGTTGATCCAACCGTGGAGCCGCCAAGACGGGAGCAGAGCTCAGCAACAACTTCACATTGTCAAAAGCACTTTGACATGCCAATGACCAAACAAACTTCGACCCACCCTTCAAGAGATCTGTAAGGGGAGACACCACAGAAGAAAAGTTAGGGCAAAAGCTCCTATAGTACCCCGCCATTCCGTATAGGCCAGATGGTGTTATAAAGGCCGAAACTTCCTGCGCACGTGGAGTCAACGCAACCTGATAGTAACCTTTTAGTAAATCAAATTTACTAACGTACCGTGCAGCACCCACACGGTCCACACAGTCATCAACTCTTGGGAGCGGGAACGAATCTGGTTTGGTCACCTTGTTTAGCTTCCGGTAATCTGTACAAAACCTGAAAGTATTGTCAGGCTTACCTACTAGTAAACAAGGTGACGCCCAGCTGGAGTACGATTGCTTGGCCAAACCATGATCTAACAAATATTTGACCTCATCCTCTAAAAACTTCTGCTTCTGTGGTGAAACACGATAAAAGCGCTGACGGATTGGTTGTGCGTCGTCAATGTCATGTTGAATCCAATCAGTACATGTAGGTGTGTCTGAAAACAAATCATCAAAAGACATGATTAAAAACTTCAATACCTCTTTACACTCTACCGGAAGATGACACAACAGACTATCCAGGTTAGCCAGTGTCTCAGAGTTCCTAAGTCGCGGTTGCAGGACTGCATCGTCAGGACCAAATGAGTCCTCATCAGCTGCCACCTGCTGAGACACATTGGGCCCCTCCTGCACTGCAGCCACTGCAGCAGGCTTCACTGGGTCACTGGCAACAGCACTGAAAGAGGAATAGTATGGTTTAAGTAGATTAAGATGACAAATTGAGTAGACCTCTTACGATCTGGTGTTGACAACAAATAATCACGCTCAGACACCTGACGCACAATAGAATATGGCCCAACAAATTTGGCACGAAATGGTGACCCAGGCATTGGCAAGAGAGCCAAAACCTGGTCACCAGAACTAAAAGTTCTCTCCACCGCCCGTCGGTCAAAGTTCTTCTTCATCTTAACCTGGGCCTTGGTGAGATTCCTACACGCCAACTTCCAGGCCAAAAACAGCTTGCTTCTAAACCCGTGAACATAATCAATAACATTATTTGGAGGTGACGATGGCTCCAACCCATCCTTTAAAATAGACAACGGACCACAAACATCATGTGCAAATACTAACTCATTTGGACTAAAACCCATGCTGTCCTGTACCACCTCCCGTGCTGCCAAAAGCAGCCACGGAAGCCCCTCCTCCCAGTCCCTGTTCAACTCAACACAATAAGAGCGCAACAAAGACTTTAATGTTGAATGGAAGCGCTCAAGGGCGCCTTGACTTTGTGCGTGATATGCGCTGCTTAGTTGTTGCTTAACGTGAAGCTGTTTTAACACCTCTTTAAACATCTTTGAAGTGAAATTACTTCCACGATCACTTTGGATGATTTTGGGTATACCAAAGATAGAAATGAACTGGGAAAGCGCTTTGACAACAGATTTTGTGTGAATGGTTCGCAGTGGATAAGCTGCTGGATACCGAGTGGCCTGGCACATGACCGTTAATAAGTATGCACACCCTGATCTTGATGGCGGCAGTGGCCCTACACAGTCAATTATTAGATGTTCAAATGGCTGTCCTACTACTGGAATGGGACACAATGGGGCCGGTTTAATTGACTGGTTTGGCTTACCCGAAATCTGGCACACGTGACAGCTCTTAACAAAGGCAGCCACATCGCGTTTTACTCTAGGCCAATAAAAGTGCTGCAACAGCCGACGGTAAGTTTTCTGAACACCAAAGTGCCCAGACTTGTCACCATGGGCTGTCTGCAACACCAAGTCACGATACTTCCTTGGCATGACTACCTGCAACACAGGATCTTTAACACCACATTCATAAGGCAACCACTTACGCACCAGCAAACCCTCAACAATAAAATAACCACTAGCTGCACTTTTCACATCACCCTCAGTTCGAGCTGTCGTTAATAACTCCACCAGATCAGCATCTTCTTCCTGCGCTGCAATCAAATCAACACGGGACAGAGAGGAAGGCAGCACGGGTACAACTGGACAAGCATTATCAGTAAATTCAACCACTTGCGCCTGACTCGTTGCACGAGTCACAGCACATGCTGTAAAAACATCCGGAAACTCATTTGCACAATCAGAATCTTTTGATAAAACAGGGGCATTACTGACCACAGGCGGAGGAGACACCCCAGGCCAGACGGCTTTCCCGCCAGGTTATTTCCGAGAATCACGTCCACTCCCTCCACTGGCAAAGAAGGACGGACTCCTATAACCACCTCACCTTTGACCAAATCAGAATTCATCACAATCCTATGGAGCGGGACAGATATGGACTGCATCCCAATCCCCCGGATTAGGACACAGCTACCAGTGTCTGAAACATCAGAAAATGGCAGAACTGACTGAAGGATAAATGATTCACTCGCCCCTGTATCGCGCAACACTCTCACGACCACTTGATCAGAGCTACCCAACATTGAAACATAACCATTAGTAATGAACGGACTGAACCCCTCACATTCACATTCATCAAAAATGTCAGTCCTCTGTCGCTGTTCATCTCCAGAAGGATCAGCCCTCTCACTGCCAGACCCATCTGCAGAGGTACAGCGACATTGAGACAAAGGCGTTACTGCTTGAGAACCCCTTCCCACTGGGACCACGCCCACTGAAAGATTCCCCCTGCCAGACTTATGACGTTTATCACGCAAAACAGGACACTTTTTTCCAATGCCCTTTTTCTAAGCAATAATGGCAACTGCCCTCACCAGCTTTATTTTGGCCACCCTGATCCCGTTTAAAAGCATTAAAGCGTCTGGGGCGAGAATCTTCGCGACTGAAACCTTGAGGCAAATCGTCAGGACTAAAACGCTGAGGCGCATGATCTCTGAATTTACTCTTGTGGGTCAAAACAAACTCATCCGCTAGAACCGCGGCTTCTGCAGCTGTTTTAATTTTATGTTCGTTTATGTAAGTAGCAAGTCTGTCTGGAATTACGTTTTTAAACTGCTCTAGTACAACCAAATTGCACAGCTCCTCAAACGTCTTCACTCCTTCAGACGTACGCCAACGAATAAACAAACTAGTCAGCTCACGGGCAAGTTCAGTATGTGTTTGTCTCTCCCCCTTCTTCCAATTTCTAAATTTCTGTCTGTAAGCTTCAGGAATAAGCTCAAAAGCCTTCAAAATAGCCCCCTTTACAGCTTCATAATTCTTCCGTTCCGACGCACCAAGCGCAATAAAGGCCTCCTGAGCGCCCTGTTATCACGGCCTGTAACAACAGAGTTCGTTCAGCGTCTCCCCAACCTCGCTCACTGGCAACATTTTCAAATAATGCAAAAAATACATCGGGGTCGCGTTCGTTGAATTTGGGCAGAAATTGTATCATAGTAGACAAGTTTGACTCGGATGTATTAGCTGGTTGGGCTGGCCATCTACCTGCTGCCATCAACCGAAGTCTCTCAGTCTCATTCTCTAACTTGATGCGCTCAAGCTCACTTTCTTTTTCCAATTCGCGCTGCCGTATTTTTAATCTCATATTCCAAAAGACGTTCTTTCCTTTTCCTCAGCCTCTAATTTACGCTCCATTTCTCGCTCAGCCGCTTCCAATTTCAGTCCTCGTTCCCTCTCTTTAGCCCTTTCGGCCAATTCTCTTGCTGCCAATCTATCGCGTTCAATTTGTAATTCAATACGTACCTTTTGTTGCTCAAAAGTTAAATGAACAGCCTGAGGAGTAGATGTACTTAGAGGGGCAGGCTGCTCAGATAACTCATTCATCAAAACGACGTCCATCTCATTAAGTCTCTCTAATACCAATTTTTGCAATGTTGCCTTTTTGGCCGACTTCGGAAGTTGAGACTCAAAACAATAGTGTTCAGCGACTTTACGCAACTGGTCTTTCGTTAGACCAAACAATTCTTTTTTCGTCGGAGCAGCAAAAAACACACTAAGATTCTCCATTCAAATAACAATCTAAAAGTAGTCCGATTGTCATAATACAACAAGCTTACTAAAAAAAAAAATTCGAAAGCCCTAATAAACCTACCCAATCGTACACATCCCCCCCCCCAGTCACTCGGCGCCTGAAAGCACAGCGGAACACTTTGGCCTACTTATGCAGAGAGTGAGCTGCCCGGCATCTATCTCGCCACAAATGCCCTGAATATTTCCACCCCCTACGTCTTCAGTGTGCCCACCTATGATTGAACCGATAAGCAGTTCCCCCACGTTCGACACACCACTTAAGCTACAAGTTAACCAACACAAAAAAGTTTTAGGCGTCTCACATAAGACCGGGTTTGCACGTAGCTCAAAAGTAACTTACCCTATTAGGTTCCGCCAGGCCTCCCGACACCAAGAAACATCGAGGAAAAAGCGCACGAAAGGATTAATCCTGCAGCTAAGCACAGGATACCAGCGGAACTCCCTCTCCCGTCGTAACAAGCATACACCGGAAAACAGGTAATCAATTAAGCTCATTAACAAAACAAAACATGGAACTCCCCAAAAATTCCCTGTGCGTAAGGCACATCTAATCACACAAAACCGGAGTTAAAAGAATTGTTATCGTGCATCTAAGGGGAAAAAAAATCTTACCGACCTAGGCACAATTTCCAAATTCAACTCCCGGACAGCCCCCACTTGTAACGCATGCTGGCTCAAGCATGAGCTACATAAGGGAGTTCCACGCCAGAATGAGTAAATAAAGAATATTTATTAAAGTAATATACGAGAAAGTCAGTGTAGTGAATAAAAGCAAGGTGTAGTGCGAGTGTATGTCTAGGGATATGTTCAAACAAAACAAAAAGACGACGGTCGAGAGGAGAGGAAGCCCATCTGCACTTGGAACCCAGGCCTTCAAATACAGGTGCTCATCAGGGCAATACCAAACACCTGCACATCTCAGGCAACCTGCTTCACAGAGACAGACAAACATGAGCGCAAGTGGGCGGGGCCAGTGGAGACCTGGCAGGGTCGTAACACACTTCATGTGAACATCATCCTATCCTTATTAGATGTTCGCAGCGGTAAATTACAGTCCTTGTAGGAAGCGTCCATTGTTTTTCCAACCCACTTTTAACTTCCAACAAAATTACGTCTCACTGCAACGATGCGCCATCTAGTGGACAAACGACTACTTATCGCCAATACTGAAAATGCAGCCATGATGATGAATATTTATTTTGGCTTTCTTTTAATCCTACTGAATTTGTAATTATGTATCGGCCGTTCTAATACCGATAGTATGTGGGTGCCTGTGTGTGTGCATGTGTATATGTGTGCACCGCCATTTACAGGCCAATGAGTGAAAAGTCACTAAATGTACACATAACCTAATTTTTTTAGACGCCTCCATGGATGAAATTCTACGAAACTTGGCATACATACATACATAAAAAAAGGTGGACCTCCTAGGCCCTACGGTTCTCGAGATATTCACAGAAAACTGTCTCCGGCCACCTACAGGCCATGTACACAATATAAAATAGTACAAATATGCAGTTTCTCTTT
Organism: Alosa alosa; assembly: GCF_017589495.1. Classification (NCBI taxonomy): domain Eukaryota; kingdom Metazoa; phylum Chordata; class Actinopteri; order Clupeiformes; family Clupeidae; genus Alosa; species Alosa alosa. The sequence continues at coordinate 24,887,213 of NC_063205.1, read as the reverse complement.
GCCCCCCCCCCAGGTGTTCATGTGGCTGTTAAAGCTGCTGCCACAATCAGTCTGTTTGTGGCTGTGGTCATAGTTGTGGTCATCCACAGGAAGAGATCAGGTGAGTGGATACTGCAGATCCACACTGCAGCTCTTTCCTCTCCTGATGTTGATCTCACTCTGACTGATGCAGGTCCATCAATCTGAGCTGCTGCAGATACACTCTGCTGTTTCTCTGATACATCTCTATCTGTTTCTGCCTCTCAGGGGACCCCCAGGGCAAACCCAACACCTTGGTAAGTGAAACACACACATCATCATTTTAGGGGGTCAGTTTTATGTTAACAGGACCCCATTAATATGGTCTCCTCCTTCTTGTCCTTCTAGGCTCCAAGTGTTCGATCAGCTGCAACCAGCCAGTCCTTGTAGCCTTGTTCTCCTTATGGGCTCTTTAGACCCAGCTGTTCACAGAGTCTCCATCACCTGAGTGCACCTCCATCCACCGCACATTAGGAGCTACAGAATGCCAGGCTGGGGTTTAGGGAGTTAACAGTGTAACTGCTTTAAGTTCTGAAAGTCTGAAAACCTCTCCGAGTGTGTAAGTCCCATCATGTCTCTTGTAGTTTTGTATAACTGAATGCAAAGCTTCTTTGAATGTACACATCTACTGTGTAGATGAAGGGAGTGGGCCTGCTGTCTAACCCCTATAAGACATTCCTCTTTCACACAGCATATATAGCTTTGTTTCTGTTTAGAGACAATGCATTATACACATTTAATACTTTAGCTCACTTACTTTTTATATGTACTTCATATAGTATTGTCTGTATATGTCTTCATATGGATTTGCTCACTGTTTTCAAAGGTATGTTGTTGCTTAAATAAATATCACCCGACATCTTTTTTTATGTACTTGGACTACCACATTATCTGCTTTTTCATAATAGTCTGTGAGACAACACACGCGTGTGCTGACTATGAGTTTTTAAAAGTGGAAATTGAAAAGCATATGGCTGAAAACCTGTATGAGAACTGCTTTGTCTTTGGTAACCACTAGAGCACTGTTATCTAATGGAGGAACTAGCAGCTTATTCACGTTATTAAAGCTACTTACCTGAAGAAAGCAGTTCTATGATTGTTTTTTTTCTGTGACACATTTCTCCACTCTTCAAGAGTAACACACATATGTACGGATGCACATACACCAATACGTAAGCACACACACACACACACACACACACACACACACACATACACACTTGTACATGCAGACACATACACACACAAACACACACACACTTCGTAATGGTCTTTAATAGGACTGCCAGATCAGATGAGTTGTCCTGTAAGCTAGGGTATCACTTCATGCAGTAGTGGTGGAAAATACAGTTGACGGATATCTGTGGTTAACACACACAACAGTGTTAAGTCTTTTTCTCATGCTTTTTCAGTCGCACACTGAACTAACATGCTGTGTCTGCATCTGTTATCTACTCTGTATCAGCATCAGCTCACAACCCACCACTTCCCCTCCCGCCTCC
>NC_063205.1:24844984-24885193 GCF_017589495.1 Alosa alosa | reverse complement strand
AAAAGACGACGGTCGAGAGGAAGCCCATCTGCACTTGGAACCCAGGCCTTCAAATACAGGTGCTCATCAGGGCAATACCAAACACCTGCACATCTCAGGCAACCTGCTTCACAGAGACAGACAAACATGAGCGCAAGTGGGCGGGGCCAGTGGAGACCTGGCAGGGTCGTAACACACTTCATGTGAACATCGTCCTATCCTTATTAGATGTTCGCTGCGGTAAATTACAGTCCTTGTAGGAAGCGTCCATTGTTTTTCCAACCCACTTTTAACTTCCAACAAAATTACGCCTCACTGCAACGATGCCCATCTATCTGGACAAACGACTACTTATCGCCAATACTGAAAAATGCAGCCATGATGATGATGATGAATATTTATTTTGGCTTTTCTTTTAATCCTACTGAATTTGTAATTATGTATCGGCCGTTCTAATACCGATAGTATGTGGGTGCCTGTGTGTGTGCATGTGTATATGTGTGCACCGCCATTTACAGGCCAATGAGTGAAAAGTCACTAAATGTACACATAACCTAATTTGTTTAGACCCCCCCATGGATGAAATTCTACGAAACTTGGCATACCCCCAGAGAATGCCAGGTCAATCATACACATAAAATTTGGTGCAGTTCTGAACATCTTAACTGAAGATAGGGGCGATTAAACCAGAATAATATTGCATTTTCATTTTTTACCGGAGGGGTGGGGGTGCAAATCACAAATGAGTGATTATGAGCCAGGTTGATGTGGGCCCTTGAGACCAACATACCATAAAAGATTCTTCATCCTCAGTGGGGGGGGGGTGGCTGATGGTCCCCGGGGACGAAATGAAATTTTTCCGTAAAAGTCTAGTGGGGCTACATACCCACCAAATTTCATGTACCCCGGTGGTTCGATTGTCCCGGGTATCAATGACCAAAAATTCAGGAAGTAGATGACGGGAAAAATTCTTGAATTGTGTGCATGTGTGCGTGTACAAGTTTATGTTTATGTGTGTGGGTGTGTGTGTGTGTGTGTATGTGCGTGCTTGTGTGTTTGCCTGCGTATGTGTGTTTGTGCATGTGCATGCATGTGTACATATGTCTACTGTGTGAGTATGTGTCATACGTATGATTACTGTAAATGTATGTGTATGCGTGTGTATCTGTTTATGCACATGTGTGCACATGGAATGGGTTAACATGACCCCTGGAGGCAAACATACGGAAAAAATTGGTCATCCTAGGCCCTACAGTTCTCAAGATATTCACAGAGAACTGTGTCTGCCCTACCCTCCTTTCGGGGGTCCAGTCCAGCGGGGGCTACAGATCAAAACGAAAAATGACGGTTCCATGCTATCCATGTGGGGGTACATGCCCACCAAGTTTTGTGTACCCGGTCTTTCAGTGTCCCTGGAATCCTTGTTTGGTGTCATCGTCACTAAATGTACACATAAATTATTTTATTGTAAGGCCCCCCATGAACGAAAGTACACAAAACTTGGCATGCATTCGGAGGGTGTCATAATGATCCTACACTTTTAATTTCGTGCAGTTTTGACCTTGTCAGCCAGAGATATTGTGATGAAAACACCTAATTTTTTTGCTATTTAATTTTTAACTAGGGTGGCGCTATACATGAAATAAGTGGTAATGGGATGGGTTAACATGCCCCTTAAGACCAACATACATACAAAAAAAGGTGGACCTCCTAGGCCCCTCACGGTTCTCGAGATATTCACAGAAAACTGTCTCCGCCACCTACAGGCCAGTTGGTGTACAGTAACATAAATTAATTTATTGTGTGGCCCCCCATGAACGGAATTCCACAAAACTTGGTGTGCATACAGAGGGTGTCATAATGATCCTACACTTCCAATTTCGTGCAGTTTTGACTATGTTAGGTCACAGATACCTTCAATTACAACACCTCATTTTTACTTTTTTGTGTTTAACTAGGTGGCTATACATGAAATGGTTATGGAATGGGTTGACATGGCCCCTTGAGATCAACATACAAAAAAATGGTCCTCCTAAACCCTACGGTTTTGAGATATTCACAGAAAACTGTGTTTGCCCTACCCTCCTTTCGGGGGTCCAGTCCAGCGGGGGCTACAGATCAAAACGAAAAATGATGGTTCCATGCTATCCATGTGGGGTTACATGCCCACCAAGTTTAAGTGTACCCGGTCTTTCAGTGTCCCGGGAATCATTGGCGGAAATTTGGGCATCGCGAAAAAAAAAAAAAAAAAAAAAAAAAAAAAAAAATCTGACTAAACCTATATGACCGCCCGCTTAAGCTGCGCGGCGGTCATAATAAGACACTATGGTCCACAGCCCTCCAACTCGATTCATTTTAGCGCTTGACAGGGAAGAATTTGGGCAGCCCTGCTGTAACCTATGAGTTGTTTTAATTGTACCACCAGATGTACAACCGTCCTCCCCTCCTGATAGCATAACCAGTAGAGCTTCATCAGACAGCTGCCCATCATACCACTCTTCAGGTAAGACTGTGTGTGTGCTCGTACACAAATGTGTGTGTGTGTGTATGATCATGCACAAGTGTGTGTGTGTACTGTATGTTGTGTGTACATCTCTCAGCATTTAGCTTCGGAAAGCACGGACAAGCAAGATACAGATGTTTCAAACCTATGAATTTGGATATGCTCAGGTGTGTGCGTGTGTGTCACACTACTTCCACTCACACCTGCATCACTACACTTCTGCATGTAGCTTCCAATGGCAAAACTCACTGTATCCATCTAGGCTTTCATCAACAGCTTGTTGACTTGTTTTTAGATTGACATCCTTATGTATGCAGTTTCTCTTTGCCCCCAGGTGTCCATGTGGCTGTTAAAGCTGCTGCCACAATCAGTCTGTTTGTGGCTGTGGTCATAGTTGTGGTCATCCACAGGAAGAGATCAGGTGAGTGGATACTGCAGATCCACTGCAGCTCTTTCCTCTCCTGATGTTGATCTCACTCTGACTGATGCAGGTCCATCAATCTGAGCTGCTGCAGATACACTCTGATGTTTCTCTGATAAATCTCTATCTTTTTCTGCCTCTCAGGGGACCCCCAGGGCAAACCCAACACCTCGGTAAGTGAAACACACACATCATCATTTTAGGGGGTCAGTTTTATGTTAACAGGACCCCATTAATATGGTCTCCTCCTTCTTGTCCTTCTAGGCTCCAAGTGTTCGATCAGCTGCAACCAGCCAGTCCTTGTAGCCTTGTTCTCCTTATGGGCTCTTTAGACCCAGCTGTTCACAGAGTCTCCATCACCTGAGTGCACCTCCATCCACCGCACATTAGGAGCTACAGAATGCCAGGCTGGGGTTTAGGGAGTTAACAGTGTAACTGCTTTAAGTTCTGAAAGTCTGAAAACCTCTCCGAGTGTGTAAGTCCCATCATGTCTCTTGTAGTTTTGTATAACTGAATGCAAAGCTTCTTTGAATGTACACATCTACTGTATAGATGAAGGGAGTGGGCCTGCTGTCTAACCCCTATAAGACATTCCTCTTTCACACAGCATATATAGCTTTGTTTCTGTTTAGATACAGACAATGCATTATACACATTTAATACTTTAGCTCACTTACTTTTTATATGTACTTCATATAGTATTGTCTGTATATGTCTTCATATGGATTTGCTCACTGTTTTCAAAGGTATGTTGTTGCTTAAATAAATATCACCCGACATCTTTTTTATGTACTTGGACTACCACATTATCTGCTTTTTCATAATAGTCTGTGAGACAACACACGCGTGTGCTGACTATGAGTTAAGTTTTTAAAAGTGGAAATTGAAAAGCATATGGCTGAAAACCTGTATGAGAACTGCTTTGTCTGCACTGTCTTTGGTAACCACTAGAGCACTGTTATCTAATGGAGGAACTAGCAGCTTATTCACGTTATTAAAGCTACTTACCTGAAGAAAGCAGTTCTATGATTGTTTTTTTCTGTGACACATTTCTCCACTCTTCAAGAGTAACACACATATGTACGGATGCACATACACCCATACGTAAGCACACACACACACACACACACACACACACACACATACACACACATACACACTTGTACATGCAGACACATACACACACAAACACACACACACACACACACACATACACACTTGTACATGCAGACACATACACACACAAACACACACACACACTTCGTAATGGTCTTTAATAGGACTGCCAGATCAGATGAGTTGTCCTGTAAGCTAGGGTATCACTTCATGCAGTAGTGGTGGAAAATACAGTTGACGGATATCTGTGGTTAACACACACAACAGTGTTAAGTCTTTTTCTCATGCTTTTTCAGTCGCACACTGAACTAACATGCTGTGTCTGCATCTGTTATCTACTCTGTATCAACACCCCCTTCCCCTCAAAAAATATTTTCACTGAAACACAAATATACAAGTGGGCCTTCATAGTCCAACATTACCCTTTGCCCTTTTGCCCATATGCATTTGGGATCAGACTATTCAAACTGAGATCATGTCATATCCCACAGGTACCGTATGGTGCAAATGTCAGAGTTGCCATCGTACACATTGTTGCCATGAGTTTTAATGGCGTTTACAAACGGAAATTCGGGAGTGTGATGTGATTTGCCACACCTCCTTCTTCAGTCAGTCAGGTGTTTTATTTGCCTACCTGTTGAAGTTGCAGCATCAGCTCACAACCCACCACTTCCCCTCACACCTCCCGTCTTCTTTATTTAAAGAATAAAGGGGTGTAAGGGCGGCATCATGCTTGAGTCCTGCCTGCACAGTTGTCTGCATAAAGCTATGTCTTTATGCAGATTCCGGAATATAAACTAGTGAATAATCTTTAGTATGAAATCCTTAGTATTCTATAGTAAAACATGGAAATAGTTGCAGCTGTTATGGTCAAATACATTTCATTGTCAATCTCAATACTCTCACATCAAGTCCTTGAAAGGCAACTCTGACATGTGTGTATTCTGCTGTCAGCTCTCAGTACCACAAACACCACAGGAGGAACAGGAGGGGTTGGATCTCATCACACACGTCACATACTGTAGCTGCATTTAGATGAAACGCACACAGAAGAAAGACGCACACTGAGCCGGCAGTCCCATTCAGTTATCAGCTCTGTACACATTCACACACACACACACACACAGAAGACAGATAAGAGGAGAGGAGGAATATGGCATCCATCCCCTGTGTGCTGATAGTGTTGCTGATCTGCTGGACTCAGGACCACATGGATGAGTTACATGTGACTAACGTTACCTCCATAACCACCAGTACAAGTCCTTCCTTGTTTCAATATCTTATGCGGTCTGACAAATTGGACCCTAACGTTAATGTTAACCCATTGGCAGTCAATAGTGAAAGTAATTAACTGTGTATAACTGTTTTGTCATTGATTATTGCACCAAGTTAGTTTCACTTTGCCTATGAGTACAGATGCATGTAGCCTATACTATAGGTTTTAGTAAAGCATGGTTTAGTGGAATAGCTGTTCCATCCGGACTCGCGTGCAAACAGATTCCAAATACTGATATCGAAATACTGATGCGCTGTTTGAAGTTGTGCAGATGTCATTCTCATTGATTTAAAGGATGTTACGCCCAAAACACACCCATGACTGATTAAGAAACATAAGAGCCGCCTTTTCATGCCAGGTGCCTGACGTTTGATAACAAAACCACCCCGAATGTGGACTGCATCCACTACTATTCAATATTAGTGTTTCATACATACAGTTAAGCCCAAAATTATTCATACCCCTGGCAAATGTTGATTTAGTGTTGATTTTTTTGACCCGATACATTTGTTCTGCCACACGCCAGGTTGTAAGGCAATGTGGTAGAAAAACTGAATAAAATCATCTTTTTTAATTTTTTTATGAAAAATGGCAGATCCACAATGATTCATACCCTTTTTATATAATCAATGGAAACAACTTTATTTGATGTTATTTCTTTATGAAAGCTCTTAAAATGGTTCTTAATATCTACCAAGCCACTGTTCCAAGTCTGATTCTAGTCCACACCTTTTTAACAGCAATCCGGGTTGTGAGGCATTAACGATTCTTTGCCATCACTCTGGCCTTCTGCTCCCTTTTTTGATGGATTTAGGTCTGGACTCTGGCTGGGCCACACTAAAATTATGATTTTTCAGCCATTTTCAGTCAGAACAAACATATTGTTCAAGGGAAAATCAACATTAAATCAATATTTGCCAGGGGTATGAATAATTGTGAGCTGAACTGTAAACTATATCATATTTCACTATTATCAACTATAACTGATTTAAGGTTTCTCATATCAGGTGTGAGGGGGGAACCCCCCTGTGTTCTCCAGTGTGGGGCAGAATGCCACTCTGCCCTGTGATAATGTGGCTCAGCCTGACTGCTCCACTACAACATGGATACACAGTGATAGAAAAGCTACAGTTGAATTGGTTACACTTGGGAAGGTCAAAGAATGCACTGACCCCCCCAACTCAGATGAGTGTAAAAGAGCTAAGAGACTGAGTCTGCACTCTGGCTGTTCTCTGCACATCACTGAAGTCACCACTGATGAAGCTGGACTCTACATCTGTCAGCAGTATAGGGGAAAGGGTAAACCCAAAATCAGAAACGATACTTCAGTTCATCTGTCAGTTCTTTCTGGTACGCTTTCCTTTGTTCCAGCAATCAGACGTCACACAAGGTGGCATCAAGGTCTAAAAAAATATCTTTAGAAAAGTCATATCAAGGTGATGACATCTGTTCAATAATTGTATTGTAAGTAAAATGGAAATGGAGATGCCAGCTGACTGCAGGGCAGGTTAAGGTGTTTGCTAACCATACCATCAGAAGGTGACTTTTATTGCTACTGCTATATGCAGCGTAAAATCGTATTGGTTAAGTTTTCTGGAAGATGTCTATTTCTGTAACCTCTTGATATCCCTGTCCTGAATGTGAAACTATTTTAAAGAATGACTGTGAATGCTTTGATGCTGCATTGCATTGAATTAACCACCTGCAATGGCAATTCAAATGTATATGCTTCATTAGATTTTTAGATTAGATTAGATTAAACTTAATTGTCCTTTTTTTATTGAGTACCAGTACAGAGACCATACAATTCAGTTAATGCAAAAAAGTTAATGCATATAATACAGTAGTATCCAGATAAGCAAGTGGCATGGTTCACAGTAGGGATATGTGCAGTGTATTACAGTAACATTATAAGAGCAGAATACATTTGGATATGCAGAATGGACAATATAGACAGATATGTACAGTATGTACAGGTATGTCCAGTGTATTACATTACATTACATTACATTACATTACATTTGGCTGACACTTTTTAACCAAAGCGACTAACAACATGGTAAACAGTAAGTTTTAGAACAATTCTCACAATTTTAGGACAGTTTAAAAGAACATTAGAGTACAGTAAGAATAAGTGCGTCGGTGAGTGCTGTTTTTAACAGTTACTTGTCAGTTTAAAACGGCTGGTGAGTGCTAGGATCAGTAAGACTTGTTGTAAGTGTTGCTATGAGAGTAGATGTTCTCTAAAAGAGCTGGGTCTTCAGGAGTTTTTTGAAAGTGGAAAAGGATGTCCCTGCCCTTGTAGGAACTGGAAGTGTGTTCCACCAACGAGGAACAACAGATGAGATAAGTTTGGATTGGCTTGAGCGTACCGGTGGTAGAGCTAGACGTCGTTCGTCAGAGGAGCGCAGCGGTCTGGAGGTAGTGTAAGTCTGTAAGAGGGCATTCAAGTAGGTGGGAGCAGAACCGGAGACTACTTTGTAGGCAAGCGTTAGAGACTTGAATTTGATGCGGGCCGCCATAGGTAGCCAGTGTAGCTGGATGAGCAGCGGGGTAACATGTGCCCTTTTGGGTTGGTTGTAGACCAGCAAGTCAAGCAGAATGAGTACTGATGACCGAGCGGTCGCCCTGGCTTCTTTTAAGGCTTCTGTTACAGACAGCAGAGCCGTTTCAGTAGAGTGGCCGCTTTTGAACCCAGACTGATTTGGATCCAGAAGGTTGTTCTGTGAAAGGAAGTCAGAGACCTGTTTGGAGACTGCTCGTTCAATGCCTTTGGATAGGAAAGGCAGTAGTGAGACAGGGCGGTAGTTCTCGACTTGAGCAGGGTTGAGAGAAGCTTTCTTAAGTAACGGTGTTACCCGGGCCATTTTGAACGCTGTTGGAAATGTGCCAGAGGTTAGCGAGGCATTGATCACATGTGTGATAGCTGGAGCGATGGTCGGGCTGATGGACTGAAGTAGGCTCGTAGGGTATAGGGTCCAGCGAGCATGTGGTAGGACGGCTGCATGTCAGGAGTCTGGACACTTCACTCTCGGAGAGAGGCGTGAATGCTGAAAAAAGATGTTCCAGCAGTCCCTAGAGGTTGTAGGAGTCGCGGTATCTGAGTCAGATCGTTGAGTGGGCACGTAAAGAATTGACTGCTGATTGCCGCCACTTTGTTTGTAAAAAAAATGAGGCGAGGGTATCTGCAGTAAGGCTGGATGGAGGAGGAGGCAGCTGAGGGTTGAGTAGCGATTTGAAGGTTGAGAAAAGTTTTCGAGTGTCTGTAGCGCTGTTGATTTTGTCATGGTAGAAAGCAGTCTTAGCAGCAGTGATGCTGGCTGAGAAGGAGGTCAGGAGTGTCTGGTAGTTTTTGAGGTCGTCAGCTAGTTTGGATTTGTGCCATTTCCTCTCCGCGGCTCTGAGTTTGGTGCGCTGTGATCGGAGGGTATCATTTAGCCATGGATGAGAATGTTTGGATCGAGCTGGCCTTGTGGTAAGAGGGCACAGCTCGTCTAGACACGAGGTCAGTGTGGAGCAGAGCGAGTCAGTGGCTTCATTAACCTCCAGAGAGGAGAAGGTGTTGAGTGGAGGTAGACCGGAGGCAACCACAGAGGAGAAGTGCGTTGGAGACAGGTTCCGGATGTTGCGGCGGAATGTGACCAGTATTAACAGTAAGATTATAAGAGTAGTCAAAACGTGCAGGCCTATATGCAGTATTAACAGTAGACAGATATGTACAGTTGACTATAGAGTCAGTAAAAGTGTAAAAAGTGTAAAAGTAGTAAAAGTGAGTGTCATTATTACGATGAGTTAGATATGTATATTGTTCAATCACACAGATGTTAAACCTACGTCTTCCTTTCCTTGACAACACATCAACTAACATGGTGTTTTGTGACTGAATGCATATGTGCTATTATCAGTAATATGACAAGAGTTTAATTAAGTTTCATCTGACCAACATGCTATTTGACCACACAAATGTTCACAGATGTCCAGAGCTTCCTCTTCCAAAGTTACAATATTCTAACCTTTAAATACTCCCTGAGTCTTAGATAAATATGCTACAGTTGAACAAGACAGTATTGATTTTTAAACATCATAATTTTATTCAGCAATTGTCTGATAGCTACTTTTCACTGTGTTATGAAACAGATTTTAAACCTCCATCTACCTCAACCTCTGTATCAAAATCCTCTACACCAAAGACAACAACGGACACCCCTTCCAACTCAGGCACATCAGGTACAGCATGATGACCATGATCAACTCTGTGTCAGATAATTATTCTACAGTTACCCTACCTAACGACTTTATGCACTCTGTTTATGCGTTATGTACAATAATTTACTGATCTTTGTTTATGAAAGCACATTGCATTACCCCTGTGTATGAAACATGCTATAAGAATAAACCTGCATAGCCTAATGTACTTTTAAAAGTCATAATATCATTCAGCAATCGTCCTCTCCTAAGTGCCTTACAGCTGCCATTAACACATTAAGAGTCATGAGCTTGCTGGATACACTGGGATGGTGTATTGTGACAGACTAGACACAACATGTTATGATATCATTAGTATTCTGAAGGTTCGGTTATTGTTTTATCTAACCAACATGTGGATGTTATAATTATATGATCACACAGGTGCTCAATCCACATTTCTTCCAAGTACACAAGTCTCAGGTATGACAGGAAGACCATGTTAATATTATGATGAGTTAGATATGTACATTGTTCAATCACACAGGTGTCACATCTTCCTTTACCTTTTTATTGAAATCCTCTTTGCCAAAAATAGCAGTCACCAATCTTTCTCCAAGCAGAACGAACACTAACTAGCATGGGGTCTTTTGACTGACAGTTATGCAAATTGTAGAAGAGACTGGGGATCTGGCTTTTAAAAGTCGTAATTTTATTCAGCAATTGTCCGATAGCTACACTTTCTTCAAACAGATAATAAACCCATATCTGTCTCAACCTCTGTATCAAAATCCTCTACACCAAAAACAACGAATATCACTGTTTCTCCAGACTCCGGCTCATCAGGTACATTATCATCACCATGATCATCTGAATGCTACTGTATCATTGTTTATCCACACAGATGTTCACCATAGCTTCATCTTCCCATCTTCTACTGACCATGTTATATTATGTGTCGCTTTGACAGCAGTACATTAGGAATCTGATATCTATATGAAAGGAGCAACTCTTGTTGAGTTTCATGCAATGATAGTGTGGACATCTCTGTGTGTGTGTCGCTTTGGACAAAAGCTTCTGCCAAATCCCATAACCATAACCATAAGCATAAGCGTCTCCTTCAAGTATTTGCGTCTCCTCTGTCTCTCTCTCTCACCGATCTCTATCCATTTCTTTCCTCAGTCACCCCAGTTGTTCCTCTGATAGCTGGAGTTGGTGTCCCACTTGGTCTGTTGGCTGCTGCATTGATAATTGTGGTGATGCACAAGAGAAGGACAAGTGAGTGTGTCCCAGGCAACACTGTAAACAATCAGCACCTATGGTGTACTATAAATTCTATCTACATTCTTTCTTTAAACGTTATATTTCAGATGCTGGGGGAGAGACCAAACACACATCAGTGAGTACAAATGGGGTTTTCACAAAAATCATTAATACAATATTTTATAACATCTATAAATCATTAATACAACGTTTTATAACATCTATAAATGAGGTTAACTAGTCTAACCTTCCCATTAACTAACCTTCCCATTCAAACCCATTTCCCAATTACCAAAAACCCAGGAACCAATCACAACCCTTTATCCAGTATGGGGTGGGCTTTATATGATGATAGACAGAGGAGGGCGGTTAGCATTGCTGTTGAGCGTCTAGCAATGGTTGCGTTGATGGCGTTAATGTTAAATGACACATATGTGTATTTTTGCATCTAAATCTTAACTGCATCTATAACCTTTGTTTATAAGAAAGATTTCTTCTCAGAGTTTACTGCACCAATATAAGTTTCCACTTCTGGTTATGCTCCTTGGAAATTGGAAAGTGAATGAAAGGTCCCCAGACCAATTATCTTGAATGATCATTAATCGGAGTGCCTCAACTCCAAACTCATGGTAAAGTGCCTGTCTTCCGTACAGAAGGAGGATGAAGCTGATCTGCACTACGCTGCCTTTCAGCATCTCAACCCAACCCAAGCTAGGCCTTCTGCAGTGAGTCATAGTGATCTCAAAATAATAAATGTGCTCTGATCTCAAAAGAAGAAGTGTTCTTTTGAGATCAGTGGTCACGCCTGATATCTTTTTTATTCTCCTGTAAATGTTTGTCAGGGTGATATTATTTGTTGTTATTGTTGTTTGTTTGTTTGTTTGTTTGTTTACAGAAGCAGTCTGAGGACACTGTGACCTACAGCAGCATCATGCAGTTATCTGGTGGTGAGGACTAGAACAGCAGCAGACCAGTTGGAGGACCAGCGGACTCCAATGCTGTTTATGCCACCGTCCAGAAGAGTGACAAGACACAGGATTAATACAGACACATGCATAGGGCCTAGGCATATCCATATACACACGCTTATGCATGCAGGCATGCACGCATATGCACACACACACATACAGTATACATACGCACACACACACACACACCTGCGCACATGCACACACACACACACACACACACACACACACACACACACATATAGTAACTGTACAAACACATGTACAAGACTTCCTCTCACAGCTCTTTCAGTGGTTAGCGTTGATGACTGACTGTGGGTGTGAAATGTGTCAGTACCCCCACTCACACACACACACACACACACACACACACACACACACACACACACAAATTCACATGCACTGCACACACAAACACACTCACACTCACACTCACACTCACACACACACACACACACACACACACTCACTCATTCACACACACATTTTGAACCCTTAAGTAAAACATAGGCTGTCTTGTCTTACAGTCTTTTGACCAGATTTGACCATCTACTTTACGACCTGACACACATGCACACAGGAGAAACAGACACAGGCACACACAGACATGCACACACACACACACACACACACACACACACACACACACACACTAAACACGGCCAAAAGTCACTGATTTAAAGGCTTGCACAATGCATGAAACATAATAGGACACATTACAGACGAAAAACTAATTCTAACATGATTCAGGAGATATTAGCAAATATTAAGGAGGCGTCTTGTGTCCAACAAGTTCCTCTTTCTCATTGTTGTTTTTTCTCAGAGCAGCACTTAATACTGTAAATATTGACATGCTTGATAGATGGGTGTTTTCTAATGTGCCATTATGTTCTGCTCGACTTTTAAGAGTTTTGGAATAAAGTCATTTCATAAGAAACTTTATTATTATTCTTTGACATACATAGTCAGTCACTGTCTTGTTATTGTCTAACACTATTAACCTGTACATTTTCACATATGAGTTCCAAATTCTCAGATCCTTCATGTTACTGTTAGAGTTCTCACATAGAGTTCACCCCACAAATCTATTAATAATCTGATAAACCACAGGAGCAGCGTTAGCAGCCTCAGAGCCACTTCCCACGAGGTGTCTAGTATCTCACAAAACACTGGGAAAAGAGATTAAAATGTGGCTGGAAGTGGGCCTGTCACACACCTCTTTTAAAGATGGCGGCTGCCAATTAAATATATTTATGGATTAAGTAGCCAGACTAGCATCGGCCATTCTATTGGCCACTGGAATGAATGGGGGCGGTGCTTCCTCCATCTATCCAGTTCTATATAATACCTCCATCAGAGACACACAGGCACACAAGATGGGCGGGGTCAAGGGAGAGCTGGCAGGGTCGTTACAAGACTGATACTCTATAACTGTAATTACTGAAATTGTTGATTTAATGTCCTTATTTATATATGTATGGTTTAAAACACGTAAACTGACTCGCTATCATTAAGACAGACACACTGAGAGATTGTCGAGTCTGCTGGGTTTGACACCCTAAAAAACATACAGGATGTGTTAAGCACTTTGGGTGCCTTAAAAAGACCGTTAAATGCATGAGTGCCTTGAAAAGAGCGTTAAAAGTGCAATGTGTTGCTGTTAAAGAGGAAGTAAAGAGCAGAAGTGAGCTCTACACTGAGCATGCTCACATCATAACAGGCCCAGACCAGCTCCTTCTCTGCAGGCAAACAGATGAGGACAAGACAGGAACATACACACATCAACAGACAAATACCAACATCAGAGAGTTGTACAATATCATACACCCTCGCGACCCAGCAGGGGTTGATCAAGCCCCGACAGTAGCAGTCCACGGATCAGCCCTTATAATCCAAAGCCACCTTGTGGCTTTTTTTGCGGCTTCGCTTGCAGATTGAATGGCCCTCTTCTTGGCTGCCCCTGTCACACCCAAACTACTGAGGACTTTGCAAAGTGAACGTCCTGAAAAGCCTCTACAGCCGACTTCTATAGGCTCATAAAAGGTTTTCCAGCCTCTCTCCCTGCACTCCTCCACCAGTTCCTGGTACTTAGCACATTTCCTCTCTTTGGCTTCCTCAATACGCTCTTCCCAGGGCACCGTAAGTTCCAGCATGATCAGGTGTTTGGAAGCCTCGGAGGTAACTATCATGTCTGGGCGGAGACTTGTTGCTGCAATATGCTGAGGGAACCTCAGCTGTTTCCCCAGGTCGACCTGCAGCTGCCAGTCAGAGGCTTTGTGGAGGAGGCCTGTTGTTAATTGTGGGCGCGCCAGGGGTTTCTCTCCAGCTTTGATGAAGGGGGCTGCCTTCTTTGGAGCATGATGGTGTTTGCTGGTGCTGATGGCTGAGGCTACGCTCTCAGCTACTGCCTTTAGCACCTGGTCGTGGCGCCAACGATAGCGACCATCAGCCAGAGCCTTTGGGCAGCTGCTGAGGAGATGTTCTAAAGAGCCTCTTCCAGAGCAAAGAAGGCAGGAAGGTGTGTCACTCTTCCCCCAGACATGGAGGTATGCTGGGCTTGGCAGGGCATCGTAGACAGCTTGTACCAGGAAACGGACCCGATGGAAATCGGCCTGCAAGATGTTTGCCCAGGTGATTCTGCGCTGCAGTGTACTCTCCCACCTTATCCACGCCCCCTGCTGCTCACTCACTCTTCCTCCACTCCTGCTCGGACCTCTTCTTTGGGTCAAACCAGTTGCATTAAATGTGTTATAAAAATAATAATAATTTGGGTCAAACCAGTTGCATTAAATGTGCTATAAAAATAAATTGTTTTGACTAAAAGTGACCAGGTGGTATGACAGTCATCTTGGACAACTCCTATTACAGTAGGCAAATTCCATATGATGGGTTTGGACAGAGTCAGATGTGCTGTCAGCATCCAATGACAGCAGGAAACATCCGTTTAGTTTGATGGTACATCGTTGCCATTTGCATGAGGGAGAGGGAAATATAGTTTTGGAAATGTAACTTATTTGTAAACATGTAAACTGAGAGAGAGAGAGAGAAAGAGAGAGAGAGAGAGAAAGAAAGAGATGGAGAGAGAGAGACAGAGAGAGAAGTAGAGGTAGAAAGAGATGGAGAGACAGAGAGATGGAGAGAGAGAAAGGGGGGAGAGAGAGACAGAGAGATGGAGAGAGTGAGGAGGAAAGATTACTTTGGCAATGCAAATTCCCTTTCTGCCATGTCAATAAAGTGCCTTTGAATTGAATTGAGAGAGAGAGAAATAGAGAGAGAGAGAGAGAGAGAGAGAGAGAGAGAGAGAGAGAGAGAGAGAGAGAGAGAGCATTGGTCCAGACTACCTGATACTGGTAGGAGAAGTTCTGCATCCCGTACCTCATTTGGATCCATTTGATAGTACTGTATAGGTCAATATTGATTTATAACAGTTCCGCATAATTAACACTTTATTTATCTCTTCCTACTATCTACAAGTTATGGACAGTAGTTTGTGGAAATTTATTTATATTTTTGTTGTTTGTCATATGTGTCATTTACAAGCAATGAAACATTAAAAAATTATGATTTGTTTACAAAACTTATTGTATGTCTTCATACAGTTGTATGATGTTCAGCTATTTCCACTAAGGTTTATTTCATTTACCAAATAAATTAATGTAATTCAAATTCAATTATGGAATGAAGATAATTTATTAAAGACCAAAAATCCAATAAATTGCTCATGTAATGCACCAATGTGACCAATTGCTGATAGGCCTATATGGGCTGCACATGTAACAAACCGCTAGATGGCGCCACATCTTAAGAAATACTAGACTCGTATGCTATGGACAATTTGTGAATAGAGAATTTAGACCTAAGGAGTAACAGTTAAGTATAGGATTTTATTGTCTAAATATGGCCCAAATAATTATTACGATGTGTTTGTAACCTACCCTACCCCCAGGCATAGAATGCTATGTTAGTTTATGTTATGCTACAATATTTTCATTAAGAAGTGACTTAAACTGACATTCTTTATAGCCTATTTGAGTGCTCCCCATCAACACGCAGGAATAAAATGTGGACATATTGAGGCGATGCGAAGTGACTTCTTTTAGTTTCGAACATAGTGGCCTACTTACCACTCACTACTTACGGAAAGTGCATCCTATGGCGTCATACGGCGGAGGGAGGCTGTCTCAAGTCATCGTGTGTCACGCTTGCCTGAACCGCTCTCCCACTTGTTCGGTCGCTGGTCGAGTCTCAACTCCCAACTTACAGGCTAATCATGAGTGTAACTTTATTCGAAAACTTAAGGAAAAGTAGATGTAGGTGTCCTGTTTACCAGGGAAAATGTGAAAACTGAAGTCAGAAAGTGGTACTTCGCCGCGCAGCGAGCGCAACTCACTGAAGAGGAGGCAGGTGTAGCTTTCTCGAGATATGCCGCTTGACATGGCCAAAGCCGATGGTTTACTTTGCAGAAGCAACGTAAAACTGGACTCATTTCTGAAGAGAAACACCGAGCGCGATGTTTACGAGCGGATTCGTGCCTATGAACCTTGCGTTGTAGTCTCAGAATCCATCAACAAGGTGTTTATGCACGTAGTGTTGAGCGATGACAGCATCTACCTGACGGAGTATCCCCCGCGCACCGTCCAACAGGCCGTCTGTTTCAGAGACATTACTGACGTTGAGTTGGTAAGAGATGTGTTTTTTTATGATCGATAACATCATGGTTATGGATACTTTATTCAGAAGACTTTTATATGCAAAGTGAGTAACGACATGAGATTAACAATTGGCATCATTTGACAAGAATAAGTAATCTAATCATAGTTGGCATCAATAAGCATGGAATCAAGTAGATATGACAGCTGTCAGAATTAAACTCAGAATAGAAACTGAAGTGTTCAGAATGTCTGAAACAACTTTGCAAGAATAATAATTTATATGTGTCGATGTTTATTGTGAAAGTGCCGACAGTGTGTGTGTGTGGGTGTGTGTGTGTGTGTGTGTGTGTGTGTGTGTGTGTGTTTGTCTCTGTCTGTCTGTGCAGCCATTGTGCGCATGTGTGTGTGTGTGTGTGTGTGTGTGTGTGTGTGTGTGTGTGTGTGTGTGTGTATCAGCACTGGGGTGCAAGTCTTTCTGCAATTGTCCCTCTCCTCCCGATTGTCTTGAAAAAGTGAAAACTACTGTGTGTGTGTGTGTGTGTGTCAGGAGAAAGATGTATAGAAAAGACAGTAACAGAGAGAGAACCAGTCAGACTGACACAAACCCATCTACTGCACGCTCATAAATAGCAACACTTTTCCCTCAGACTTCACATCAGCTTAATTTATCTCCCTCGCTTGACTGAGAGCCATGTCTCTGTAAAGGTCAGGACTTGTGTAACCCACGGCGATGTAAACTGCCCCCTTCCGTCTCCCAGACGGGCTTCGCTAATTATAGTGCCGAACGTGCTTGGTGATCCCGGTGCGTCAAACTCAATTAGGAAGCCAGCATGGCAGCAGGTGGCTTTTGTAACCTTTGCCAGTGATTTGGAAAAGTTCCCACAGAGGAAACTCACATTCATAGATGCATTCAGGTAGATGTAAATAGATGCATTGTTATTCACATGAATTTTTCTGTGTTTTAATTATTTTCTATCTCCTTCTGACTAATAATTAATTACTACGCTTACTCTAATGTGTTTCAAACAAAACAGTTATGTCTGTAACTGTAGGCCTGGGCTAGATTTTGAATGGAAGGAATTTCAATCTCCAGTACCTGTTGCGTTATACTGACTAAACAGTGTTTTGATGAAAGACTATATGAATTCCCTCCCATGCTTAGAACACTATATGAATTCCCTCCCATGCCTAGAAGACTATATGAGTTCCCTCTCATGCCTAGAAGACTATATGAGTTCCCTCTCATGCCTAGAAGACTATATGAGTTCCCTACTAACTAGTTTTCTTTCTTCCTTTTTTTCTTTAACAAATTGTCTGAAGTGATGTAAGCCTACCCTCTGTTTTTGGCTTGAATCCATAGTGAAGTCCAACTTGATTTCAAAAGTTATTGCAAATGGTATTTTCACAGATAGACACACACACACACACACACACACACTCACACACACACGCACACACACATACACACACACTCACTGTTTTGATGGGCTTCAGCCGTGTATGGCCTACGCCTTATTCTGCTCCCTGGACACTACACCCCACCCAAATAGTTTTCACCCTGATGCAATGTTCTCATGGACACACATACACATGGACACACACACACACACACACACACACACACACACACACACACACACACACACAATGTGATGAATGTTTTTAAACTACAGAAGTCTACTGCACAAAAAAGCTTTGACCCTCATGATCAGACATGAAGGATGAGGAGAGGGAGAGAAGGAGGGGGTTTGTGGGGTGGGTGGAACTGAGAAGAATTCAATTTGCAGTAAAACAATTAAATCATATTTATATAGAGGCAACAGAATAAAAGAGAGAGCTGGTGCACAACTGCCAGTATAAACCTGTTATGTCAGTTTGAAGTGTATCAACTTGAGGCTCAGGCAAGTTTATAATATAGCACAATTTATAGTACACACTGGTAATGTGGGAGATGTGGAGGGGAATGCTAATCCACTGAAACACCACTGAAAACTAGCAGTCTACTTCACCAGTTGGAAACAAGCCTTGAGTCTCTCATAGATTTGTAAGTTTAGTGCATATTTGTAATATTAACAATTACTTGTACAAATAATTTTTCAGTTACAAATAATTTCTACAGTGTGATACGCACAATCACACATACAAAACGAAAACATACTGTATGAGTCTATTCTAATTCCATAAACTTGGGCGTGCACCAGGGACTGTTTGTACCATTAAAAATGGATATGGGTTCAGTACATCTTTACACACCATTTCTCTCTGAACTAACAAAGCCATGTTCTCTGTTTGCTGATAGGATGTTATGTGTACTCCAGCACTCTTGTCACATCTAAGATTTTTATATTCATCCTCCTTTTGTGACAGACAGTGAAGCTCACCTATCAGGAGTGCTGTGCTTCTCACGCACTAGGCATGCCCACCAATCAGAAGAAGTCTTGAAGTAGTCCATATTGAAACGAAGCTTTGCTTTTAAAAATTACATCGCAAATCAAATCGCAATATATGTCAGAAAATAATCACAATCTGGCCCCAGCCATCGTGCAACTGGCTGGGGCACCTGCACCATACGCCGGCGACCCGGGTTCGATTCCCGCCCTGTGGTCCTTTCCGGATCCCACCCTGTCTCTCTCTCCCACTCACTTCCTGTCATTCTCCACTGTCCTGTCACATAAAAAAAGAAAATAATCACAATCTGTTATTTCCCCAAATCAGCAGCCTTAACAGTAACCGAAGGATTGACCCAGGACCCCTCTTCCACAACATGGAATTTAATGAAATTAACGACACCTCATCAATCTACAGCTTAGCTCATTTATCACAGAAACACATTGTTGAGGCTACACTTATTCAGTGTGTGTGTGTGTGTGTGTGTGTGTGTGTCTGGTTGTCTGATAGCTTGTTTACTCGTGTAAATGCCAGGAGAGCTCTGCTAGAATGTTTGGCTTGTGGTCCCTACCTCAGTGCCTAAAGGAGATGATGTCACAGGATTCTGGACAGGCTGGGTCTTGTACAGACAGACTGGCTACCTGGATGATGTTTTATCAGGACTTGGAATTCCAGTACTTCTGTGAGATATTCAGAGATTAAATTACGAGGGTATAAAAAAATACAGACAGAATGGAATTTAGATTTTTACTTTAAGAATTCACTTTCTTCAAATATCTAAAGGAAGATGCATGCAAAAGAGGACATGCCTAGACATAAAGCAATGCCCTAAGATCAAATTATCAACAAGATGATGACATGGTCTAATTCAGATGGTTTGGTTGCTGGAGTCTGTCTGTTGCAGTGGCTTTCTGCTGCATGCTCTACATGTATATTGCTTACAGGAAGCCATCACCATCATCATTGCCTGTTATGCAGTCAAGTAACCGCAGTGCCTAAAGGGGGAGATGATTGGTTCTCTCAGGCAGCCTGATATTGTATCTGGGCCTAGAATTCCAGTTATGCACAATGGACAAAACGACATAACAGGAGTCATACTCTCTAGGGATCGAGAAACATCTTAGTAGTTAGGGAATATTGCACTACGGTCCTTTATGCTGTTGCACATATCGATACAGGAAGTTGATAACACGTTTGAGATGTAAACATACCGTCACTTTCAGCTGCTCACGACATGTTTGATTATTGTCATTTCGCTGCTATTTTTCATTAAAGCAAGCAAACAAATGGAATGTTGTTTTTATCTAGTAGTAACCTTTAAAGGTAGGAAAAGCAAGTAGGCCTAAACTAAACTAAAAAAATGTCTGGACTAGAAAGGATCAAGAAGAGGATTGCACTTGACTTAATTTTAAACTGAATTAAGTTTGTTGTTTGAGTATTTCCCAGCATCTCCTTGCTGATCACACACTTCTTCCAGAAGCACTATGTTGGTACCCTGGAAATCCAGAGTTCTCGCGAGAGCACAATCGAATTGTCTTTGCGAGACACTCTGGCAAAGAGCAATGATGCACGTTACTTTTACCCCAACATTCGGGGAACCAGCTAAACTGATGAAGACAGCGCTGCAACGTTGGAGGACAGTACACATTGGTCGTAGTGTTATCCGATTGCGTCGAAGTCCAAAATAATTCAGAGTAAACATGGTCTAGTGTTTAGTGAGATTTTTAAATGCATGCTTGTTGCCGCCCCTCGAGTTGGGCCATTACATTGTTCTTTGCCATACCCTTAATCTTTCTAGATTATCAGGGTCTGGATTTTCCAGGCTACTATGTTGGTATTATACGTACAAAATGTATTGATGACATATTCATGTTATGTATTTCCCGTCAACCATAACTGCCACAGTGTCTAAAGGGTTATGACGTCTAAGCTAGATCTTGCTCTCGCACACAGGCTTGTATTGTTTCTGGGTCTGGAATTCCACTTATTCTGTGAAATGCCCAAGAATGTAAATGGTGCACAGGAGGACAAAAACCTCTCAGTGGTTCAGCCTGTCTGAGAGAGCCAGTCATTTCCCTCCTCAGGCACTGTGGTTGCTTGCTTGTATAACGCCAACATGGTGATGGCTTACTGTAGGCTCAAGAAGTGTCTGCTAAATGTAATGTAATAATAGGCTATAGAGCACACAGGGGAAAGCCACTACAACCAACTCCAGATACAGTATGCCAGCACAGTATAGCAGACATAAAGGTTAAAGATTAAAGTGTTAGGCCTATAGGGATGAGACAAGAATGGTACATCGCATTTCCATATCTATTGTGAACATCAATTAGATGATGTTTACAAGTAGATTTTTCTTATTGATTTGGCTGACCTTTATGTATTGATTTGGCTGATGCTTTAATCCAAAGCGACTTCCATACATCCATTATTACAAGGATGAGAGTGGGGTTGGTAAGGATATACCCATAGCTGTGGTTTGGCTGTAAGCAGGTATGCATAGGCTCCTGAATTCACCTGAGGAAGGTCTGTGTGACCGAAACGTGTGAAATAAAGTATTTGCATGCATAAAGGACAGTGTGCGGGATTTCTTCAACAGGCACATAGGCACAAATTGTATTTAAAAAATATGAAATTGCTGCTCCCTCGTTTTGAATTAATGATATATTCACGTCGGGGTGATTTCTGGCAGTGAAGAGTGTGAGTTGGGATGTTCTGTTCTATCCTGTCTTTGGAATGCCTCTTGTCCAATCAGAAATTAATTTTGACGAGGCACGTACCTAATGCTTTAGTTGATGTGTTGTTCATCCATGAGGTCATGAATAAGAGTCTCATAAGATGACTCATAAGATATAAAGGAATAAAGTAATGCATAAATCATGAAATAATTCATGCATGAATTCATGATAATTCATGTACCCTTACCGTAAAGTGTTAATAATAATAATAATAATAATAATAATAATAATAATCTTTATTTATAGCTTTACAGATATAAAAGAGATAAACAGAACACAAATGAAATGTCTAAAAACAATACAAATAAGAATATTGGAAAGGTATCTTTAAATAACAAAAAAACTACAGGAATTAGAAAGTATACAAGGCAAAACAAAAACAAAAATTAATCTTAAATAATCTCTTTAAAGGCTTTGCGGTTAGTGTTGCACGGTGCACCGATACTACAAAAGTATCACAATACCCTGAAATTAAAAATGTCACCATGCCTAATTTTATTAGTATCGATACTTTTGAGAATGACCGTGTTCTTTTGAAGTAACATGGTGTGCACAAGGCATGCTTCTAACGCCTCCTCCCCTAACCTGTGGCTGTGCGTAAGCGCAGTTGTCGTGCTATAACTTTTACATCTGAAGAGAGATCCTTGCTAACTATCCCGCTAGCTCAGGTCACGTTTGACAATAGTGCTCGCTAAAATCATTAATGAACATTGCAAGACACTTATATCTTCTATGATCCCAGAAAGATCTTCTTCGACTTGTACATTTTGAACATTTATTTTATCTAATGGCATACAAAACATAATTAATTGCATCCACATATCCTTATGCGCTATGTGCAACTTTTATTCACTAGACTAAAACCGTGAGACAAGGCCAATTACTCTCACGCATCTCTTAAAGTGACAGGCACTCAATTACACCTACACATCACCAATGTGCACTCAATTAGACCTAGAACACACATTAAAGATAAAGATAAAGATAGCCTAAGTGTAATAGTTTAAAAATAGTTATAGTTTTAAAATAGCTTTCAAATTGCTAAAAATATTTACTAGTAATTATGCAGAATATATGAAAAATGACATAAGCCATCATTTTCCATGTGTGTTTGTGTGGAGAGAATCAAGCAGAATCTGGGATGGCCACTGGTGTGAATGATCACACTACAGTATATTCAATATTATTGATGATGATGTCAAGGTGGTGGGGCCCCCAAATCAAATAATTTTTTTAAAAAGTATCGAAGAAGTATCGAAATCGCAAGTCTTGGTATCGGTATCGAAACATTAATTTTGGTATTGTGACAACACTATTTGCGGTACAAGAGAGTGGTGCACCCTGCCTGATGTCTGATAACTTTCCCCCGAGATCAGTCGAAGTTCCTTAGGAGTTCCTTTCTCCAGATGGGTGGATTACGCTGGAGTCTTACCTAACCCACCTCACATGCCCTTCTGTGGCCCACGTCTGACCTAGTCTGTGTTGGACTAAGACAAGGACGGGTCTTCATCATTGACGTCATGACAACAGATGGGGAACCCAGGGATAGGAGCAGGCTTCACTCAGTCTGTTTTTAGTTTCTTAGTTTTTGTGTGGTCCAAATTAAAGTTGGACTCTGACTAAGTTACAGAACAAAGAAAAGGCTACACTTTGCATACACTTTGCATTCTACATTTTGAAATCACAATTAAATTAACTTATAGAAAGTGCAGCCTTTTTTCCCTTCAATGCCTACAGATGGACCATGAAGCAGAGGAGGGGGATGGGGAGGATTACATGTTTAGAATGGACATTTATTATTCTGCAACTATATTTGTTTACACTTGGTGATCTAAAATAAGCTACTAATGTTTTCGTAATAAGATATTATGAAATGGATCCAGTCTACAGAATCATCATTCATCATTGTGTGTGTGTGCGTGCGTGTGTGTGTGTGTGCGAGACTAGTGGAATCCAGGGAAAGACCCATCTGGAAGTGACAGCACATCTGTGCAGCAGAACAGTGTGTTCCATCACATTTATCACTCCCTGCTATTGGCCTGTCTGTCGCCATAGACACAGGGCCAAGGACAAGTAGTAAAGGATTGCTACAGTACAGTAAAGCTATTTGAAAGGCTGTACTATGCATACAAATGAATACCTGTATGCCGGTATCAATTATGTATATGAATGATATGATGTTTATC
This sequence comes from Alosa alosa, assembly GCF_017589495.1. Classification (NCBI taxonomy): domain Eukaryota; kingdom Metazoa; phylum Chordata; class Actinopteri; order Clupeiformes; family Clupeidae; genus Alosa; species Alosa alosa. The sequence goes on along the minus strand of NC_063205.1, from coordinate 24,861,518 downwards.
AATGACTTTATCCCGGAGGAAATACTCTTTTCTGATAGGTTGGTAGAGGGGCTATTCATTCTGTATATCAAGACACCTACTGTATGAAGTAGATCTGGTAGAAAGAGTTTAATCACCGTTCCATATCAATGCTCCTTTGAATGGTAACTATTCACCTTATTCGTCAGTTATCTATGTGCGCCGCCATGACAACCAATACTGTTTTAAACTTCTGGTAATATTAACAGCTGTCGACAGCAAAAATTCCACAGTGGAAATGAGTTCAGGTTCAACTTGTTCCGTGGTTGGTTGTACAAACAACTCAAATAAGTTAAAGGAACTTCTAAGGCAGGAGTGTTTTATACATGGAGTCGGAAGTTGAAAACAGTACGAGTCATTTTTGTATTATGAATCATGGGAAAGGTGTCGGTTGATGAATATTGTGGATAAAAAGTGGGAAGTGGAATCAGTAAGTGTGCACGGGTCGGAATGGAAACTAGTTCCCAATGTTACTGGGATTATGACATTCTGATTATGATTAGGGGTCGCCATGTTACTGGAATTATGAGTGTTTTGATCATGATTAGGAGTCGCCATGACACTGGGATTATGATGTTTTGATTATGATTAGGGGTCGCCATGACACTGGGATTATGACATTTTGATTATGATCAGGGGTCGCCATGTTACTGAAATTATGACGTTATTCCCCACTGCTCCCCCATCTCATGGTTTTCTAAATCTTTTGTTGTCCATCCATCTTTTCTCCCTAAAGGTAAATGACTTTCCAGACTTCCTCAGTGGCCGGGAACGGGAGCGCTCGCAGCACATCCGTGTCGTCTTCACAACCACAAAGCATGCTGGGAAGAAGGGCCTCAGGCTCAGGGGACGGAGGGCGACCAATCCAGAGTCTGCCAGAGCTCCATCTCAAAAACAGCAATGGACTCTCTCCCCCTCTATGGAAGGTAGGCAAACAAATCCATTATCAAAGGTGTGGTACAGTATATACATTGTGCACAAAGTAACATACTAAAATCTAAAATTATAAAACTGAACGAAAACTGAAATATTCTTTTCAGAAAATATTATATTCAGTTTAATATTTATTTAATTGTTTATTTAGACAGGGACAGTGCATATTAATGGACATCAGTACAAGTACACAATGCAAATATGAGTTAGAACCATAGCTAGTTTTCATCTTTTGTCCCCAGGCACATACATATTATAAACAAATGAATGAATTTGCATTTATTAGTTTATATAGCCAGACTTATAAGAAAACCATGGGCGGCATTTTCCCGGTGGGCCGATGCACCTTTTGGGCCGATAGAATAGGCTAATTAAATAATTTTGGCCAACGATCGGTCCAAAGGAAGTACAATCAGCGGCCCATTGGTTACATTTCCATATTGACACTCGACTGATACAATAACAGCTCACGTCAGGCCCCACCCCTCGCATTTTGGCTCAGAGCCAGGATTCTGTGAGCGCGATCAAAAGTTAATCGAAGTTGCCTACCGAAATTGCGGGGTGCGGTAGTGACAATAGTGCAAAAGTAACACCAATGTAGAAGCTTAAAAAATGCAATATTGCAAGTAGGCTAGCATATGTCAGCAACATGTTGAAGTTCGTTGAGTTTAAACGAGGATGTAAGCAAGCATCCAGAGCAGAGGGACAGTGAGCAGGTGGTGGAGTCTAGTTGAGGCTACATGAAAAGAACTCAGTGGTGGAGCAGGTAGGCTAAGTGTGACATGCCATGCTGAAGATGATGATTATGATGATTATTAATTGCGATAATGTAATGATATGGTAATGACAACATAGTAAGGCCGTGCTGTGATTATAATAACAAATAGCGCAACTTAAATGTTCTAAATGAATGATTTGCAAACCCGGACAGCGAAAGAGTGTCAAATCGATATTAATTGTTGGTCAGATTGATCAGTTTCCGTCAGACGCCCAAAATTCAACATCGATGGCATGAGTGGTGGTTGGTCTCTCTAAGTAGAGCGTCGAAAGGGTTCTATCTTGGAAGGGTTATCATGGTAAAGATGGGCTAAAATACTGTAGACTGACGGAAATGTAGGCTACAAAACATCAAGTCATATTCATGCAAAAGCCAACTAAGCTATATATATAGTGACCTATATAGGCTGCCGGAAGACATTAAAGATAATTAATTAATATAGCTATACTGTTCCAAAATGTACCAGCAATGTAGGTAGGTAGTATAACCTACAGGAATAAAATATTTCCAGCAACAGCCCTGTTCATTTCAGTTGTCCTACAGTGATTAATGTCTACGACAATCAAGAAATTTAGCTCCTTACACATAGGCTTCAGTAACTGTTTGGTGCTGCTGTCAGTTGTTTTATAGTTTAAATGTAGCCTATTGAATACTTTGAAATGATACTTTGAATTCAAGCAGAAACTCTTTAATAATTGCTTGTATAGCCTACTTGAATATGGAGATCATGTGCTCCATGGCTACCTCTGATCAGTCAGAGTGATAGCCAATGAGGCCTACATCACTTTCAGTGCAGTTGAAAATATATGCAGTACATTTCGACATGCATGGATGTCTCCAAATTTGGGCTTTAAGTTTTATAATGTGTTTAAATTGTTCCACATGATTTCATAACGGGCTAAATACAAAATAAATGTTACAAATATCGCCTAGATATTGGTAAATCAGGGGACAGCTGACTGAGTTTGTGAAAGTAGCCTAATGATCACAAAATGCTAAGCATGCATCTAGGTTATTTGAGTTTCTTAACGCTGAGTTGTGGTTAAATTGTTCAATACATGATTTTATAACAGGCCAAATATAAAATAAATGTTATAGCCTAGATATCTCTAAATATTAGATGATCAGATGATTTACAGTTCTATGTAATATGTAATGTTTCATGTTTTTGTAATGTTTCATACAGTGATGCAGGTCTACTGCAGTGAATAGGCTAAATAAAACGTTGATCATTTTTTATAGCCTACTACTGTATAGTTAACTTTGGCCTTGGTACCCTGACATGTGGCCTTTGTGCCCCCCACCAAATATGCCCAACTGAAGGCCAAGTGGCCTTGCCTCCAGAATGGTGAAATTCCAAGCCTGGCTGTGAGGTAACAATCCATTCTTAAAAAAGAAAAAATACTATTTATAAGAACAAAATGAATTATGATAAGTAATTGCAGGATGTTAATGCCTTTCCAATCCATGTGATACAAAAAAGGAAATAAAAAATCAGCAGATTTTTTTGCAATTTCACAGTGGCTAGGGCTTGATTAGGTAGGCCTTGATGCCAGGTGCTTGAGTAGCTGTTGAAGTTCTGAACTCCAAGCTGGCCAAATGTATGTTCCCTATGCGTGCCCAATGCAGTGTGATAAGCTGCTGAGATCTTATTAACAGCATGCTCCACTGTCAAGTCAAGTCAAGAGGTACAGGCTTAACTGGATGCACTTGAATATTACCTTAGAGAGGTTGTCTGCAGATGCTCTCAGCTCTGTTGTGTGTGTGTGTGTGCGTATGCGCGTGTGTGTGTGTGTGTGTGTGTGTGTGTGTGTGTGTGTGTGTGTGTGTGTGTGTGTGTGTGTGTAAGAGAGAGTCTGTAATAATGCATACACCGTGTATTTTTGTGATATTGTGTAGATTGTTTTGTAAGTTGATAAGTGTGTGTATGTATGTGTGTGTGTGTGTGTGTGTGCGTGTGCGTGTGTGTGTGTGTTCGACTGTGCGTGTGTGTGTATTTGCGTGCATACATGCATGCCTATAGCTCAGCACAGAAAAGCAGCTTAGTGGAGTGTGAGGATAAGGCGCTGTTAAATCACCCAGGCTATGTATGGTAAGGCAGACGCTGTTAAATCACCCAGGCTATGTATGGTAACGCAGGCACAGACAAGGCTATTTCTGACAGGTTCAACATGCTCCTTACCTCACCTGCGAGCCATCTCTACACAGGTGTATGTTGTGTTCAATGCCCCCCCCCCTTTAGAAAGGGTGTCCTTAGAAAGCCTTCTCTACACAGGTGTATGTTGTGTTCAATGGCTATTTCTGACAGTTTCAACATGCTCCTTAACCCCCCCGCCCCCCTTTAGAAAGGGTGTCCTTAGAAAGCCTTCTCTATACAGGTGTATGTTGTGTTTGATGCATATGCCAGCAGGGGAAGAACTTGTTTAATGTGCACTATGTAACAGTATATAGAGTAATGATTTGTATGTGTGACAAAATGAATGGCCGAGAGCTACTAATAGTTTATGCTGAATGAATTTTTTGTGGGTTTTAAGGCTCTTTTCAACTCCCTTGCCTTCTCTGTTTGTAGACTGTGAGTTCACATTTATGACAAATTCTCTTAAGAAAACTTTATGAATAAAGAATAGCACTTTCGCAGTTCTTTATTAAACCTTTTTGATCACCCCACGACGCTTTCAGGCCGAGCTCTTTTTGCAGCGTGATTATGGCGATTTCCTTTAACATTTTCTCTGAACATTTTGAAGAGCTACTGAAACAGGTGGGGAGCTGCTGTTAGCTTTAAGAGCTATACCTTTCAGAGAGCACAGGTGTAGAGTATACACTGTATGTAGGTCCCCAGATGGCTGGCCCGGGGTTTTAGGTGCCCGAGGTGAAGTTATTGGACACCCCAGTGAGAGTACACCATGGGGCCAGACTGTGTGAAGTGAAGAGGTTTCCAGATTCCCAGGTTGGGGATGAGGGAGAGAGATGTGTCTGTGAGGAATGTGTTTCTGTGAGGAGTGTGTTTCTGTGAGGAGTGTGTATCTACAAGGAGTGTATTTACCTTCTCTATAAGTAAGGAATTTAGGCAGGATTCTGACAGAAATGGGGAGAAGGAATGTGTGTTTGTCTGCCTGTCTGCCTGTCTTTGGATGTTTGTGTGTGTGTGTGTGTGTGTGTGTGTGTGTGTGTGTGTGTGTGTGTGTGTGTGTGTGGAGTGTGAGGATAAAGGCTGTTAAATCCCCCAGGCTATGTATGGTAAGGCAGGCGGCTGTTAAATCACCCAGGCTATGTATGGTAGCATGAGGCACAGACAAGGCTATTTCTGACAGGTTCAACATGCTCCTTACCTCACCTGCGAGCCATCTCTACACAGGTGTATGTTGTGTTCAATGCCCCCCCCCCTTTAGAAAGGGTGTCCTTAGAAAGCCTTCTCTACACAGGTGTATGTTGTGTTCAATGGCTATTTCTGACAGTTTCAACATGCTCCTTAACCCCCCCGCCCCCCTTTAGAAAGGGTGTCCTTAGAAAGCCTTCTCTATACAGGTGTATGTTGTGTTTGATGCATATGCCAGCAGGGGAAGAACTTGTTTAATGTGCACTATGTAACAGTATATAGAGTAATGATTTGTATGTGTGACAAAATGAATGGCCGAGAGCTACTAATAGTTTATGCTGAATGAATTTTGTACGGTTTTTAAGGCTCTTTTCAACTCCCTTGCCTTCTCTGTTTGTAGACTGTGAGTTCACATTTATGACAAATTCTCTTCGTAAAACTTTATGAATAAAGAATAGCACTCGCAGTTCTTTATTAAACCTTTTTTGGATCACCCCACGGACGCTTCAGGCCGGAGCTCTTTTGCAGCGTGATTATGGCGATTTCCTTTAACATTTTCTCTGAACATTTTGAAGAGCTACTCGGAAACAGGTGGGGAGCTGCTGTTAGCTTGCGAGCTATACCTTTCAGAGAGCACAGGTGTAGAGTATACACTGTATGTAGGTCCCCAGATGGCTGGCGGGGTTTTAGGTGCCCGAGGTGAAGTTATTGGACACCCCAGTGAGAGTACACCATGGGGCCAGACTGTGTGAAGTGAAGAGGTTTCAGATTCCCAGGTTGGGGATGAGGAGAGAGATGTGTCTGTGAGGAATGTGTTTCTGTGAGGAGTGTGTTTCTGTGAGGAGTGTGTATCTACAAGGAGTGTATTTACCTTCTCTATAAGTAAGGAATTTAGGCAGGATTCTGACAGAAATGGGGGAGAAAGGAATGTGTGTTTGTCTGCCTGTCTGCCTGTCTTTGGATGTTTGTGTGTGTGTGTGTGTGTGTGTGTGTGTGTGTGTGTGTGTGTGTGTGTGTGTGTGTGTGTGTGAGCAGACAGTGGGAGGAATAGAATGCCCAAGGTACAGAGAGAGATAGAAAGAAAGAGAGAGGAAAATATTATTATCCATGTCACACTCCTCTCTCTTTGTACTTCTTATCTCTGACCATTCCTTTCTCTGTCATCCCTCTCTCTGTCCATCCCTCTCTCTATCATCCCTCTCTCTGTCCATGCCTCTCTCTGCCATCCCTCTCTCTTTCTCTGTCCATCCCTCTTTCTGTCCATCCTTCTCTCTGTCCATCCCTCTCTCTGTCATCCCTCTCTGTCCATCCCTCTCTCGGACCATCACTCTCTCTGTCCATCCCTCTCCCTATCATCCCTCTCTCTGTCCATCCCTCCATCTCTGGCAGGAATAGGTGGTGTGCTCTTGTCCACTCTCTCTGCTCCTCCTGAGACTACAGACTGGAGAGACTCTTCATCCAGGTACACACACACACACACACACACACACACACCTTTTCACAAACTCATTCAAGTCTTGCACAAAGAGTTTACACACATAAACAGCATCAACACAAATCTATACACTAGCACTCAAAACACACACACACACACACACACACACACACACACATACAGATACACACACACTGGGCTCACACAAACTAGCCCTATCTCTTATCTCAAACAGCGTTAACAGTCATTAGCTGCCATCCATCATGGCTGACACAATATAAAGTCTGACAGTGCCCACGTCATATGTGTCAAGCTGCCACGGCTCCTCTGTTATCAGCACCGTTGCCTAACACTCTAATGACCCGCGGGTCCAGCCAGTCCTTAAGAAGACCCTTGTGTGTGTCTATGTGTGTGTGTGTGTGTGTGTGTGTGTTTGCCGTGCTGGCACTACATGCTCCTTTGTGTTTGAACAAGAGGAGGGACAAGCTTTTAATTGCTTCCCTTTTGGCACTGATAGAACAGTAGACGTCTCTGCTGGCACAGATTGGAGGAGGAGGCCTCTCTGAGCTTGTCAGCCGCTACATGCGTGATGGTTTACCAGTGTTTGCCATAAGGTAGAGCTGTTGACTGTGTTGTTTTACTGACAGGGGCACAATCCCTTGTAACTTCTGAGGCTGTGTGTGTGTGTGTGTGTGTGTGTGTGTGTGTTTGCACTTACCCGACTACAGACTGATTTACATCCATATATCTGTACATCATTCATCACTTTGAGCACTTCAGTGTGTGTGTGTGTGTGTGTGTGTGTGTGTGTGTGTGTGTGTGTGTGTTTGCACTATGTTTGCATCCATATCTGTACATAGATAACTTCACTAGGAGTGCTTCAGTGTGTGGGTGTACCCTCTGGTCTACACAACTGTCTCTTGCTTTCTTTAGCACGTCTCTACAGTTCTCTTACAATGTTTTCCCCACCTCTCCCTATGCGCTGTAGACCTTCTCACAGGCCTATAAAACTCATTATATAGGCAGCCCCCTAGTGCCAGCTGGTGCTGGCTTACTTCTGGCTCAGATGTGGTTCACAGTCGGCTCTTTACATTTACATTTATTCATCTAGCAGATGCTTTTATCCAAAGCGACTTAACCAAAAAAATGAGGAATAATGTAGAGGAGACCCTTAGGTAGCAATTAATACTACAACAATCAATGCTATTACCAGAAGATGAGAGTGCCGAAGTGTTAGTCAAAGTGTAGTTGAAGGAAAATTCAAAGCTCTGTTGGTGTAGGTCCTTGTCTCCTTTGCATAGCAGCCGTGGGGCCCACGTCTCTTTACTGGGCTGTAATGTTGTCTTTATGGCTGCAGTATAAGGTGCTGACGTGGTCTCTGTAGTGATGATGCTTGTCACCTTGACTCCCAGCGGGAGGAGGTAGCGGTAGCCGTCGGCGGGGGAGGGTTGTCCTGGAGATGGAACAGGAGCCCAGGAATGCTGAAGCTGCGGAATGTTTTTTTTTGGAGTTGAGTGAACAGAAAGAAGAGGAAGTAGAGTGTCTGTACCTGGTGTGTGTGTGTGTGTGTGTGTGTGTGTGTGTGTGTGTGTGTGTGTGTGTGTGTGTGTGTGTGTGTCATCAAGTCATCAACTTTACTGCCAGGCTCCATTCAGAAGATACAGACATGACATACAACATACAATATCCAGGTGGTTCCTTTTTCATATCTCTCTCTCTTTCTCTCTCTCTCTCTCTCTCTCTCTCTCTCTCTCTCTCTCTGTTTGGCACCTTTGTGTACAGCTGCTGTCCAGATGCATGACACGTCAAGCTGCTGTGGGGAATATGGAGCATTAAAGCCCATCCAAGTGATGCTAACAGCTCTTGCAAAATTCCATCACACAACTTCTACAGAAGGCTATCCCCTCCTATTAATGTGATATATGGTCAAAATGATTGGTTAATATACTGATTAGTGATAAACAGTCCACAGCATGTATGTGTGTGTGTGTGTGTGTGTGTGTGTGTGTGTGTGTGTTAGTGTGTGTGTGTGTGAGTGTGTGTGTGTGTGTGTGTGTGTGTGTGTGTGTGTGTGTGTGTGTGTGTGTGTGTGTGTGTGTATGAACGGTGTTTGTTTGAAGGCAAGCGAGAGTTTCACTGTGACCAGCTGTATTTAAGATGCCATTACACTAAGAAAACCTGTCATTATGCTTCCTGCTGTGGTGGCTGACACTTGAACCAAACAAAATGCTTTAGTGTGAGTTACAGACAGCCTGCTGGCATTCTGGTAGCAGAGCCGTGACGTTTAACATAACGTGTAATGCTGTATTCAAGGCCACTTAGAGCTCAGGTAATTGCACTAAAAGAGCACTTTGAGTCAGAGCTCTGACTCAGAAACTCAGAGATGAACATGTCCCCGATTTATTGAGGCAGAGAGAGGGGAATAGCATCAGGCTTCTTCGGGTTTCACATGATTTTTTAATGCTACTGTGTCCAGAGAATGAGACTGATGGCTTGTGCTGTTTTGCACTGTCACACGCTTACACACACATGCAGATAGACAATTTTAAAAGACATCCACACTCTTTCTCACTCTCTCCCTGTCTCTCACACACACATACACACGCACACTCACATGCACATGCACACACACACACACACACACACACACACACACACACACACTCAGACACACTCACAGTAGGATCAGCATTGACACTTTTTTATGACTTAAACAGTACATATTAGTCATTTGTTTTGTAAAGATATTGTAAGCACAACCGTAATAATGACTTCACAAACAAGCTATTTATTTTATTGTTTCATAACTTATCATGTCTTAAGATGGAACCAATCATCATGCCTGCATTTTGGAACAGTATTTCTGCTCTCTCTCTCTATGGAGATTAGAACCTGACAGCGTCCACCATGTTCCGTCTTTCTCTGATATAATGCAGCTACTCTGGCTCGCCTGCCATTCATTAATATTAGCTTGTGTGGTTTCGCGTTCCGTTTGAGAGCGGAATGTCAACGGAGTCTGACAGGGCCTGAAAGCTCTGCTCGACGAGGGGAAATTTGCGACTGCTGTTTTGGCGTCATCTGTCCGGTTGCTAGGGCACAAGACGAGGCGGAAACCACACTGCCATAAATGCCCAATTAAAATCCTTGTTTGTCTCAGCACTACGTCAGTACTGTGTGTGTGTGTGTCTGTCTCAGTGTGTGTGTGTGTGTCTGAGAGAAAGAGAGAGAGAGAGAGTGTGTGTGTGTGTGTGTGTGTGTGTGTGTGTGTGTGTGTGTGTGTGTGTGTGTAAGAGAGAGAGAGAGTGTGTGTGTGTGCGTGCGTGCGTGCGTGTGTGTGTGTGTGTGTGTCTGATTGCATGTGTGTGTAAATGGGGAAAGTGAAATTAAAGTGTTTAGTGGAGCAAACACATTACTGTCAAATGAAGCACGAAAACAGACAAGGAAACAAGATTTCTGGAGAACATAGATGTATAGTATAGCCATGCATTATATCGGACATGTGCTAGTATAGCCATGCATTATATCTGACATCTGCAAGTATAGCCATGCATTACAAGGATACAAGGATACAAGGAAGTTTATTGTCACATGCATATAGTTACTGGAAGTAAGAAATGCAGTGAAATTATGTCTGGTGTCAGCCTATTTGTGCATTAATGGGGGGTAGAAGTGGGGGTAAAAAGTGCAGTAGAAGAGGGGTTTTGTAGATTAAGTGGCAAGGGCTGCATAAAAAAGGTGGGTGAGGATTGGGATTGGGTGGGGGACACCAACAAGGAGCACCCAAGAGCAACAGGGGCAAGGAAAAACTCCCTTACCAAGGAAGAAACCTTGGGCAGATCCTCGGCTCAAGGGGCTAACCCAACTGCCAGGGGTCTTGGTGTGTGTGTTGGGGGGATGACAGGGGAGATGGGATAGTGTGCTGTGTATGTGGGGAGAGGGCAGTGTGCAATATGTGTATTGGAGAAGCTTCCTCATGAGACAATGTCCTGTGTATTGGGGGCAGTGTGCTGTAAGTATGTTGGGGATGTGTGTTGGAGAAGCTTCCTGATGAAATAATGTGCTGTGTATGTATGTAGGGCAGGGACTTACTATTGCAAGCAGAAAGGCTAGGCAATCAAGGACATGGGTAGATGGAGGAGAAATCAAAAATAATAAATAAAAAGTGTGCAAAAGTTGGAGAAAGTCAGATATGTGTGTGTGTGTGTGTGTGTGTGTGTGTGTGTGTTTTGACGTGTGATGAAATAAGAAAATAAATAAAAGGTCTGTAGCATAGGGAGAGGGATGTAAAAGTGCTAAAAGTCTTGTAGGTGTGTGTGTGTGTGGGGGGGGTCATGAGTGCTGAGGAGGGAATGAGTGCAAAGTCAGTATAGTGTGAGTTCAGAGTTGGGAAATGTTTGAGAGTGCTGAGGAGTGAATGTGTGCAAAGTCAGTATAGTGTGAGTTCAGAGTTCGGATGGCCTGGGGATAAAAAACTCTCCTGAGTCTCTCAGTTCTGGCTTTGTGACTACATAAGCGTCTTCTTGATTTCAGCGGTAGGAATAATCCATTGTTAGGATGAGAAGAGTCCTTCAGAATCTTTTGGGCTCTTAGGAGTACTCTTCTGGAATAGATATCTTGTAGAGCAGGGAGTTGAGTTCTTATAGTACGTTCAGCTGAGCGCACTACTCTCTGCAGAGTACTACAATCTCTAACTGTGGAGTTCCCATACCAGGTGATGATGCTACCAGTTAGAACACTCTCAACCGCTGAAGTGTAGAAGGCCTTCATGATGGATGTAGAAACTTTGAATTTCCTTAGCTGACGAGGAAGTAGAGTCGTTGTCTGGACTTCTTCAGAACATATTGAGTGTTAACAGTCCATGTTAAGTCTTCAGTAATGTGGACACCAAGGTATTTAAAACTTGTGACACTCTCTGTGACTCTGTTGCCCGCTGATCATTAGTGGGGTGTAACTGTAGTTCTGCTGCTGCCTTCTGTAATCCACTACCATTTCCTTGGTTTTAGTGATATTCAGTGTCAAGCTGTTAGATTGACACCACTGTACCACCTCATCAACCTGATCCAAGTAGAACTGTTCATTGTTGTTACTAATCAGGCCCAAGATCACTGTGTCATCTGCAAACTTGATGATGGAGGTATGACTACTGTTGGCTTTGCAGTCATGTGTGTAGATGTTGTACAGCAGTGGACTCAAAACAGCCTTGGGGAGCACCAGTGCTGATGGTTAATGAGTCAGATGTCAGACCCCCACTCTAACCACTTGTGAGCGGTTGGTGAGGAAGTCAAATATCCAGTGACACAGGGTGGTGTTCAGTCCTAAGGCCTTCATCTTTGTGACCAAGGTGAGAGGTACTATCGTGTTGAATGCTGAACTAAAGTCAATGAACAGCATCCTCACATAATTCCCATTCCCCTCCTCCAGGTGAGTTAAGGTGGTGTGCATGAGGTTTGAGATGGCATCCTCTGTAGACCTGTTGGCTCTGTAAGCAAATTGGGGGGTCAAAGGAGGCAGGGGAGAGGGATGAGCAGATAATGTTTTTCTGGCTTCTCAAAACACTTCATCACTGTAGGCGTCAGGGCTACTGGGCGGTAGTCATTCAGACATGATGGACTTTTGTTTTTGGTACTGGAACAATAACAGACTGCTTGAGGCAAGTAGGAACTGTCTCTTGAGCCAATGATGTGTTAAAGATATAAGTGAACACAGGAGCTAACTGAGCAGCCGGGATTTCAAACCCCTGTTAGAAATTCCATCCGGTCCAGTAGCTTTTCTACAATTTACCCTCCTAAAGGCATTGCTCACATCGACCTCAGAGACACAGAAAGGTGCATCCTCATTTGCTTCACATGCTGCAGCTAGTCCAATATAGTCTGTGTTTTTCATGTCAAAGCGAGCATAAAAGCATTAAGTTCATCAGGGAGGGCTTTACTCACATTCATCATAGGAGGGACTTTCTTTCAAAGCCAGTGATGGTTCGAGTCCTTTCCACACTCGTGCTGGATCACCCTCCAAGAAATCAGCTTCAACTCTGTCTCTATAGCGCCGCTTAGCATCTTTAATAGCTCTACGTAAACTATAAGATGCTGCTTTGTAATCTGTCATATCCCCTGAAATAAGCCCAGCATTATAAGTCATGGTGCGTGTCTTTAATGCCGTTCTCACTTCTCTATCCACCCATGGCTTCTGGTTAGGGAAGCTTCGGATCTTTACAGTTGGGATGATGGAATCAGTTAGCATATTGATGTAACTCAATGATACTTCCGTAAACTCATTGATGTCATCAGAGTTCGTCTTGAACATCTCCCAGTCAACGTTGCTAAGGGCGTCCTGTAGCCTGGCTTCCGAATTGGTCAGTCCAGCGCTTGACCTCCTTCGTCACTGGGGGGTCCGTCCGACTTCTCTGTTTGTACATAGGCAGTAGGAAAACAGCAGCATGATCTGATTTTCCGAAAGCTGGTAGAGACTTCGCTTTGTAACTAACATTATATCTATCATCTGCGAGTATACAGACGGCACAACAGTTATTACAGCTGTCATTACAAATACTATTACAAATACTATTGTATTAGTAGTATTGTTATTGTGGTAGTATTATTGTTATTGTGGTAGTATTATTGTTATTGTGGTAGTATTGTTGTTGTGGTAGTATTGTTGTTATTGTGATAGTATTGTTGTTATTGTGGTAGTATTACCAACCGTCCCTTAATATTCATTTCTATACAAGCAAAGACGGCGGATTCCTAAAGAAACGCAAGCACCTACACCATAAGTGTATCTAAATTAGCTATGTATCACAAATTTAATTTTACCGTGACTCGAAGAGCTGTAAACAGTCTTGTAAGGCTGCGTGTACAAATCCGCTAGGAGCTCCAGTGGAATTTTGAATTGCGATGAGAATTCTTGGTCTAACCGTTGTGCCGTAAGAAAGTTTGGAAATAGGCATCCACCAGCCCAGCACTAAACTCCGAGCATGGTAAACAAAATCGGGTATTTCAGGCAGTAAAAGCCCCGGTAACAACCAAACTAGATTTTGTTCAAATCTACACACCTATGGCTACTGAAAAATGTAAGGTTCATTTATCAAATGTTATATTGAAGTATTAAAAAGCATCGTTGTTTTAGAATTTTCGAACGAAACGGGTGGGTAATTAGCATGTTTACGATAGTATTGTTGTTGTGGTAGTAGTGTTGTTACTGTGGTAGTATTGTTGTTGTGGTAGTATTGTTGTTATTGTGGTAGTATTGTTGTGGTAGTATTGTTGTTATTGTGTTAGTATTAATGTTTTTGTGGTAGTATTGTTGTTGCTGTGGTAGTATTATTGTTATTGGGGTAGTATTGTTGTTATCAAAGTCAAAGTCAAAGTCAGCTTTATTGTCAATTTCTTCACATGTTCCAGACATACAAAGAGATCGAAATTACGTTTCTCACTATCCCACGGTGAAGACAAGACATATTTTACCAATTTAGGTCCACAGACAAACATAACATTCAAGTAAACAAAAAAAGTAAGTAAATAAGTAAATAAGAGGGCACATATAATAATGAAAAAATAAGAGCAGCAAAATGTGGTTGAAATTGTGCATAGACAGTCAATAAAAATACTAGTGCAAATTCAGGCCAATAAAGGCTTGGGTAGTTCTGTTTGACCTAAGTAAGAAGAAAGTGGCATAGTGGTGCAAGTTATGTAGAGCAGCAGAAGTGTTGTGTTTCAGGACAACAACACCAGTTGTAAAGTGTACAAGTGTGCAAGTGGAGTAGTGCAGGCGGCCATTTTTTGGGTCCAATGTCCAGGATGTTATGTAGCTGAGGGTGGAGGGGGAGAGGAGGGAGAGTTCAGCATCCCACGGCTTGGTGTATGAAGCTGTTGGTGAGTCTGGTAGTCTTGGGGCGCGGGTTTCTGTACCTCTTCCCAGAGGGCAGTAGATCAAACAGATTGTGGCCGGGGTGACTTGCATCACTCACAATTTTGGTCGCCTTCTTGGTGAGGTGGGTGGTGTAAATGTCCTTCAGGGAGGGGAGTGAAGCACCAATAATCCTTCCAGCTGTGTTCACTATGCGCTGCAGGGCTTTCCTGTTGTATTCAGTGCAGCTTCCGCCCCACACAGCCGATACAGCTGGAGAGGATGCTCTCGATGGTGCCTCGGTAGAATGTGGTCATGATGGCTGGTGGAGCACTTGCTCGCCTGAGTTTTCCGCGAGGAAGTACAGGCGGCTGAGCTCTCTTAAGCCAGTGATGCAGTGTTGGTGGTCCAGGAGAGGTCTTCACTGATGTGCACCCCAGGAATTTGGTGCTGCTCGCTCTCTCCACCACAGCACCGTCGATGGTCAGTGGCAGGTGTTGGGTGTGACCTCTCCGAAGTCAACAACAATCTCTTTGGTCTTGCTGGCGTTCAGCAGGAGGTTGTTGTCCCTGCACCACGTGGTCAGATGGTCGACCTCCAACCTGTATTGAGTCTCGTAAGCCCTTGGTGATGAGACCCACCAGAGTTTGTCGCCAGCAAATTTCACTATGTGATTGTTGCTGTAGGTTGCAGTGCAGCAGTCATCGTCCAGCAGGGTGAAGAGCAGCGGACTGAGCACGCAGCCTTGGGGGGGCCTGTGCTCAGTGTGATGCTGCTTGAGGTATTGTTGCCAACACGTACTACTTGGGGCCTCTGACAGAGGAAGTCCAGTAGCCAGTTGCAGAGGTAGGTACTGAGTCCCAGTTTGTCAAGTTTGCAGATGAGTTGTTGTGGTATTATGGTGTTGAATGCAGAACTGAAGTCTATAAACAGCAATCTCACATATGAGTCTCTTTTTTCCAGGTGGGTGAGGGCTGGGTGGAGGGCAGAGCAGATTGCATCCTCTGTAGACCGCTTGGCTCGGTATGCAAACTGGAAGGGGTCCAGGGTGGGGGGAGAATGGCTTTTGATATGTGACATGACAAGCCGCTCAAAGCACTTCATGATGATGGGTGTCAGTGCCACAGGGCGGTAGTCATTGAAGCAGGATGGAGCAGTTTTCTTCGGCACAGGTATGATGGTGGCAGCTTTGAAACATGATGGGACGATGGCTTGCTTCAGGGAAGTGTTAAAGATGTCTGTGAAGTGACTGTGAACAATACTACTACCACATTATTGTGGTAGTAGTATTGTTATTGTCATAGTATTGTTGTTATTGTGGTAGTATTATTGTTATTGTAGTAGTATTGTTATTGTGGTAGTATTGTTGTTATTGTGGTAGTATTGTTATTGTGGTAGTATTGTTGTTATTGTGGTAGTATTGTTGTTATTGTGGTAGTATTGTTATTGTGGTAGTATTGTTGTTATTGTGGTAGTATTCTTGTTGTGGTAGTATTGTCGTTACTGTGGTAGTAATATTGTTACTGTGGTAGTAGTATTGTTACTGTAGTAGTATTGTTGTCACTTAAGGTCATCTTTGCCATGTAGCTCGAATGTTATTCCTCATTTTGGTTGCATTTGTCTGCCAAATTAATAAATATAAATGACTAAATGTAAATACACAGGGCAAAGACTCATACATACATATTACATACATAAATACAAACAAACATAATTACATATACATACACACAGTACATACCAGTAGACATACACAGTGATAGAATGATCTAGCTGACACAACGGAGTCCAACGGGATGGAGAGCAATAGCAGTTATTATCTGTTCTTATTAGTAATATACTAGTGTTTAGCTGTGTGTACTGTGTAAACATTTAATTATGAATGGGACATCTTGCTTTAGTACATTTGGTTACACTACAAGGCCATGCCAGTACAGACATCAGCAGAGAGAGAGAGAAACAGAGAGATTTATAACATGAATACAATTACAGCATGCAATTACAACAGCTTATAAGAGATATATTTGCAATATTCGTTTTCTTTTTTTTTGCTTGTATTCATGTGCCTCAGGCAATAATGTTGCTGTAACTTTTAATAAAACATTTAATAATGTGCCATAAAGCTTCCTTGAATAAAATGAAACCCAGAGGGAGAGATGGATGCTGAAAGAAACAGGAAAAGAGGCAGAGTCTCATGAGAGTCATCGTCCAC
>NC_063205.1:24784984-24839984 GCF_017589495.1 Alosa alosa | reverse complement strand
ATCAGTGAGTGGGATGGGCAATCAAGGGGCTTGTCATAATAAATTTATAATAGGTTATAATAACACTGATGTCAGAGACTTTATTCTCCGTATTATAAATCAGTATAGCATCAAAATGAGTTTGAAGAAAGGGGAGGCTTTGTTGTTTGTTGCAGTAAAACTACAGGGTGCTCATCAAAATGGGTCTAGGTCAGTGTTTCTCAAACTTTTTCAGACGTAGGACCACTTAACCAATAAAAAAGAAACACATATTGAATATGGCAAACAACTCATCTATATTATATTTTACCACGTCTGCTCACGGACCACTTGGGATAGCTTGCGGACCACCAGTGGTCCCCGGATCACACTTTGAGAAACACTGGTCTAGGTCATCAATGACAAAATTAATTGAAGCTCCAGAATGAAAAATACTGACTACATGCCATCTTCATACAGGAGGGCCTCAATTCCTTTGTTTATTCATTGGTAAAAGAGCTCTATTGTGTTGTTTTCATGCTGCCCCTGCAGGGGGGCGCTAACGGCGAGGCTACTGCTAGCCCTGATGTGTGAGCCGGACCCTCAGGCCTCGGACTCAGCGGAGATGGAGCACAGCACAAACAAACGCACAGAGGTGAGTGAGGAGGACAGGACTGTGTAGACCGAAGGGTGGTGTGCTGTTCAGAGTTGTTTTGTTATTTTCTATACCTGCACAGGTTTGTGCTAAAAAGTTTCCATTTATGTAGTGATGATTTCACTTTCACTTTCCATAGGGTTGTTATGGTTACACTGGTTACACTTTATCTAAATTATCAACAAACTACCTGATGATTCTCTGTTTATTGGTGGTTTTATTTATTACCATTTAATGGCTTTATTTTATTTATTTATTTCATTTTTCTGCTTTGTCAGTGTATCTGGCTCACTCTGGTTGTGTATCATCTCTATCTCTTTCAGATGCAGATCTTGCAGGCTGAGTATCTCGCTGTGGCTGCTGCTCTGCTCTTTGAGATCATAGTGCTTTGTCAAGAGGTAGGGAATCTCACTATTCCCACTATTACAAACACACACACACACACACACACACACACACACATATGCTGTGCTGTAAACAAACAAATGCATCATATCATCAAGAAGAACTAATTAAATTGGTGTTACACTTTTTGTCACTTCAGCCTTCTTCTCAAAGTCCTATACTGTATGCTTGGGCCTTATATATATGACTTTTGTTTGACTTTTTGGTCTTTTTATACTCATTGTTGCACTGTTCTTTTTTGTCCCTAAAGGCTAGCCGTACACCAAGCATGGAACACTTCCTGACTGTTGGCTGGGTGTTGAAAACTCTAAAGCCTCAGCCTTCCACTGTAAGCCAAAGTGTAGTGCTGTGTCTCTTCCTGTCTCTCTAAGTCTCTCTCTTATCCTAATGCGTAACCTCCTATCTTGTATCTGACCCTTTCCTGATGTATAACCATGCGTGTAGTAGATGTCTCATCTCACACAAACGTGTTTGTCTTAGCTAATCCTGATCTTTACTGTACTGTAACACCATCCGGCCTGGAGGATCAGTTGTGTAATATGGATTGATGGTAGCTCTGCAGGAGGGAAACTCTATAGGCTCAGAATTACGTTTACACAACCAGATATGTGACAGAGAGCAGGGGATCCAACACACTAGCGCTCAATCCATGCCACAGATTCCACCTACAGCATTTAGATTCATTCATATAGAAACCTTAAGGGTTTTATCTTCTGGCATTTTTGGCACAATGTTACCAACAATGTTGGACTGTTTTATTGCCTCTTACATTGCCATTACATTGCATGTGCATCTATCAAGAGATAGGGTCTATTCTGATTACTTCTCTCTCTCTCTCTCTCTCTCTATCCATCTTTATTCTCTTTCTTTTCCACAGGTCCACTTTGTGGGCTACCAGACGCATCAGGTGGTTCTGGCTCTGTCCAGTTCCCAGGCCACTCTGAGCCCGTCCCAGGCGGTTCTGCTCTACCAGCGCTGCCGGGTGCTCGTGGCCTGCCTTCAGTACAGCCGCATCCTGAGCGAGTTTATCAGGTCCGAGTTCAGAGAGGAGTTCAGGTGAGCCACTGGAGGACTCACTCACACACACACACACACACACACACACACACACTGGAACAAGTTTAAGTGTATGCATCTAATGTTGAAACTGGATCCTTAAATATTTTTAAGTTAGTTTAAGTAATTGACTTTTCTCAAGTACCATATGTCACAGATCCCTTTTTATTGTTTTAATGTTGCGTCTCTACTCTCTTTTCTCCTCCTTCTCATCACCTCCTCTTTCTTCCTCTCTCCACTCCTCCCATCTCCTCCTGTCTTCTCCTCTCCTCTCTTCTCCTTTTCACTCGTCTCCCATTTTCCTCACTCCTCTCCTCTTCTCCTTTCCTCTCCTTCTCATCACCTCATCTTTCCTCTCCACTCCTTTCCTCTCCTCTTCTTTTCCTATCCTCTTATCTCCTCTTGTCTCCCCTCACCTCTTCTTCTCCCCCCCCGTTCTCCTCTCCTCTCATCTTATGGGGCAGCTGTGGCCTACTGGTTAGGACTTCGGACTTGCAACTGGAGGGTTGCTGGTTTGAACCCCGACCAGTAGGCACGGCTGAAGTGCCCTTGACCAAGGCACCTAACCCCTCACTGCTCCCCGAGCGCCGCTGTAGCAGGCAGCTCACTGCGTCAGGATTAGTGTTGTTCACTGTGTGCTGAGTGTGTTTCACGGATTGGGATAAATGCAAATTTCCCTCATGGGATCAAAAGAGTATATATACTTATATATACTTACACTTCATCTCCTCCTCCCCTCTCATCTGTAGGTACTATGTAAAAGCATCAGGGTTTGTGGAGAAGTTGCCTCCCCACTACCCCATCAGTCTACCAGCCCAGCGCCTTCTCTCACAGCTCCACTCATTGGTGCTTCGACAGCCCTAAACTGAGCCCTGATTGGCTCAGCACCCACCTCAACACCACTGCTATTGGCTAACTGACTCCGGCCTATAGGTCACAAGCCACACACCTCTTGTCTTTCATTCCAGGAATTCAGTGCATTCCAGTGTCACACAGTGACTATGACAGTCTGCTAGCAGTGTGTGAGTTTGTGTTCCACGTCCCACCTGAAGAACACACATGTGCACATGTAGTGAAAGACGTCTGCTTGGACTATTGAACGGATAAAGAATGTGCTGAAATAATCACACACACACACACACACACACACACACACACACACACACACACACACACACACACACACACACACACATACATACACACACACACACAGGCGTACAAATAAAATCATAGAAGGACTCTCCAGACATGTGCAGCAAGTGGTTTGCACATTCATTGACCACAGATCTTTTGTTTGTATGTTTACATTATATGCTTGTGAATGTAAATTAATGTCTATGCAGGACTTACTCTTATTACAGTAACATCAAAGTGTCTTCATTTGAGTGAATTTAGGCATGTCTATCTCGTAAAGGTTAAAGTTTGGTGTCTTACTAAGTCGAAGAGCCCATGCCTGTCCCCCATTTGATTCCACAGCTGTGTTTGCGTGTGTGTGTGTGTGTGAAAGAGAGAGAGTGTGTGTTTATATGTGTGTGTACACAAAGAAAATGTATTTTTGTACTTGGGTTGTGTTGATGGAATCTATTCTCTGAGAGATTATGCAGAGATAAATGTTCAGGGGATGAGTGAAATTCATGAAATCTATGTTGCACGTAATCTATGTGTGGTTTTCATGTAATTTAGTAAGTTATACTTTTTCAATAATACTGTCGTTTATTAAGGGTATAAACTACAGTCAGCAGTGCTAATTAAAAATTATTCAGATGGTTCTCTCCTCGTGTTTGTGCAGCTAGCATGAAGATAAGTGCCCAGGAAATAAAATAAAAAAATACTAAATAGCATTATAAAATCTTTGTAATAAGGGAAATATAATGCATAAAAGCATTTTCTGAAGTGCTTCCAAGTCATGATTATCCTACTCTAGGATTGCACAATAAAACATGAAGCAGTAATAATCTGTCTATCAAACCAATACATCCAATAGTACAGTACATCCATGGTTCTGTGTTAGAACAGATTATAGGGGTATTTTATGTTAAACTGTGGAACTGCACTCAATAACTATTTGATATATCCTCAGACTGACATAGATGACATATAGATGTATTTATGAAGTGTTCATCAATTAAATTAACTAGAACTGAACCTCATCAACTGTTGGCTCTGTAGTATTGGTACCTGATGATGTATTCCTGAATCCTGTTCATTTTCAAGTGTTTCTGATTGTGATCCCCCCCCCCCCCTCTCTCTCTCTGTGAGTTGATCAATAAAACAGAAACTCTATGGTGCTCAGTCTCAAATAAAGATACAGAGCAACAATGGACAGTTGGCTGGAGGCAGTCAAAGAAGTGACGCATGTTATACCCTGGATCTGCAAAGGTTGACCTACAATGATCCTTACAACATGTACTGCCAGAAATCTGAATGCACAACCAAAGAACCAAAGCAACAACAACAGAATCACTAACAAAGCAACCTTAGCGTGTAAAAACATCAACAGAGTAGCCTTGTGAACATTTCAATGCGGTTATCAAGCAGGTATCCAAGAAGGTGTCCTTATCGCTGTTTCATTGAATTAGGCCCTATGGCACTTCAAGGTGACTTAGCAGTGGTATCTGGTATCCTGGATCCACCTCCTCCACACTAATGATGCCAACAAATTC
The DNA here is from genome assembly GCF_017589495.1 of Alosa alosa. Lineage (NCBI taxonomy): Eukaryota > Metazoa > Chordata > Actinopteri > Clupeiformes > Clupeidae > Alosa > Alosa alosa. Next base: position 24,835,244 of record NC_063205.1, on the reverse strand, counting down.
TTTGGTCATTCCTCTTCGTTGCTGTGGCCGTTTATGATCCAGTCAGCAACATTAACAAGACAAAATGCAAACCCTTGATGAGGGCAGCAACAAACACCAACAAATGCTTTGGCCGTTCCTCTTTGTTGCTGTATAGGTGTTTATAATTCAATCAGATTCAGCAACATAACAAGACATAATGCAGGCCCTTACGGGGCACAAATACCACAGAAACACAGGAACAATTCCACATATCTCTGTGTCGGTTACAATATGAGTAACGAACTAGTAGTCTGTGAGCGCTTCAGCCATGGGTGAAAAGTGTGAAGAATTAATTAATGTCCACACACTGAAGTAGCTGCCAATATTTAATTGGACTAAAAAACGGCAATGTTTCAACCCATGGGAATAGTGCAGTGGAGGAGACCAATCTCTTTGCCACCATGCTTGAAAACCTTATGGGATTCATAGGCTAATTATAGGTTTAGAAACAGTGGCCTATATTTATGACCGCCGCTCCGCTCGAGAATCATCTTTGGTCCAAACTGCACGAAATTGGAAGTGTAGGATCATTATGACACCCTCTGAATGCATGCCAAGTTTCGTGGAATTCCGCTCATGGGGGGGCCACACAATAAATTAATTTATGTTACTATACACCAACTGGCCTGTAGGTGGCCGGAGACAGTTTTCTGTGAATATCTCGAGAACTGTAGGGCCTAGGAAGGTCCACCTTTTTTTTGTATGTTGGTCTTAAGGGGGCATGTCAACCCATCCCATTACCACTTATTTCATGTATAGCGCCACCTAGTTAAAAATTAAAAAGCCAAACATTAGGTGTTTTCATCACAATATCTCTGGCTGACATGGTCAAAACTGCACGAAATTGAAAGTGTAGGATCATTATGACACCCTCCGAATGCATGCAAAGTTTTGTGAACTTTCGTTCATGGGGGGCCTTACAATAAAATAATTTATGTGTACATTTAGTGACCGTACACCAACAAGGATTCCCGGGACACTGAAAGACTGGGGTACACAAAACTTGGTGGGCATGTAACCCCACATGGATAGCATGGAACCATAATTTTTCATTTTGATCTGTAGCCCCCCCTCTGGACTGGACCCCTGAAAGGAGGGTAGGGCAGACACAGTTTTCTGTGAATATCTTGAGAACCGTAGGGCCTAGGATGACCAATTTTTTCCGTATGTTTGCCTCATATAGGCCTTTCAGCGTGATTTATTTTTGTGGAAAAAATGTGCTGGACTGGGCAGCGGTCATATTTTGTACCGCTCTGCGGTACATCTAGTTGTATTCAGAATCTGTAGATTTCATAGATGCTCCATTCATAATGCAACATTTTACAATGGACTCCTTTTTTCACATTTTATTTTTTTCTCTATAAATGTACAATTAAAACATTGTACAATTTCGTTGAAAAAAATGCCTATTTATCTTTTATCACACGTCCCTTGTAGATTGCATCCCATACAGTCTGTTGCATCCTTAGAGTAGGCTAGGCCTATTGCTTGCATTCAGTTTTTAAAGAAAGAGGAACATCCTCTGAAACGGAACAGTATTCCGGGGACCATTTTTAATGAAGGACCGGAAAAAGCGTGGTGTTACAGAAGAGTTGTCCATCGCGACTCTGCATGTAAGCATGTAAGTGGTAGTAATATTATGTTATTCATTGGTGTTATGAACAGAAATGTAATTAAAGTTGCACCCAAATTATGTTAGATATTTGTACTGCATACCAAACGCATTAATTAGATCATCAATGGCTGCATTTTACACGTTACATATCAAGATGTTGCCTTGGTAGCTAGTTGGCTAAAGTATTGTGTTTGCCTGTTAACAGCCTTCACCCTTTTGCACTTGCTGATTAGGTCATTTAACCAGAATTAGTTCTCCTTTTCTTAATGTTCGTCTCATTTACCTAATGTTTGATAGGCGAATGCCTCTGAATGATGACCCTGCATAGGTTATTCTGTATCAGAAATGAATTAATGGTCTGCACTTACTTCATTTTTTTTTGGTCATAGTGTTAAACGGTTAGCCTAATAGTAAAATGGATAATGATTGTTTTTATTTATGTTTATAGTCAGGAGCTGTACGAAGTCAGTCCTCTCAAAAAAATGTTCCGAAGCGCATCAGTTCAGGTACGACCCCAATCACATAGAAGCTAACCTTGGATTATCTTTCAGACTGTGCAGTAGAATTTGTCAAGTGTTAAACTTCTGGAAATTAAGCCTACCATCCTTGTCTATTCCAGACTTTTTAATTGTGGCCGTCTTTTTGTATAGCCTATTGAGTAGACTGAATATAATGAATGATCTATGATTATAAATCCATTTATTTATTTGGATAAAGCATCTGCTAAATTATTAAATCTAAAACAAATGTAAAAAATGCAATGCCTCTTTTTGCTCTTGCCCTTTTTTGCAGATATTTAGACAGTTTGTCCGGCACCAGGTGACAGATGCTAGCCTCATATTAGAGCGATGTGAGTAGTCTACACATTTAATGTGTGTGAGTGTGATTGCACAATTAACATCATGAATCCCTTGAATTATTCTCATCTGCAATTGGAGGACTATGAAATGCTAATTTATCTGCCAGAATCCACTTAATCATAAACACACTTGCATAGTAGAAACCAGCTTCCCAGCATTGTATTGAACAATGGTGTTGAATTGAATGTTCTGTATTTTGGCAGTTATCAACCCTTGATGTTTTCAATCCGATATAGCGTCACACCGATGTGACTGGAATGTTGGGAAATGAAAGTTTTAAAGAATATCAGGGTTCCATTGTATTCAACATGGAATTTTAGAACCTTACATTGTTGCAGTTGTTTGAATGTTCAAAACTCCCTTTAAGGGGTTAATTCGTCACCGCTCCCCTTTCTCTCTCAGCCATAAATAAGGTGCAGTTACTAGGGCGGGTGGGGCAGGACCCCGTCATGAGACAGGTGGAGGGCCGGAACCCCGTCACCATCTTCTCCATGGCGACGAACGAGATGTGGCGCTCTGGGGAAGGAGCAAACACAGACACAGGCAAGAGATCAAAACAGTGATCACCCACATGTTGCATATGAGTGAGACTGAGTGCAAATCCATTCGTCCGTTGACCTTCACCTGTCAGAATTGTCATTTATAGATAATTGTTTGAGCCCTTACAAACATAGCTGCTGTTTTTGGACTGAAATTACAGTGCACTGGAGTTACAGTGATATTTTAATTGGCCGTAAAGTGGAGTACTATGTACTAATATAAGAGCAATATAGTTTTTTTCATGTCCAAAATATGGCATTTCCTGATTATTTTCCTCCAAAACTGCAGTTTTGATACTGAGTACTATTTTGATACTACCTTGTTACATGAAGTCATTCAGTTTTTTTGTCAGGGGGATTATGGTGTACTTCCATTTCATGCCAGTGGGTAAAATATATTTTTTCAGCTGTGCTATGACCTGATCAGAGGTCCAAAAGAAAACTGCTTTGAATTTGTCACCCATTATGCAGCTTACACTGTAGCGTAGTGAACGTTTTTGTGTGTCTGATATCTTACTAAAGAGAGAGGCGTCATTTTGAGAACTGATAAACTTCTGGAGAATGGCAAAAAGCCATGATGAAAACAGCAGACAATGTTAAATATTAGGAAATGCCACAAATGTGCCATATGGCTTAAGTTCCACCTTGCAAAACAAAACTACTTCCTGTGCAAATCACTGGGACACATTAGTTATTTTCAGAAGATTATTTATTGTAACCAAGTTCCTCTTCCTTTTCCAGGTGACATCAGCCAGAAAACCACGTGGCATCGGATCTCTGTGTTCAAGCCAGGCTTGAGAGATGTGGCCTACCAGTATGTGAAGAAAGGGTCAGTATGTGTCTAAAGCAGTTGTTGTTGTTGTTCTGCTATTTCTTGGCCACATGACAAAAGAGCACAGTATACACACTTAGCATCTTGTCAAATCTCTTTTATTATGGAAAGCGGCATTAAGTGTTAATGGTGATCAGATCACTTTAAGTGTTGATTATACACCCTTTGAATTCTGAGTACTGTCTGTAAAGACCATCATAACATGTAAGGTTGCTAAATTGACTGTGGTACTTGAATTCACAATCCTCTGTGGAAAGAGAGCATTGAATGCTACACGACAGTTGACCTACAGCCTATAGCTAAAAGGGAACAGTAGGCTAATTGGTGTAACCCACTTCCAGTGAATTATGCTAAGCTAGGCTAATGGTGTCAGAATAGGTTATTGCACGCACAGAGAAGTGAAGTGTATGTATCCTCTCATCATTTGTGGGTCGGGACCCAAAAGTGGATTGCGGAACCGTTCGGGTTGGGTCTCGGAGCTTGTGGTTGTGGGCAATTCCGCGCAAAACTGTCACATCCATAACGCCAAAACACAATGCCATGGTATTTAGTTGGCGTTATGGATGTGACAGTTTTGCATGAAATTGCCCTTAAATTGCTTTTTTTATTTATATATTATTTGTTTTTTTATTCCTCGTTTTTATTTGTCAGTCATTGCCATGGACATAGAAAATGTTTTTGTGACCGGTCATGTTAGACATAATTTTAGCGGTAAACGCAAGTATGACCCTGTGTATTTGAAGCAAGATATGGATTCACTTAAATTGAGGACAAAATGGGGCAGAAACCCCAGTGTGTGGTGTGCAGCGAATTGCTGGCACATGAGAGCATGAAACCATCAAAACTAAAATGCCACATGGAAACAAAGCACCCCTGTCAAAGACAAACCTGAGTACTTTGAAAGGTAAAATCAGGAGTCGAATACTTCACAAACGTAATGGCAAACATCAGCATGTTCCAAACAAGTGTCTTACCATGTAGCTCACCTTATCCGTTGGCTTGAGCGCTAAACAAATATATGGGTAGCTACTTAATGAGATGAAAAACCATGGGTCCCAAAGCCAGACCAGTTAAGAACCACTGATGTAAAGTAGTTGCCTTGTGTATGAAATGCGCTCGTGGCGTTCTGGTTAGGGCTTCGGGCTTGGAACTGAAGGGTTGTCGGTTCGATCCCCGGCCAGTGGGAACGGCTGAAGTGCCCTTGAGCAAGGCACCTAATCCCTCACTGCTCCCCGAGCGCCGCTGTAGCAAGGCAGCTTAATGCTCCGGGTTAGTTGCTTTACCTCACTGTCTGTTCACTGTGTGCTCTGTGTGTTCACTAATTCATGGATGGGATAAATGCAGAGACCAAATTCCTTGTATACGCAAGTATACTTGGCCTAAAAACCTGATTTACATTTGCATTAGCTCATTTTCCAAAAAGGTGTCGTGTTCCTTTAACTGATTAATGAATTCACCCCTCCTAAAAGTAATTGGAAGCCCTCAAATGACCCAACCACATTTCCTGTTCTCCTGTTACCTCGTGCGTTGCACTTGTCCCATACTGTCTTGTTGTGTGTGTGGTCTCAGGTCACGTGTGCTGGTGGAGGGCAAACTGGATTATGGAGAATATGTGGACAAAAACAACGTCAGACGCCAGGCCACCACTATCATTGCAGGTAAGCTCCTCTGGCAAGCTAACAAATAAAGAGTAAGAAATATTAGCTATGGCATGTATAGCTTAATGTGTGTGTACATGGATGAAATTACATTGGCATGTAATTGATTTCATTACCCCAACAAAGAACTATAGGAATAGTATTTTGGGACAATTTTTATAGTAATCTTACAAGAACACTATAGTTTATTGGAGTCTTATAGTATATTGAGACATATAGATGTACTGTAGCAAGAATATTATAGAGGTATTGCAGATAGTATATACTGTATATATAGTATTACTATAGTTCTTTGTCATAAAGGTAAGGGCATTTTACATAAAAAAAAAATTCATTGTTTACAATAGCCACGTTTACATGGACAGTTTTTTTTTTTCATTCCGATTAAACTATTCCGATTGAAAATATTGTGCTGTCTGTTTACATGGGGTACGTTCTATTCCAATCAGGTGCTCTCAAGCGCTTTAAAATCTTTGATCGGAATAGCTGTTGTTGCCTACTTTTTGTTGAGAAGATAGAGCAGCCAATCCGATTGACCGTATACATGGCTGTTAAATCAGAATCGGAGAGGAATACCTCTCTCATTCTGATTAAAATGAGATAAGATTCAACTTTATTGTCATTGTACAGAGAACAAGTACTAAGACAACGAAATGCAGTTTGCATCTAACCAGAAGTGCAGAAAAGTGCAATGTGATATACATAGACAGGTGGTGCATAGACAGGACAAGATATAGTGCAGTGTAGACAGTAGTACTGTATACAGTTGGTTTATAGGAGGTGGTTTACAGTACCGGTAATATAAATTAAATATAAATATGTGCAGTGTATTAACAGTAATAGTGGGGCTGTTAAGCTCTTAAAATAGATAGATAGATAGATACTTTATTGATCCTCAAGGGGATCAAATAGGGACGATCTTGCTTTTTATGAAAGAAGCATGAAACGTTCAGGGTTTGTTCTTAATGACCTAAGCTTTGATTTAAGATCTGGAGGCATTCTCAGTTTGACCTCTGAGGTCAGATAGAGGTCACTGACCTCTGTAATATGTTGTGACGCTACAGGTGAATGGGGAGAAAAAAATAATAATAGATATCACCATGAAACTTTCTCAGTTGATTACTCATGTTAAGCTAAGAAAAAAATGTATTGAAAGTTTTTTATATATTTAATGTTTAAATATGCAAATTAGGCCTTATCTCATAAAAATGCGCTAATTTGTATACATTTTAAAAAACAAAATTAGATATTCTGATAAAGTCAGGCTCAAAATATTTGTTTAATTTTGTTGTCATATGAGATGGGGAAAATAATTACTGAGGGTTTATGGACATCTACTTCTATTATCCTGTAATTCACCTGTACCACTGTGATGTGAAATTTCTAGGTCTGAAATTAGAAATGGGTGTATCTTAGGATCTAAATGTGATAGAAATGTAAACTAAATATGTTTTTCCATGTTTCTGGGCATGAGGAACTTATTTATAACATTGATAGCACTCTAAGAGGTCAACATCATTAAGTGCAGTGAAGATCACTGGCAAAACATCTACTTCTGTTATCCTGCATATATATAGCAGGGTATTTAGTTGGGGGGGGCAATAATAATAAAAACAGCAGGGGAAGGGTGACATGAACACTTCGAGCAAATCGGCCAATCAGAGATTCGAAACAAACGAGAGACCAACATGTCACAATGCTGTGGCATTGTGTCAATGGCTGTGATGCAACATCTGCATTCTGTGGCCGTGGTAAAAAGACTGCCTGGGATACATGGCATGTATATCCAGAAGTTACAGAGGCTTTCCATAAAATGTTGCATATGCCACAAGAGCTGAGTGATCTTTCCTTGTCTCAACTAGAACGTTTTGTGGTGCTGATCTACAGGGTTCCCACGGTCATGGAATTTCTGGAATTTTATGGAATTTTAGAAAGTCTATTCCAAACATAGAAAGTCAGGGAATTTGATCATTTTTGGAGCACAGTCATGGAATATCAGGGAATTTTGTTGTAGCAGTTTAAAATATACTTGCCAAAATACATTAATACAAATACATTTCCAGGCAGAATTGGTGTATATCTAGTTATTAGCTGTATGGCTTCTTTAAGTAGCCCTCTGTTTATTTAATGCCTCATCTCCTGCTCTAAAAACGATTCTTGACCTCTATGCGGGTACTCTGAAATCATTGGTCGCTATATTGTACTATTCATTATATAGTAAGTCATGGAAATTCAGGTTTTTTGTCAGGGAAAGTCAGAGAAAAGTCATGGAATTTTACATTTGACTTAGATCTAGGGTTCCCACTCTTTGACAGAACAAGTGCATGCTTAGAGGTCAATGAGGCAAGGAAACAACTTTTTATCCAGAGGTCAAGATCCCTGGAAAACATCCCCCCTACACAAGCTGCTTTGAGGCAACGCATCAGAAGAGCAATGCACCAGGCTAACATAATATGGAACCTTGTCTTGGTTCCTAGCCCACAGTTACCAAGTCCATACAGATGCAGGCTGGCAGCCACGTTGGACAACACTCCCTGAGGCATCACAGGAATGCTATGAGCTTGTGCACTGTGGTTGTAAAAAGGGTTGTACCGGGCACTGTAAATGCAAAAAGGCAGCATTAATGTGCACAGCACTCTGTGCTGGTGATTGCAGTGACTAAAGCTGTTTTGTAGGCCTTTTTCTTACCCCTAAAAGCTAAGGCCTCTACAACAACTTTCACTGTACTATTTTAGAATGCTGATATGTTACCTGTTCAATGTTACATTGGGGATTTGTGATAGGAGTTCAAGTTGTGACTTTTTGATAGGAGCTCAAGTTCAAGCAGGGCTACATTTTTGTCATGTCCATATTTATATGGAATTGTTTGGTGAAATGATACATTTTGTACTTGGATTTGCCCAGTCATTGGATCTTGTGCCAGTGATCTTCACTGCACGTAATGATGTTGACCTCTTAGAGTGCTATCAATGCTATAAATAAGTTCCTCATGTCCAGAAACATGGAAAAACATATTTAGTTTATATGTCTATCACATTTAGATCCTAAGATACACCCATTTCTAATTTCGGGCCTTGAAATTTCATATCACAGTGGTACAGGTGAATTAGTAGTAGATGTCCGTAAACCCCTCAGTAATTTTTTTTTCCCCATCTCATATGACAACAAAATGAAAAAATATGTTTAGCCTAGGGTTGGGAGATGTCCCCTAAATTGGCATTTGACGATTAAACATTGTGATGGACGATGATTTCGTCGGGGGGGGGTAGTAAACACTAATTACCATATTATTATTATTACCATATGTCTGTACAGAAATACATTTATAATTTTCTACATAAAAAAAAAAATATATATTATATAGGCTATATGGCCTGATGAAAGTGGACAGCTAAGAGAGACATACTGACCAGGCTACCGAAGTTGTGTGGAAGATCTGCTCCAAGAAAATCGTTGTGAAAGACGGATAGACAATCAATCTGAACACTTGCGTGTGCACCAACCAGCGGAATATTACACATTGCCAGCCTTCGCTGGGCCTAGCAAAAAAGCTACTTAAGACTACTATCGTGGTCACTCATTTAAAATCTTCAGTAGTACGCTATGCAGCATCCCACGTTATCAGGCTACCGTCTATGCTGACTATAAGGCGGTGGGAAGTGAAAGTAAAGGGCTGCGATCGCGCAGTCCAGGCTATAGGAGGGCGAAGTAAAAAAAACTTTTACAAATAACGAATCCCGATTAGGCCTACCACTCTGTTGTTGTCTGGGACTTTTGCTAAATGCATGAAATACAAGCCTTACAGTGAAAGACGGACAGGCTACCTTCTGATCCTATCATTAACGAAAGAAATGGTTTATTTTAACACAGAGGAGAAGGACGCATTTGGCGCTCGCTGTAGCCTCGCAAAAATATTTGAGCGCTAGAATGTCCTAGTCATAGCCTAACAATAATAATTCAATAGGACTATTTTCTGCTAAAACATTAGGCTACATATTTTACGTCCAATGTAGGCTATAGGCCTGCGAGACCTGTAGGCTACAAAAAGACAATTACATATTCACGTCACAGTCAGGAATTAGACGGTAGACTAATACGTGATAACTGTTTGGCTGACAGCCAAGTAGGCTCAATTTCATTTCCAGGGAAAGGTTTTTTTAATGTTTTAGCCTGTTACAGCAGCAACTAGTGACTGGCATGTGGGGGCGTGGCATCACGATGGTTGCTTCCCATCGTGATGTCTGTCAACCATCACGATGGACGATGATATCGTCCATCGGCACAACCCTAGTTGAGCCTGGCTTTATCAGACAATCTGATTTTGTTTTCTAAAAAGAATGCAAATTAGCACATTTTTAATGAGATAAGGCCTAATTTGCATATTTAAACATTAAAATATAAAAAACTTTCAATACATTTTTTTCTTAGTTTAACATGAGTAATCAACTGAGAAAGTTTCATGGTGATATCTATTATTATTATTTTTTTCCCCATTCACCTGTAGCGTCACAACATATTACAGAGGTCAATGACCTCTATCTGACCTCAGAGGTCAAACTGAGAATGCCTCCAGATCTTAAATCAAAGCTTAGGTCATCAAGAACAAACCCTGAAAGTTTCATGCTTCTTTCATAAAAAGCAAGATCGTTGAGCTTAACAGCCCCACTATAACCTTATAAGAACAGAATAAATATGGCTATGTAGTATGAACAACATGTACAGAATACAGATATCTGCAGCGTAGAAGCAGAATAATATTGATATATCCAGTGTATTAACAGAATATATTATAAGAAAAACAGAATAGCCTAAATATGGATATTCAGTATGAACCATAGAGACAGATGTACAGTATGCACACGCACAGCTATGTGCTGTGTGGTAACAGTACCATTGCAGTGCAGAAACGTTAACATCAGTAAAATTCTGATTGGATCAGGCATTTTTATTCTGATTGAGAGGTGTTTATTTGAGAATTGTTATTCCAATTGAACCGTTATTCCATTTCTAATCGGATTAAAAAGTGTCCATGTAAGCGTGGCTATTGCTTGCTAATGTTTGATTTACCCCCCGTATACATGGCTGAACTCTGTTTCTCTCTCTACCCCTCTCTCTCCACAGATAACATTGTATTTTTAAGTGACAATGTCCGAGACAGAATGTGAAGTTAATCTCTTTGTTGGAGGGATGTAAACCATCAGAAGACCTTTTTTTTCCATGTCATGTTATTTTCTTGTAGAAGTTTAGTGCCTGAAGTCCTTGGAGCTGTGATGGTTTCAAGATTGTAACTTTAACATGCCCCCTGTTCACCAACAGGGGGTGCCAACATACAGCACCATGGCCTCGAACACATCTGCCACAGTATTGACACACCAAAGTACAGTTGGTCTGACCATATTTTGTTTGGATCATGTGAACATGTCAGCATTTTCAATGATTATTGTTCTTGTCAAGATCCAGCACAAACCAGAATTAGGAATTCCGCCCTGGTCTGACTCACTAGCTGCCCCGGTGTCTCTGAATGATAAGTTATAGAGCTTTTGTTAACACTGGGAAATCAGATTCCCCCTTTTTCTAATGTACGAGATGTTATCCAAATGCAGCAATGTGTTGTAGTAGGTCTTGAGAATCCTACAGGTTGTTTTTTGGCTAGCAATCCTCCATGAGGATCCAATCGCTTTCTAAAAGTAAATTTCATAGGCTGTGCTCATAGACAACTTTAACATCAAACTGACTAGATGTCTTCTTGAGTTATCCTCAGAATCTTTCGGTTATGTTTCTCAACCGTTGGTTTCAACACCTGGTGGGGGGTTGTTTTGCATGGTTTTGCTTTTCAGACATGTGAATATGGATGTGTTAACTGAAATAGCAAAGACCGGCCGTTTCTGCGAAATCTGATTTATATTCATTCATGCATTTCATGTTAGACACAGTTTCTACTGACCATGTTAAACCAAGTCCTTGTATGTATTATGTGAAAAATATATATCCCCTTTTTCCAATTATCTGTGGGTCCATGTGCCTTTTTTCTGTAAGAGAAAAGTTATTTAATGTAACATTCTTTGATGCATGATGTGAACCTGAAGACTTGATGGTTTTTGTCACATGGACATGATATTGCATCAGTCTTAGGATGGATCTATATTTCATATAAAATTTAGTCTCCATTCAAGTGTGTGTGTTTAGCATGTGCAGCTGGACCTAACATTTTTGAGTGCAGACTTTGGATTCTCCTCCATTTAGATTTAGTTTTAAGTATTATTTGAAGTAGTGAGCCACTTCTGGAAGCCTCTGTTTTGAAGGAGGTTGTATAAGGCGGGCACTGTCAGTTTAGTAGTCTTGTCTCAACTCAGTTTGTTGAAAGTTATGGATGAGTTCGTCCCTATTGGGCGTTCATGCTGTCTGTCAAACGATGCGAAATCGGCCTTAACACTGATTGGTTCTTAGATCTTTCAGTCGGCTGGACCATTTGTTTGCATTCGTTTTGAAAGCAGCAGCCCATCTGATTCGTTTGCTTCCAAGAATAAGGACGGGGACTACGAAGTGTAGCCAACATAGTTTAGTACCACTGTTAATTGTTCATTTACCTAAGGTTGTCTCCTAAGACAAATATTCACGTTAAAAACATTATACTGTGGGTGTGTGGTGATGGTCTTGATAGTAGGCTATATTTACGGCTGTCGCATTCCCCGAACTAAATGCTATTGGGTGGCTCCACCTAAAATAATTGCCCCTCTCACGACTACTCCCACCCATTCCCCGCCCCCAAATTCCTGCTAGTCTGAGACAGGGTATCACCTCAACTCAAGAAATCGAGAGAAAGTCCGTCGTTGATTGCATACTACAAGTCAGAGAAAATAAACAAGGAAGCGTCGGGGTTAATCTTCTATTGCCTCTTCAAACTAGTGACTCGTCTTTCCAGGGAGTCATTTTGCTTTGTTGATGTAACGACAAGCCATCCGAGTCGTGTGTCGCAACTGACTACGCAGTGCAAAGACTGTTCAAGTTATTAGGCTAATTCAACTTTTCGCTGACGGAAGGAAAAGTTGTTGCCGATTCCTGCAACATTTTATCACGCTGCGTTCTGGCAACATTGTAGCATATCTGCTTTCCTTTTTTGCTACATAGCCTACACTGATATCATCTGTTGAGAAGACGCAGGTTAGACAGTCGACTCGTAAGCAATCAACTGGTGAAGGCATGGAAATACTGGACAGCGCTGAACCGTTTTTACACTGGGATCGAAATCTCAGCGAATTGTCTGAACCGGGAGAAAATGACGGTGTTCTGTACAGCACTGTAAGTATGATTGAAATCTCAGTCTGCATCTGCTTCTATGTTTTGGTCGTTATCTATTCATAGGCCTGATTTTTAGCATGATATTTTGTTGGTTTTGCGGGTGTGAAAAAAATAATTTGCTATGAAAGGCCAGCTATAATATAGACCATTGCATTCGTTATCAATATATTGCTGTTCAGTTTCTTGACACTTGTTGCACGGGTGGGCTGCTCAAGAAGACTATCACGGTAGAGAAATTGAGCAAGAGTAGCCGGTTGTGGTTCGGGCACGGAGTTCACAGTCCCTTTAATCAATCCAAATTTAAACGCCTTATACCTGCATACCTGAACAACCTAATTGCCTTCCTGATGTAATGTTGTGGGTTTCTGAAGAATGCACGACCCACATTTCGCGGTGCGGTTAGGCTGTTATTGTAAAAGACCTTATTCAGCAGATCACGACGAAGATAAAGGCGAGCAGCAGCCTAACAATTCAGTTTCAGAGGTCCGTGAAGTGGCCTACACATGCGTTCCATCTGGAGGAGGTCTGTACTTTTCGACTGTACCCAAAAGTACTGGAGTTATGTAATGATAGGTCTGTTTTCAAACTCGTATCCTCTGCAGACAGAATGGGGCCCCTCTATCTTGGAAGCATGGAGAAGTTTTTTGGGGAAGGTGGTGGAAGACAGTTTAAAGGGAAACTTTTCTTTACCTTGTAATGCTTAATGGAGCACAAACTATTTTTAGAAACTCTTCCCCACCCATTTCCTTCATAGTAGAAGTTTAAGGGAAAAAACAAAGTTTATTTTGAACAGCTTTGAATTAAGACCCACATCACTCTACACTCTACAATCAGAAATCAGGGCAGAAAGGGTTTTAAGTGCTTTTTAGGGAAATGTTGACGTAACTGTAGTTGTGGCGCTTACGGTTTCTCTTGTACACCACTTCTCAGTTGGGCCTTTTTTGCCTTTGTCTCTAATAGTATAGGGATGGAGAGGTTATTTTTTGACTGCATCACACAGTGGCCCTATTGGCTTTGCACAGGGCTTCCCACCATAGATACACTGTTGGCCTTCTCCCTAGTTCTACCCCTGTTCCCCTGATGCCTCTGCAGACAACTCTCTCTCTCTCTCTCTCTCTCTTTCTCTCTCACACACACACACACACACACACACACTACTACTACTACCACCAGACACTGCTCTCTGTGTGGACAGGGCAGTGTGTGAGGGACGCTTGCATCAACAGTGGCTAAAGTAAACCCTGTCCTGCACAAAATACACACACACACTCTGAGACACACACACACTGAGACACACACACAGACCCAAGAGACCTGCTCACTCACACACAGAAGACATATGCGCATGCAGCACACACACATTGCGGGGTCCACAGGGGAGTGTGGCATGCCGGCTGAACTGAGCACACTTTGTGCAGTGGCGAGATGCCTGGTATTCTCGGGTGGCACGGGAACAGAGACAGCTCTTTGTCCAGAGTCAGAGTCTCGCATACTGCACCCCCACCACATCACACCCCCATCCCCATCTTCTCCTGACACACCCATCTTTGCTTGAGACACACACACACACACACACACACACACACACACACACACACACACACACACACACAATACTTTCACAGACTTGCACACACACAAAGTTTATAATAATTCTCACACATATCTCCCAACCTGGTCCTCTCCCTAAACACACACACCTACTTCACATCCTCCAAGGGTGTGGGGCCTGGTCCTCCCCCCCACACACACACACACACACACACACACACACACACACTACTGCATCTCCCCAGCTTTGGAGGCTGCTGCTCTCTCACTTTCTCTCTCATTCCCTGGGGTTTGTTGACATGGAATTCCTCACAACAATGCAAACTGTTCTCAGTTGCAGTGCTGGGGTCTCATACAACAACAACCCCCACATAGCTCACACTCACACACACATCCAAACACACACACTCTCTTTCTCACACTCGCACATCTGCATACTCTCTGTTTTTCTCACACACACAAATACACACACACATGCATATGCGCTCACACACACTAGTCTGGCTCCCTTGGGCAGCTGACATCTTGTTCTCTTGAGTTTCCCATGAAAACGGTCATGGCAGTTTGATGCGCTGATGTTAGTGGCAAAACAAATTAGTAAATTAATTACATTTAATTCATGAATTAATTAAATTAATTCAGCTGGTAATATACTGGCCTTCAAGAATATATTGAATCTTTCTTAGACATCTCAAATATGATAGCTGTTGCTGACAGGTGATTATTCTGATCAGGTTCAAGGTCATCACAGGTTGTATACTGATAAAGCAACAGTACACTTACTTAAGAAGTTGACACACTATTGAGGTATATTTTTCCAGGCAAGTTTTGGTGTCATGTGCAGAATCATCTCAATGGTATATGAGGTCATATGAAGGACAGATTAACACGCGTGTCATTCCTCTCAGGAGTACACAGGAACAGCCCTCTCACAGCTTTCATAGGTCGGTACTGAACACTTGATAGTCAAAAGACATTTGTTAGCATGTTGGCAAATTAGCATGTTGTTTCTGCCACTGAGGCTCTTTGTGATTTTCAAAGATAATTTTGTGTATGCATTTTAGGTAGTTAGCTCACTAGTTCCAAACCACAGTTTGTGCTGATTCAGAAACGGGATGGTAAGAAAAGGTGTGTGTTGCCAGACAGGTTATATATACACTCAGGTATGTTTTTGTTCTGGCATTCATCCTTTGTTGTGACGGTGCGTGCTTGAATAAAGCTTGCTCTGCTTTTAAAGTCATAATAAATAGTGGACATTCTTCGGTGAAAAGTTATCAGTCATCATTCCTGGAGTTCGGACCGTGATGTCGTAAATAGTGTTTTTAAAAACGCGTGTACTATGTTCGGCTTATCACAGCGATAAGGGGCCAGGGCACGGTGGCTTGTATGTGGAACGTGACGTGCTGGAGAGAGGAAAACAGTATAGGAGGCATGGGCCTTTGCACCTGCGATCCTCTGAGACAGTGCGGAAGGGTACGCTATGAGTCGAGATCAGTGCTATGTGGAGTGGGTGTATTGTGCCAGAGGTGTGTTCAGATTCGACAAGCAGAGGTGAAAGTTTTGTGGCGTTTACCTTGTTGCTGGACATTTTGTTCACAGTATCAAAGTGAACAACTGACAATCTTTACAGAGAAACATTTTAATTTGAAAAGTCACACACACACACCAGCTCTGAGTTTCAGTGTCTGTCTCTGACTGAGAAGGAGGTGAAGTAGGTAGGAAGCTGTAAAAAAAGCCTTTTTTTGCTCCTCCTCCTGTTGCTATCTGCTTAAACCATTAAGTTAATCTTTTTCGTGTGTGTGTGTGGGGGCGTTAGCTGAATTGCATCACTTAAACGATTCTGTGGTCATTGCAGTGTCATGTCATGTCATGTCCTTTTGAATTTGAGAGAGAAGCTGGGCCAGATATAGAGGGCCAGAGAGGTAGTGAGCGGTTTATAGAGAAATGGAGAGAGGGAGAGAGGGAGAGATGGATAGAAAAAGAGAGATAGATGGAGGGCTCAGACCAGTGTCTCTCAGCATCTTCACCCAGTGCGTAGTAAGCCACTTGGGAGTACTAAAGGATTAGCCTGGGAAAGTACATTAGCAGATCTGCCTCTCTATCTCCTCTTGCCCCCTCATCTCTCTCTCCCTCTTTCCATCTTTCTGTCTCCCCCGTCTTCCTCTCTTTTTCTCACTCTCTCTTATATCCTTTTTCTCTCTTCCCCCGCCTCTTTCTCTCTCTCTCTGTCTCTCTCTCCCTCTCCTTCTCTCTTATCCACCCCCCACACACACACACTCATTTCTTCCCATGACTGCATGCTAAAGTTATGCTACGCAGCATTTCATGCCAATCTGTGGACTAAGACGACCAGGGCTCCCCGCCCCCTGCCCCTTACCCCCCAGCTCCTCTTTAGATTAGATGGCTCTAACGGGGCAGTTAACGAGAGACAGACAATCACAACATGCCATGCCATGCCTCTCTCTCTCTTTCTCCCCCCCTCTCTCTCTCAATTTCTCTCTCTCTCTCTCTCTCTCTCTCAATTTCTCTCTCTCTCTCTCTCTCTCTCTCTCTCCCCATCTTTCTCCCGCCACTCTCTCTCTCTCTCTCGCCCTCTCTCTCTCCCTTTCTCTCTCATCAGGCACGCTGCCGTTACCTTTTGATCTGCTCTTAGTGAGTCGTTGGTCGGTGTCTTTTGTAGGCCTAAACCAAAAGGCTCTGATTAAATCTCTTAACCCTGTCCTCATTACCTTTAGGTCGACCATCAGCTCACTGGCCGGCTAATTAGTGGTAGTCTAGAGCTGCCAGCAGCCTCATAATTTCCCTAATATGAGCCAGGTAATCAACAGCAATACCACCCCAAACAAACACAATACAGCTAGACTGAGAGCTTTCCTCTCTGATAAAGCCCATGTGTTTCAATGAAATGGATCAACCAATAATTGTCCGCATCTCTTTTTGCAGTGAGAACTGAACAGTGAGGGACGATTGTCGCTTTTAGCAAATGATTATGTTTAAATAGTTGCTTTTGCAAGAATGGTAAACATTTTATTAACACCAATGAACTCTCAAGTGCTTAGGCTACCCCTATAAGAAACTTAACGTAATCCACTACTACTACCCATAATCCTCCAGGGTGACAAGAGGCCTCGGTCTCAGTCTTAAGAGTGGAGAAAGAGACATTGGGATAAAGTGTGTGTGTGTGTGGGGTTGTTGCTGAATTTGTTCTCCTGTTTGTAGTCGGAGGCAGTTACAGGATGTCTTAAGAAAACAAATGTGGCCTCCTCTCCCCCTCTCTAAGTCCCTCACCACTCTCCTCCTCTCTCCACAGTGGCCTTTGTGTGGTGAACATTAAAAGGTGATCTAGGATTGGCCTGCCTGGCCCCTGCCGTTTATTTGCCCTCCAGAGCGTATTTGCAGTGCTGCTGTGTTGCTCTTTTACAGCAGATCAGCTGTAGTGTGTGTGTGTGTCTGTGTGTGTGTATATGTGTACATAACAGAAGGATCACATAACATAGATGAAAAACATCTGTCCATCCAAATTAATCTTGGATTAAGACCGTTCTTGAAGCTTTCTTAAAATTAATCTCAGAGTATAGATTCCTACCGCTGCCAGCTAGTTGACACTGGACCTTTGTCTTTGAGCCGCGTATTAGATAGATTACATTACATTACATTTGGCTGACGCTTTTTAACCAAAGCGACTAACAACATGGTAAACAGTAAACAACATGGTAAACAGTAAGATAGATAGATACTTATATCTAAGATATTGTGTTGTATATGCCAGAGTAAAGGCCATGCTGCCTTTTAGATGTGGCCGTTAAGCCCTGACTGTGTCCACACACCGGTGCGATAGCAGACGTTACTCAAAAACGTGGTCGCTGTGAGGAAAGAGCCTCTCTGACATGTCAGAATGTCAACACACAAGTCACCATGACACCACTCGGAGAGCAGATAAGAGAGCAGGAATAACGGTTGGCCATGGCAACTGCTGAGTAAAACAGCTTGATTGGTCTCTCTTGGTGCTTTTTTTTTCAGTTTCTATGTTTTATGAGAAAGGAAGCAGAATGTCAATACTGCTTTGTGTGAAGATTTTTTCAGTTGACAGAGATGAGACATAATAACATGAACAACAAAAGACTTTCAGAACAGGAGTAGGAATCATTTACACATTTATACTGTGCTATAGTTATGAATCACTTTGAATCATTTCATTTCATTAAGATTACAGACATGAAACACATAGAACACTACTTGCAGAACGAATGTACAACAGCACACACACACACGCACACATGCACACATAAGGATACTGCCTTCAAGGTACGAAGTTCACTCGATGATTAATTTTGACATGACCTCATCTCACCCCTTTGAAGTCTCAGTCTCCAGTCAGACACCAGGCCAAAGTCAGGCTGAAGCTGTAGACAGACACCACATTAGAGAATGTGAGGTGGTTTATGTTGACGTGTGTGTGTGTGTGTGTGTGTGTGTGTGTGCGCGCGTGCACTGTAGCTGGCTCCATAGACCTATGATGTTTCAGCCTCTCTCTCTCTCTCTCTCTCTCTCTCTCTCTCTCTTTCTTTCTTTCTCTCTCTCTCTCTCTCTCAAGCTTTTATCTTCCAACAGGATCAGACGTCAAACGTGTGATTTGGTAGGCCACTTGCGGGCGTCTCTAGATAGTTCTTATGTTCAGCCTTGCGCAGCAGCAGCAGAGTACATGTAAAAAGTCCACAAACAATTCACAAGATGGCTACGATAGGTGTAATCTGGGGGTCCCTCTGGTGCCCTTCAGTTTAGGTATCCTGAAGAGTTGAAAACGGACATCTGTTTGACATTTGAGGCTCTCACAAAGTTTATCTGTTTAAAAAGCCTTTAATCTTAAATGGCTTTAACTTCAGTTCAAGCTGAAGTTAAAACGTTTCACCTGCCCTGATGAAGGCTGAAACACATGGGCATGTTTTAACTGAATAAGTATAAGTAAGTATATATACTCTTTTGATCCTGTGAGGGAAATTTGGTCTCTGCATTTATCCCAATCCGTGAATTAGTGAAACACACTCAGCACACAGTTATCACACAGTGAGGTGAAGCACACACTAAACCCGGCGCAGTGAGCTGCCTGCAACAACAGGGAGCAGTGAGGGGTTAGGTGCCTTGCTCAAGGGCACTTCAGCTGTTCCTGCTGGTCGGGGTTCGAACCGGCAACCCTCCGCTTACAGGTCCAAAGTGCTAACCAGTAGGCCACGGCTGCCCACAAATAGCCATGTGAATGTGAGATTAAAGGCTTTTTGAACTTGTGAGTGCTTCAGATTTCGTTAAAACTCTGTTAGTCTAGTTACTCAGAGGCATATCAGTAGAACATAACATCAGAGCCAGTAACATACACACAGGAATGGTGAAATTGCTGCCTTTTCTAAACTTTGAGCACATGCTACATGCTAATATGAATACATGCTAACATTTTTAACGTTAACTCCTCCTTTTGAATGGGACAGACCTTGGATGTGGATACAGCATTACACAGTGATCATGAATGCAGCATCTCGCTCGTACTGTATGTTATTGTAGTATAATACACATAATCATAATGCCTTATTAATTATAATTACCTGGTGCCTTCGAACAACACCAGTTTATAGTTTCAACCTCAGACAGTGTGGTATGCAGTGTTGAAAGTAGCAATCTTGTACAGTGTGGTATACCTGTATTAATTAGGTAGTATCATATTACCCATAATGATAATTTGTTAAAGATAATGGCAATGTGGGCTGCCTGTTGTAGATGTCTGTCTGTCTGTCTGTCCCTCTGTCCCTGCCTGAGTGGCTTGCCTCCTTGCTCCCCTGGTCCAGTTGGCGGCCGGGTCCTTGGAATCCTGAATGCTAGGCCTGTCGGGCAGCATGTTGGGGCAGGGCTTGGCGCCTGCCGGCAGGCTTGGAGCATAGAGGCTGCGTTCTGGAGCACAGAGAGGCCTTGTACACACTGCACACACACACACACACACACAGAGAAGGGGCTGTTCTCCCTGGGTCTTGGCTTGAGGTGGGCTTAAAAGGGGCCGCAGACCTCTCTTGCAGATTTCTCTCTCTCTCCCTCACTCTCATTCTCTCTCTCATTCTGTCTCACTCTACCTCTTTTTGTCCATGTCTAAGACACATGAACTCTTTCTTGTGGTCTTTTTCTCCCTGCCGACTCGACTGAGGTTTAGTTGCTCTTGTGCTGCGGTGTCTTGAGGCTGGCTTAGCGTGTTGTTACCTGTCCTGCATGTTGCTCTTGGGTGGCCTTTCCCTTCTTCCATTCATTCTGTTTCTGTGTTTTATATTTGATGTCTGTCTGTCTGTCTGTCTGTCTGTCTCTCCCTTTCTCATACATAATTATACACACATATATTTTCATCACACACACACACACACACACACACACACACTGTCTCTTTCTTTTCCACCCCAACATGTGTTCTTTCTTTATTGTGTCATGATTGCTCTAGTTATGATGCTCTCACAGCCTGTCTGTCTGTCTGTCTGTCTGTCTCTCAGTGTGGCCAATGGTGCTGTTCTCTCATCCTAACTGATAGTCTGAGTCTTAAGGCTGATAACCTGAGTCTTAAGTCTATCACCTGTGTTTTTACCTTGACTGGGGCCATTGCTTTACAATGCTAATGTATGTAGTCTCCACCTGCTGTCCGAAGGACTCAGAATACACAAGTATGAGATAGACAGAGATAGAGGGACGGCTTGATGTGTGTGTGTGTGTGTGTGTGTGTGTGTGTGTGTGTGATGGAATGGAATGTGCTTAACCCTTTTCCCTGGGGGCGTATTAAATGACAGGGAATCTGGGTGTCGCCGTGACGCTTGCGACAGCTCTACCCTGGTGTGCATCAGTGTGTGTTTGTGCATCAGTGTGTGTTTGTGCATCAGGGTGTGTGTTGCCTTGGGCATCATCTCTCCCTGTATTTCTGGTCTTTAGTGGTTAGGCCTGTTACATGTGGCATTGTGGAAGGTAACCAGAGTCCTCTGAGAATGTCAAGGCAGGTAATCTCATACTAACCCCATGCCAGCCATTATGTCATGAACATAATATCAGAGACTTTCTAATGAGGAGATAGCATTCAAAAAATCCTCCATAGAAATGCATGGGGTTAGTTTGTAACGTCAGTATGGCAGTTGTCTACACATATCCCGCCCCTTCCGTGGCAAAACAGTCGACATGTGAATACATTGTGCCATCATTTGGTGTTGTGAATACATCGTGCCAATCATGGGTTGTGATCTCACCACTGGAGCAAAGTTGGTTTTGTGAAGCCTTGCGCACGCAGTTGACCACACACTGGTTAAGTTTCTTAAGAGCTGTGTGAGATAAATTGTTAATTATTATGTAATAAGGGCGCCACTATAATCAGTGAAACTGGCTACACCAGATGTGAGAGAAGTGTGTGTATACTCCGCGGACATTCGAAAAAATAAATCAGTATTCCTTTACACTGCGAATGCTCCACTTCCCTTTCATGTCCAGTGTACTGTGAGAGAGGAGAGAAGTAATGGAGAACTAGGCTGTGATTTCCATTTCACCCACTAGGTGCCAAGGGAGTTCCCCTCCCCTCCCCTCCCTTCCCTGGGTGCAGCCAAAATTACCCTCCCCTGGGCTTGTGGGCTCTGTATACCACTGATGCTAATACCCCTCAGCCCTAATCCCAGGGTGTGGTGGGCCCTCCTGTGGGCGCCAGTGGGCTGGCTGGGTGGGCTGGGGTGCTGGGCTGGGGTGCTGGGCTGGGTGGGGTGGTGGGATGGGACACCACAGAGAGACAGACGAACAGTGCATACCATGCGGCACCAAAGATACCCATACTTTTGCTGCATACTATGATACGTATACTTATTCATTTGGCTGATGCTTTTATCCAAAGTGACTTATAATATAACTTATTATATACTTATTATATATTATAATAATATAACTTATATACAAAGTGACTTGATATATATAACATTATGGACATATGATGTCCTTTATTACAAGGGCCAGTCTCCCCAGACTCTGGGTTAAGTGCCTTACTCAAGGGCACAACTGTGGCTACCATCGGCTGATAGATAATAAAGGTCCATACTTTTGCTGCATACTATTTAGCACCTTTTATGTGCATGCTTTTAGTGTGCACTATTCTGCATCAAAGAGACAGACGTTAAAAATGCTTGATCTACTTTTGGTGCCTACTTGCTGCACCAATGAAGGTGACAAAAACAGAAAAAAAATTTTCAGGTTTAGGATGATGGTGTGCACAACTCGGATAGACAAAAAATAACTTTATTATGATGACTGGGCATTTACAAGACTCCTCCATTTTAGGCCTTCAGTCTGTTCTGTTCCTTCAGAACAAGGTGCTAACAACCTCAAGTTCATCATGGTTTAGAATACTCACGACCACTCACAATTATAAAAAAAAAAAACCTCCACTATACAATGAGCTGTTTTAATAAATGCATGTCCTTGATTATTACATGTAGAACTATAACAGACTTACTCAGCTTCCTGGTTCTGCAAAGCAGATATAGACATGCACTGGCCGGTGGTTGTGATATTCGGTAACCTGGTGAAACTTCTGATTAAGTTTCCCCATTCGCTGGGCCCAGCATGACGTTTTGGAGTCTCATGGTGTCTGTTTACGACTTTGTTCCCATCAGGGTAGCCCAGAACTGACCTGGTTTCCCCAGAGGGGGAGGTTTATTTTGGATGGGGGTGCTGTTTTGGTCTGCTAATTGCCCCCCTCCCATATCCTGAGGCACTGAAACGAGGGGCAAATAGCAACTGCCCACACCCCTTCTGTCTCTCTCTTTCTCTCTTTCTCTCTTTCTGTGTTTACACATGATTGTTTAAATGAAAGGTTTTTGAAAGTAAACACAGTTTTACTCACTCTCTCTCTCACTCACTCACTCGCTCTCTCTCTCACACACACACACACACACACACACACACACACACACACCCAACCCAGCCACAGCATCCCCCATCCCACAACACCAAAGCTCAAATCTCAGGGCCTGCCAGCACACCAAATCAGAGAGGTGGGGGATGGGATGAGGGAGGCTCTGTGTGTGTGTTTGTGTGTGTTAAAGGGGTGAGGGGCCTGCAGACGAGTCTGCTCGTGTGTGTGTGTGTGTGTGTGTGTGTGTGTTAAGGGGTGAGGGGCCTGCAGACGAGTGTGTGTGTTAAAGGGGTGAGGGGCCTGCAGACGAGTCTACTTGTGTGTGTGTATGCTGTGTGTGCGCGCAGGGGGTGAGGGGCCTGCAAATGCGTCTGCTCCTGTCCTGGCGATCACAGGCATGAAATCACACCTCTTCATTCCTCATCTAATCCAAATGCAAACACACACTCACACACACATCCATGCATTCCTTTGCCTCTGCTTGTTTATCCCTCATCTCCTTTTTCAGTTTTTCTAAACATATACATGCAACACTGCCTCAGATTTAAACACAATTTTACACAACTTGTATACAGCTGTTCTAAACAGACTCATTTACACACACACACACACACACACACCCCTTCCATTACCACCTACTTTAAACACACTCTCATGCAGGGACCCCTCGGCCTCCTCGAGCCCAGTGTCTGACCCATATTCCTGTAGCCTAAATAAGCACATCCAAAGACCCACATCTGCACACTCACACACAGCTGTGTGTGTGTTAGAGGGAACTTCCTGGACACAGCGGATGGGGTGGGGTGTTGCCTTTTTAGGGAATAAAGGGAAATTGTGATGGAAAGGACACGGCATGAGAGAGAGAGAGAGAGAGAGAGAGAGAGAGAATGAATGAAAGGCTAGTTCAGTTTAAGGAAAGACTGAGTGAGTGAGAGAGGGGGAGAGAGACAGAGAGAGGTTCACTGGAGCTAAAGTGGTACATAACAGGAATGCAATAGTAAAACAAATAGACAGAGTTGACCAATTGTGAAAAAAAAAAACATTGTGAAAGTCAGTAAAGTAAAAAAGACAAGTGACCGATACTTTAGCAGACATTTTGGTCACACTTTATTTGAATAGGCCGCTTTAGACAACAGACTTTAGATCTACAGACGCTCAGATGATCAATAAACGGTCTGTTGACAAAGAATAAAATGTATGGTTAGGGTTAGGGGTTATGTGTTGTTAAGGTGGTGATCAGTAATTGTTCACACAATTGTCGTAAACAATTTTACATACTGAATTTAAGTACGGTATAAACAGATGATCTATGAAGTCTCTGTAGGTGGACTATCCCAAGTAAAATGGTACTGACACTTTTCCTCTAATGCTAGTGAATGGATACTACAATACTAAATATATGGAAATGCCACATGGATGGCCATACAGATGCTGTATGTAAATTCAAGTATGCGTAGTGGACTAAGTAGAAGGGACTTGAGAGTATGAGACAGAAACATCTAATGCACTCGTTGCTCCTCACACCTCCTTCCCATTTCCTGTTTACATTGTGTGTGTGTGTGTGTGTGTGTGTGTGTGTGTGTGTGTGTGTGTGTGTGTGTGTGTGTGACAACTCAGCCCATTCTGTTAGTCCTCACTTCCTTCACCTGATAACAAACTTCACCTCTCGTAACCCTTGATCACCCAGCTGTATTCAGCCCATTAAGGGACATGTAAATAACAGATGTAATGCTCTAAACAATTCTGCAATATAATAATTAAGTATATATAAATTATATAATAATCTAAATATGCTGTTGTATCATGTGATTATGATATAATGTAATGTATTGTTCTGTAATGTACATGTCATTGTTTTGCCACATAGTTTAACACATGCCATGGCAACGTAGCCACTGCTCTGTAATACTACCTTTTGCAGACTGACTGCCTTTTTTTTTAATTTTTGCTCCAGCATTTGCACATGGCAGCCCTTGAGTGTTTGTGTTGACAAGTGTCTGTTTGCATGTGTTTGCATGTGAGTGGGTGTCTTGTGGTTGTCTTGTGTGTGCGTGTGTGTGTGTGTGTGTGTGTGTGTGTGTTGGGGGGTCACACTTCTTGTTCTAACATTCTGTTGATATTCCAATCAAGCCCCCCACCCCCTAAATCCTCTCAGAGCCGCGGCTTGACCAGTGGCTCTGAACCCTCATCCCCCAGTGCTTAACCGGAGAGAAACTGGGTCACACGGCCGGCTCAAGCAGCCCCTTTCTATCCCCTGTCCTTGTTGCTGTCCCCTGAAGCCGGTCTCCTTCCCTATCTCAAAGGCTCTCAGTGTCCCCATGGTGAGGACAGAGTTCTGGTGCTCATGACAACATCCAGGAGACAGCACATGATAAAGAGACTGATAGAGAGGGAGCGAGGGAGGGAGGGAGAGAGAGAGAGAGAGAGAGAGAGGCAATATGGGTGCTGTACAAGGTTCGCCCAGCGTGTCGTGTGAGATACCAGGGCCCGAAGGCCAAACAAAACAAGACGAGAGCCGACATTCCCGACAAAGTGAAGGAATGATGTTTGTTATTGTATCAAGAGGTTGACAGTGGCCAGACACAAGGAGGAATGACACTGTGTGTGTGTGTGTGTATGTTGGCTGGAGGATGGTGTCTGTGTGTGTGTGTGTATAGCTTGTTTCAACTCAAGGAAAGTGTGAGCCTGTGTGACTGTGTGTTAAAGAGGTGTGTGTGTGTGTGTGTGTGTGTGTGTGTGCCTGTGCCTGTGTCTGTAAAGTTGTGCACTGATAAATCACTGTGTGTGTGGAATTGTATTGTGTGTGTTTTGGAGTATGTGAGCGCAAGAGTAAGAGTAAATGTGTGTGTGTGTGTGTGTGTGTGTGAGAGAGCGAGAGTAAGTGTGTGTGTGTGTGTGTGTGTGGCAATGTGTTATTTGCTGTTCTATCACTGAATGACTTCATCGGATGAGTTAGAAGTACAAGGTACAGTGCTACGACCTAATAGGGAGACAGCAGGCCGATGACCTTTCAACTCCTGGCACGTGTGGAGAGTGTGTGGGTGCACGCATGCGGGGATGGGTTTGTGTGTGTGTGTGAGTGTGTGTGTGCGTGAGTGTGTGTGGGCCTAAGCTGTTCTTCCAATCTTCTTGTGACCACATCTGTTTTATTACTCACAGGGGAGGGTCTTACGTCATCAACCCCACTCCTCCACCACTGTCCTCTTCCTGTACACACACACACACACACACACACACACACACACACACAGGCCCCAGGGGGGGCAGAAATTACAGACCAGTGTCGAAATTCTTCCAGACCCCCATCTGCATCTCCCACCATCGTGGGGCACAAACTAACACACACACACACACACACACACACAGGCCCCAGGGGGGGCAGAAATTACAGACCAGTGTCGAAATTCTTCCAGACCCCCATCTGCATCTCCCACCATCGTGGGGCACAAACTAACACACATACACACACACACACACACACACACACACACACACACTGATACAAACTGACACACACACACACACACCCACACACACACACACACACACACAGAGTGGCAGGACTGGGAAGTTCTATAACGGCCCAAGCATTCATCATCTCCTCTCCTCTCTCCGTGCTTTCCTCAAGATTATAGGTAACCATAGGTCACACACACGGTCACACACACGCACACGCACACACACGCACACACACGGACACACACGGACACACACATACGCACACACACGGACAAATACATACACCCACACACATACGCACACACACACCCACACCCACACCATTAGTGTGTCATGGTAGGATTCTCAGCGTCATATGCTGATTGCTTGTATGACTCAGCTGCATCACTCAGCCTGTTAGCTCTGTTCTGGAGTGGATCGAGCCAGACAGGTCACACACACACACTTCCACTGACCATCGCTGCTGCTGCTGACGCAGAAAGAAAGACCAGTGGCAGGACTCCGAGTGGTGGCACACGTAAGGGCGTGTGTGTGGTGTGTGTGCGTCACACTTTAGGCTCCCATCACAAAGAATACTGATAACAGAGAAATTAAGAATTTTATTAGCCCCTGTTTCTTTCTCTCTCTCTCTCTCTCTCTCTCTCTCTCTCTCTCTCTCTCTCTCCCTCTCCCTCTCCCTCTCCCTCATCCATTCTCAGTGTTGTTCTCCACTCTATGATGGCTCTACTATGCTCTTGAGTATAATAACCCCTCGTTGTGTCGTGTCGCGCCCCTCCTCCTCCCTCGCTCTCCGCCGACACCCAGCAGTTTAGAACTGCAATCATCATAATCACCTCACCGCAAATGCCAGCAGGAATCGTGTTCACTCACACACCCATGAGTGATAGGATCACGCAGGATGGACCTAACACCTCCTACATTCGCACACATATGCACTTTCAGATATACACATGCACATACTCAAGACTGACACACTGTATCTCTCATAAGCGTGTGTGTGCCTACACACAGACACACACACACACACACACACACTCAGATAAAGCACTGGAGTGCTGTTGCTAAGACACATGAATGTGAAGGGCCACGTTAAGCTTGGTTTGTGTGTGTGTGTGTGTGTGTGTGTGTGTGTGTGTGTGTGTGTGTGTGTGTGTGTGTATGTGTGTGTGTATGTGTGTGTGTGTGTGTGTGTGTGTGTGTGTGTGTGTGTGTGTGTGTGTGTGTGTGTGTGTGTGTGTGTGTGTGTGTGTGTGTGTGTGTGTGCTGTAATGATAGGTTTGGGGTTTTAAAATAACGGCTGAAGTTAGTCTCCAATCCACCGAGAGAGCGTAGGCCATTTATGATACTCCTTCATCATTTCCACCAACCCCTCTTCTCCTTCTCTCTCTCTCTCCCTTTCCTTCTCACTGATCCCTTCATCTCCTCTGCCTTTTGTCTGTGCTGCGTTTCTCTCTTGTCTTGGCTAAACCAAAGTCCTTTTAGGCAAGTCCCTCCACTCGGCGGCCATTTGACAACGCTTTTTGGGCACTCGTCGGGCATCCATTTCAGCAGAAATGCGCGTGCGCAAGGCTTCACGACACCAATCTTGCTCCAGCGGCGAGATCACAACACAGGATTGGCACGATGTCTTCACAACACACCATATGATTGGCTCAATGTATTCACATGTCGACGTTTTGCCGAGAAAAGGGTGGGATATGTGTAGACAACGGCCATATTGGCGGGACAAACTAGCCCCATGCATTTCTATGGAGTATTTTTTGAGTGCTGTGTCTCCACATTAGAAAGTCTCTGGCTAAACTCACTTGCACAGGTGCACACAGACAGCAGTGGAGGCTGCAGACATGTAGGTGTTCTTGTGGCAGCCCTTGTAGCATAGTGGTTACAATCACATAACATTAAATCACATACATTAAATCACATACATTACATAAGGCTGCATAGAGCGATGACCGCATAGAGTCTTTCAGACGCCCTCTTATGCTGAAATGTATATCACTCAGGCATTAGGGAAACCTCATGTACTTGAGGCTGCGGAAAGTAGAACCTTGGAGAGTTTCTCTTCCTTTCTACCCCTCTTTCTTCTCTTTCTTCTCTTTCCCTCTCTCTCTCTCTCTCTCTGTCGCTCCTAACATGGTGTTTCTTAAGGGGCTCAATGTTGCATGGCTGAGTTCTCTCTCATGCGGCGAGTGTTTATACGCACACAAAGCTGAAGAGCCTGGAGCTCGCTGGGCTGGAGGGGGGAGGAGGAGGAAGGAAGGGAGGAGAAGAGAGGAAGAGAGGAGAGAGGAGGGAGGAGGGGAGGGGAGGGAGGGGGTGAGTGAGTTCAGTGAGGCCAGAGACGGAGCAGCCGGTCTAGGATGTCGTGTTCAGATGCAGGCCAGGGGGAATGCTCCCAGCTGGAGTCAGGGAGAGAGAGAGAGAGAGAGTGAAGGAGGAGAGTAGGGCACTTGAGAAATGACAGAATTGGAAAATATAGGCCAGAACATTCCAGTAAGAGTTGGTCAGTCTGACTCTGCGGAACTCTCTCTTTTTCACCACCCACTTTCTCTCTCTCTCTCTCTCTCTCTCTCTCTGAGTAGCCTGTAGGCCTTAATCGGCCTGTAATTGAACCCACATGCTTGGTATTTTGCCATCCCTCTGGCTGTCTCTCCACCCCTCCCCCTCTCCACCTCTCTCTCTCTCTCTCTCTCTCTCTCTCTCTCTCTCTCTCTCTCTCTCTCTCTCTCTCTCTTTCAAAGTTTCTCTCCATTTGTCTGGGCTACTCAGGAATCTCTTTCCACTCACTTTTGCCCTTTCGCAACCCTTTCTCCCCTCTTTCATCCTTTTTCCGTCTAGAAGTATTTGTCATTCCCTCGTTTCCAGACAAAAGCACACACACACACACACTCTCTCCTCACATGGCACATCTGCCTGGACACACTTGAAATAAAAACAATAATGGAATGAATTGTGCCTCTGCCATGCTTGCTAGAGCCACTACTTGCCCTGGCTGGTACACATTTAAAGTGAATTTCCTTTTTCACGCACATGCTCAGTACAGCCCTGCCCAAATGTGTGCCCTATTCACAGATGTGAGTACCAGGTGGAAGTCGATTTAAGAAGTGGAAGTGGCCCCAGTGCAGCTCTGACCTGCCCCTACTTTGGCCCTGAACTGGCTCTGATCTGGCCTAGACCTGGCTCCTACTTGGCCCTGGTCTCACCACAGTGACCCGACTGCATTCTAAGACCAGCTGCTATAATGGCCTTCAGGGTCAGTTCGCTCCACAGAGACCAGGGTCGGAACAGCACAGAACAGGCTAACCCAATAAAAACCCCTTCCTAGTAACCAGCTTATCCAATCACTGAGGGTCGTTCATATTCTTAGAAACTAGTTTATCCAATCACTGAGGGTCGTTCATATTCTTAGAAACTAGTTTATCCAATCAACCTTCACCTTCCTATGGCTTACCCACAAGTCTTGGATGTGATCCTTACAAAGGTACGCTGCTTTGCAGAACACAGACACCTGCACTTTGTACTGATGACTTTAAAACGATTTGTGTTAATTTAGAAAAAAAATCCTTATTTGTTTAAAAAATGGCTAAAATGTTGGCATAGTACTGTATTAACACTGATATACTCAGTACTGTGTTATTTGTCATCTGCAGTCCTGTACATGCAAACGAACATATTCATGTTAAAAACAAAAAATGTGAAAAGCTGTGAGATGGCGTCTCCCTGAAGCCCTCGAGGAGGGCATTGGTGGTTGAGGCAGCAGCAGCAGCGTCAGAAGCTGACTCACCCCGAGGTGGAACGTGACGCAGTGATAAACAGTCGTGGCTGCATCTGGTCTCAGACCAACACAGACACACACTGGTGTATTCGGCCCTCCGGCTGCTGCCTGGACTAGAACTGAATCTCCTCCCTTTACCCTCTTGAGACCGTTATGCTGCTGTAGACACATTGCTGGTGATTCACTTTGTTGTCGCTTGAGAAGTTGAAATTAAAATAATTTCGTCGTTTGACATTTCTCGTTGCCAATGGTTATTTGGCTAGTATCGCTGAATTACGATGACTTTCCATGGTCTCTTGACACTAGTCGCTTGTAGTCTGAATGGGCCTGTAGCCATGTCTTGTCCCTGATGTGTGTGCCCTCTTGAGAAAGTTAGATTAAATCAAAATGATAAAAAAAAGTTCCATTCATCTTAATCTTGTCCCTCCACATTCCAGTGATGAATACTTTGATTTCTCTCACATGATGATGATTCTGTCTCAGTCAGATAGCAGAAATACCCTCAGTGCTATTTGCTCTATGGCTCTTTTAATCATCAATCATCATCAGCGCACACGAGAGATTCACTAGAAGTCAGTGATATTGCCTTGTTCTATGTCCTTCTATTGGTCTCATCTTTGCAGTGGTAGCCTAGTGATTAAGGAGCTGGGCTAGCATGCAGTAGCCAGAAAAGTTGTTGGTTCAATTCCATTCTGTTCCACCGTTGTGCCCTTGAGCAAGACACCTGACTCTGAGTTGCTCCGGGGAGAATAGCCCCTTGTAATATAATTGACATATGTAAGTTGCTTTGGAAAAGCGTCTAGTAAATGAATAAATGTAGAAATGTAAATCTCACTTCTCATCACAGAACATCTACTACTTACACCTTTACGTCATGATGATTTCAGATACGCACAGGACCGGTGTTAAGTTCCTTGTGCTGTAGGTAGGTAGGTAGCGTGCTTGCGTGCTTGCGTGCGTGCGTACGTGTGTGTGTGTGTGTGTGTGTGATCGTTTTTTTGTGTGCTTTCCTCCTGTGTGTGGTGACTCATCTGAGTGATTCAGAGTGTTTTGGGCTGGGAATTGATTTCCCTCCATCCATCTCTTTATGCTCTCTCTCACTGCAGGCTACACACTCTCACTTAGTGTTGCCGTAACAACAAAATAGGAAATGTTTTGATGCTGAAAAGAAGGGAAAACTACACTGAGTATTGACAAAGAGAACAGCTAAAATGAAGCGCTATACCTCTGAATCGTGTCCCCAATAAGACTGGAGACATAAACTAATAAGGTTCTTGTCTTAGGAATGAGGAACCGTCTGTTTTTTAGTTCATGTTCTCTCTCCATTCTGCCCTGATTTCTGCTTGTAAAAGGGGCAATTGTTAAAGCAGTGGGCTGTGAATAGACACACATGCACACGCTCATGCACACACTCACACACATGCACACACTCACACACATGCACACGCTCACACACACACCTCTGGCCATCTGAGGATCATTGTTGTAACTCCCTCTTAGTCTATAGCAACTCTTTCTGTTTCTCTGCACTCTGCACTTTCTCTCTTTCTGTCACACACACACACACACAGTCTGTATATGGTTCTGCACTGTGTAGCATCATTGTCTTACGCACTTTGCGTCACACCCATGCTGACCTCACACATCCACTTCTGAACACACGCACACACACATGCTAGGCAAACACTGACACACACACACACACACACACACAGACTCACTCACACGCACATTCACATGCTAGGCAAACACAGACACATGCAGCCTTTACAAATAACCGTGCACGCACACACACACAGACTCACTCATACACAGCCTGGCTTGCACTGGCACAGGCTTGCACTGGCAGCAGCCCCACCACCAGCAGTAGCTACACACAGACAGGCCCAGACTGACACTGCTAGAGGCCCAGGGTGGTGCTTAGGCTGGCATGGCTAGCATGGTTGGTGGGTCTTCTCTTCTCTTCTCTTCTCTTCTCTTCTCTTCTCTTCTCTTCTCTTCTCTTCTCTTCTCTTCTCTTCTCTTCTCTTCTCTTCTCTTCTCTTCTCTTCTCTTCTCTTCTCTTCTCTTCTCTTCTCTTCTCTCTTCTCTTCTCTTCTCTTCTCTTCCTTTAATCCATGCTCTCCTTTCTTCTCTTCTCTTAATCCCCACTCTCCTTTCCAGTCCTGTCTTCTCTTTTCTTCTCTTCTTTTCTCTTCTTCTCTTCTTCCCCACTCTCCTGTCCTGTCCTGTCTTCTCTTCTCCTCATCCCTCTCTCCTCTCCTCTCCTCTCCCCCGTTCAGCTGGACATCTGGCAGCCAGCCGTTGCCCCACGCTGATGACTAGCAGCAGACCTGTACCTCCATCTGTGCCTTCACACCCAAACAGAGAGATGGCTGTCTCACTGACTAACTGTCTTACTGCCCAACTGTCTTACTGACTGCCTAACTGTCTTACTGCCCAACTGTCTTACTGCCTAACTGTCTTACTGCATAACTGTCTGTCTGTCTGTCTGTCTTACTGCATAACTGTCTGTCTGTCTGTCTCTCCCTCATTCTCCCTCCTTTGTCTGAGTTGTAACTCCCTGGTCTGACTCAGCTCTGAGCTCTGAGTGACCAAGCACCACAGCTCCATGAATAAGACAGAGGAAACCTCATGTGTGACCCGAGACACACATACCTATGCATCAGATCATCTGACTTTATATGCTCAGACTTAGCCCTAATACGTTTTAGAGAGAGGGAGGGAGCAAGACATGGAAGAAGGAGTAAGAGAGAGAGAGATGTAGAGAGAGAAAGAGAAAGAACGCAACTCTCAAGGATTCACAACTTCAGTATTACAAGAAGTGCTGAGTTAAAGAACAGAGGTAGAGGGCTAAGTTTTTACAGATGACCTACAAACATACATCCATTTAAGATCATAGGATCCCATCATGCCAAGCGAGTGGCCTAAAGTTTCACTGAAGACACTTCAAAGACAGTAATGTCCCCCAGTAAGCCTGTTAAAGTATGGGTTGGTGAATTAGTTAGCATGCCCCCCAGTAAGCCTGTTAAAGTATGTGTTGGTGAGTTAGTTAACATGCCTGCAGCGCCACTTCACTTCTGGCCTTTGGTCCCGTTAGCGGATGGAGCTGCAGTCTTAATCAACAGAACGGCTGCAGCAGGAGCTGCCTGGCGTGGCGAGACGCTGTGTGTGTGTGTGTGTGTGTGTGTGTTTGTGTGTGCGTAGCGTGTTGAGATGCCGTTTGTGTGTGTGTGTGTGTGCCTGGGCCTGTCTTGACCTGTTTAACAGGGCCTCTGGCTGCCTAGCAGGAGACCTCGGGGTCACGTTAAAAGGAAAGCGAGAGGCAGGAATGTAGCAAGAGGAATGTGTGTGTGTGTGTGGAGGGTGTGGGGGAAGGTGGGTAAAGAGAACACGCGTCATTCAAATCATCGTCGGGCCAGACCTTTTCACCCTGGTGACCAGTTGGAAAATAACCTTAATGAATAATAGCAAAATGAGAATCACATTTCATTACAAATCTGGCTGTCTGATAAATCAAGTGTGAGCTTTTTTCTCTGACATCAGTAATAGCTCCTTTGATTGGTCGCCCCAGTAGCCAATTAGTGGTCTCCCCACCCCCCAGGGCGGGCGGATGTGGACATCAAAGCCGTGTTGGCGTGGCGACGGCTGTTTTTTATAGAAGGCAATTACAGTGAGGATGAGTATAATAAGTACTTAGCTGTGTGTGTGTGTGTGTGTGTGTGTGTGTGTGTGTGTGTGGAGAGTACTGAAAGAGCCTAAAGGCAGTGCTGGGTCTGGCTATGAACGGCATGGTCATGCTTCTACTGTCTGATGTACTGCCTTTCGGGTCATTCCACGCCAACTCAGCCACCCATGTACATGGTACCTCTCAGATTTAGCTGAAAAGCGATGGAAATATGCCTTATGTTACCAAACAAGGGAATCTGAAGTTTCAGGTCAATATCTCAAACGGTTTGCCCGTGGCGTCCATTTGAATTTTGGGTGCCAGTGTGGCGAGGTGTGTTGCACTTTTTTTACACTTTTTTGTCGGTCAGCTAACCACGAGCGTGGAAAGCAAGGGACAATGAATGACTTTAGTCAAACGCTAGTGTTAAAACTAAAAGGAGTTACGGGTAGGCTTTATGAGTAGTAAGTCTGTATCCACACATGGCGGGGAAATGAGTGGTCATTTTACACATGCCGGTCATTTCAAAAGGAAACATCCGCAAAGCCCAACACTAGCCTTGTATAGAGTCAAAGTGAAATAGATGTGTTTGTTTGTGACCATAGAGATGATTTAAAATTGTCTTTGTCTTCTCTCCTGTCATCTCTTCTTCTTCCTCTCTGCTCTTCTCCCTCCATCCTCTTCTCTTCTCCTCCTCTCTTTCCGTCTCTCTCTCTCTCTCTCTCTCTCTCTCTCTCTCTCTCTCTCTCGTTCTCCTGCAGCACTTCACCGAGCTCCTGGATGACCTGTCCCAGGATGCTTTGCTGGGCCAGCTGCTGAGTGACCCCTTCCTGTCTGGCCGCGGGGAAGCCATGGACACGGAGGAGGACCTGACCCCCGCCTCCCCAGTGCCGCCCCACATCCAGGCCGAGCACAGCTACTCCCTCAGTGGGGACTCGCGGCCCCAGTCCCCCCTCTCACACCTGCCCGGGGAACAAGGCAGCGATGCAGGTGAGCAGTGTGTGTGTGTGTGTGTGTGTTAGTCCCCCCTCTCCAACCTGCCCGGGGAACCAGGCAGTGATGCAGGTGAGCGACGAGTGTGTGTGTGTGTGTGTGTGTGTGTGTGTGTGTGTGTGTGTGTTAGTACCCCCTCTCCCACCTGCTCGGAGAACCAGGCAGCGAAGCAGGTGAGCGTGGAGGAGGAGAAACAGAGGAAGGATAGAATGACAAGGAGAGTGTGAGAGAGCGAGAGCGAGAAAAAGAGGCATTTATGGAGAGAGAGAGAGAGAGAGAGAGAGAGAGAGAGAGAGAGAGATCCTCTACAGTGTTGGTTTGTTTCTGCCATTTGTTTACATCATGGTTGTACACAGTGTGCCTTCAAATATGTTCAAGGCATGCTCAAGGATGTTATATTTATTTATTTATTTGTTTGTTTACGTGGTGTTACCTAGGTGACTCTGAGGGAGATGACTGGGCCATGGAACAGGACGATAAGGACCTGAAGATGGAGACTCTGCTGTGCAACGCTCCCTCCCTGCTGCCCACCCTGACCCTTACTATAACCCCTCCGGCTGTGCCGACCTCTGACCCCGTCGCCAAGGCAACCACCTCCACAGCCGGGGCTACGGCAACCCTCACAATGGCCAATCCACAGGCCACAGAAGTCAAGATTAAGGTAAGGACTTTATGTGTGATCTGTCTGTCTGTCTGTCTGTCTGCAGCTGTCAGTATGACTCCCCAAAGCCTAATTGCTGCAACAGGTTATCAGCAGTGTCCAGTCCCATTGATGTCAGGGCCATCACAGGATTGATTTCACATCGTGAGTTGGGTTTCAGGCTCACAGGACAGGATTGCTTTCAAGATGAAGCGCTCACTGATAAAGTCATTATGTCCTGATGAAGGCCACCTGGGCCAGAACCAGCATACTGGCATCTTTCAGCTGACACACACTCACACTCTCTCACACACACACACACACACACACACACACACTCACACACACACACTCACACTCACACACTCACACTCACACTCACACACTCACACTCACACTCTCAAACACACACACACACACACACACACACACGTATATAAACACAATCAAAAGGGGATGATACATGCAACAACCTTTTGAGCAATGTTATTGGGCAAGCACATAACCAGTTCCAGTATTTTGGTTGGATGATCATGACGATTTGCCTTGTGATGATTAAAATTCTCCAGAAAATAAATTGTTGCTCAATACAAGAACATGCCAGAACCACAACAATGAAGATCATTTGCCAAGCAAAATTGCTCAAAACGTTGCCCATGTATTATCAGCTAAAGAATAGTTAGTGTAATTATAAAAGGGCTATAGTTTAAAAATAAATTAAAATGTTAAGTACATAAAATAGAATAGTTAAAAGGCACATAGTGCATCTGATTAACAAGAAGTGTGTTTGATTTGATCAGTTAGCAGAAAGCATCTGAGAACAGTTTGGCCTTAAGTCTAGATTTGGCTAAGAGGGAGCTATAGGCTAACAAGTTTAACCCACTTCCAGTAAATTATGCTAAGCTAGGCTAACGGTGTCAGACTGGGTTATAGCACACACAGGGAAGAGAAGGGTATGTATCCTCTTACCTAACTATGGGGGAGACGGCAGATAAGCTATTTCCCAATCATTTCCAAAAATGTTCCTTTAAAGTGTAACTCCGGAGTAATAACCATGTCCTAGGGTCTATCTACGGTAGTTAACAAGTTCAAACTTTTGATTGACAACACAATTACGTTAATTGGTTGAGTTTTGAGCAAGACTGTTTGTGGCATTTACACTGAATGGGCTTATAGTGAAGGCTAAAGGGGCAGCTAGCATGTCAAAAAACAAACGCTATTTTATACCACTGACAATGCCAAATTGTGATCTCAATCAAAGGTTTGAACTTGTTAACTACAGTAAATAGACATTAGGTTGATTTTACTCCGGAGTTACGCTTTAAGTCTAGATTTGGCACAGTTCTGTCCCTGATCCCAATTGGGATAAATTCAAAGACCAAATTATATATACTTATACTTTATATACTTATACATATCCTATTAAACTTATTTGTAAGGAAAATAATGTAGTACTTTTGCATGTCATAATACCAAGGTTTCCGATTGCTTTGAAATACTAGCACCTGCTCAGTGCAAATTTCTTCAGTTCTGCAGTTCTTTTACCTCACAATATCAGCTTTTAACTCATTCTGATGCTACACTGACTTCTAATATGTAGAACGCAGTCTCTGAAATTGCCAATGTGCACCTGTAACGCTTGAAATTGCACTATGAAATGTTGTGAACAGGTAGGATCGTAACCTATTTACTAAGTTTGATGATGTACTGGGTACTATTTTAGTGCGAAATAGCTTTTAATATAGACGCCAAGGGGCATGGATATCAATTCTTCCATTGTGCTTCTTTAAGGAAGTGCTTGGTGTGAAGTTCCTTCATAATTCCTTTAAACTTGTTTGTGGGGGGGAAGTATGCAGTGCCTTTGTCTGCCTTAATATGTAAATGTTTGCAGACGAGTTTTGTGCGGTTAAATTTTGAGGACACATTTCCCCTTTGGCTGTAGTGTGACTGACTGTAGTGTGTTTGTTTTAAATATCTTTCTTGACACTGTTGACTCTGCAAGCATGCATTCTGCACAGACATTCGTCATAACGTACAAACACATAGACATGGATACTTACAGTAGAGACTTGCACACAGACAGATACACATGTACTCACGCGCACACATACACACACACACACACACACACACACCCTTCTGCAGGTGTGCTGAAATATCAGCACCCAGCTGTGTCCTGTGCTCAGGAATGTGTGCGTGTGTGTTTCCGTAGGTGAAAGACGACGGAGAGACCTTTACCCCTCAGATTAAACTAGAGCCACATGAGGTGGACCAGTTCCTCAACCTGTCCCCTAAAGGTAAGAACCGCACCTGAATACAGTCCTCAACCCAATCCTCAGTCTGTCCCGTTCAACAGGAAGTGCATTCCAGGAAAGCAAACCAGGACCTTTGATCACATTCTCATATCAGAGGGGTTTATTAAGAGACTGAATAAACATCCTCAATTTCATTCATGGGCCCGTGCCAGTTCTGGAAAACTTATATCCAAGTGTTTTGTTACAGAAATTGTTGTACCAATCTGTCTATGCTTGAATTGTCACACAGGGAAGCTGTTTAGGTTATTTGATCTGTTCTAAGCTCCAGGTAATGCGCTCAATTGAAAGGTGACCATTGAACTGGAGATGAGAATCCTTCAAGGAAGTCACCTTGCTTGTCAGCAGCCAGAATAATTTCTAGCTTCCTCTTGCTTCCTGTTTGCTTTCAGGAAGCAGAATATTGAATGTGTATGAAACACCCAGGTGTATTGCATACTCAATGTGTACACGCACACACCCACATGCTAATAATAGCTTCATTCTTTTGGGAAACAGACATGGTTACTTTGTTGTCGATGCAGGGGATATTGCTCTACTTAATGACCTGAACAGTCCTGAGGAAATCAAATCGTGTAAAGAGTGACAGAAAAAGATTTTGTACTTCACTAGTCAGATGCATCCAAAGTTAAAGAACAGTACCTACAAATTAACTAATTTAAGGAACATTCTTATGGTAACAAAGTGTATAATAGACAAAAACACACTTCTAAGCATTTATGTGTTACTTTTTGCTTTGGGATAAGTTCTACACCAGCGCAGTCCAGCCTCTGTTCATCGTGAAGTGGTAGGATCAACCGAGCATAGGCAGTGAACACACTGAGAAGCAACACCCAAGTAGGGTTTACATGTCAACCAATGACAAACAGAAGTAGCCAAGCAGTTAACAAGATTTAACATTCAACATTTCAGTGATATATTATTAACTTAACCAATAAATAAGAAATGCACGGACCACCTAGCTAAAAAAAAGATTAGACCTACTTCAGCAGTATATTAGCCTACACACGATTGGCCTACTCACTGAACCACCTTGCTTATTGTCTTTGCACTTGCTTATTGTGTCAGAGGATTCATATAATTTAAACTGGCATATCTTACATAGACAGTGTTGCAGAACTGTTTGGATTTACATACAAGTTCGTTCAATATTGCAAACAACTCCTCTATATTATATTTTACCACGGCTGCTCGCGGACTACTTGGGATAGCTTGCGGACCACCAGTGGTCCCCGGACCACACTTTGATAAACACTGATATAGAATTACATTATAGACCCTTTCAACAAGAAAAACAAAAACAATGCTTGAACGTTCTATTTTGTTCCCAATCTACTTCCGTTTTAACATTCCATATGTAATCTTAAAGAAGCGGACGCCTTGTGGGAAAAACTATGATGCTGATAATGGAACTCTCTTGAAACGGTCAATATATGAATCTAAAGGGATCCATGTTGTGTGTTGTCCTCAGCCTTGGAGTCCCTTCAGATGCCACCCACCCCACCCAGTTCCCATGGCAGCGACTCGGAGGGCAGCCAGAGTCCCGTCCACCCCTGTGCCCCCGCCAGCCCCACGCAGTCCCCCGCTGTCCTCAAGGTGGCGCCGCGCGCACCCTCATCCCTCTCCAACTCCCCACTGCTCACCGCTCCACATGTGAGTAACACACAAACACACACACACACACACACACACACGCCTCTGAAGACCAAGGGGGTCGGTGTGCCTTGGGAGATGTTTTGTTTTCCAGTAGACCCCTCTTGGTCACCAATCCAAGGGGGTAGCCAATGAGTGCCTCTCTCTCAGCCTGTCTTGGTTTGCGTTCTTGTTTGTTTGGTTGTTATTATGTAAGAGTGGATACATTGATATGTAAAGAAAACTAGATATATTTGAGGGGAAAACCAAAATGACACATTAAATGACAAGCTCAGCAAAAGCAAATGTTAAAACTCCCCAAAAACACATGGAACAACAGCAGTACACATTACATTTATAAAGCACTTTTCTAAGTAGCTTTACAGTGAATGAGAGAATGAGAATGGTACAACCACCACAAATGTACTCATTCTCTCTCTGTCTGTATGACTGTTTTTCCCTCTTTCTCTCTCTCCATCTCCCTCTCTCTTTCTCTCTCCCTCTTCCCTCTCTCTCTCCCTCCCTATTCTCTCTCTCTCTTGCTCTCTCTCTCTCCCTCCCTATTCTCTCTCTCTCTCTCTCTCTCTCTCTCTCTCTCTCTCTGTCCACCAGAAGTTGCAGGGCTCAGGTCCTCTGATGCTGACGGAGGAAGAGAGGCGTACGCTAATCGCCGAGGGTTACCCTGTTCCCACCAAACTGCCCCTCACAAAGGCCGAGGAGAAGGCCCTCAAGAAGATCCGCCGCAAGATCAAGAACAAGGTCAGAGACCAACACACACACACACACACACACACACACACACACACACAGAAGGAGAGGCACATACACAGAAAGAGAGACACACACAGTTAGGGCCCTGAGAAAGAT
Source organism: Alosa alosa (assembly GCF_017589495.1). NCBI lineage: Eukaryota > Metazoa > Chordata > Actinopteri > Clupeiformes > Clupeidae > Alosa > Alosa alosa. The sequence goes on along the minus strand of NC_063205.1, from coordinate 24,794,622 downwards.
ATGGCAGATCAAGTTCAGAGGATAACAATGCAAGCTTATATAGTGCTCACCACATTCTACATGTTGTGTACACACAGATATACACACACACTCACATGCTCGCACACACACACACACACACACACACACACACACACACACACACACACACACACACACACACACACACACACACACACACACTGAGATACAAACCACTTGGCCTTCACACACCAGCATGTCCACACACACCAGCTCAGAGACACTTCCTAAGACCAACTCTCTTTCAGGTCAATTTTGTGTCAGATTGACCCGTTGTGTTTGTGTTTTACACACTGGGCCACATATTTGGACATGTTATATAAACACATAGCAGGCCTAGTGGTGACATATTACAATCAAAATTCACCGTATATGATTATGTGACAAACAGACACAAAACACTATTGATGTTTGTACGTTTTTTCAGTAGTTAGATTTAGTTTTCCAGAACTCCTTTAAGGCCGTATAGTAGTGATTTAACCTTGAAACTGATCTGGTTCCCCCTCTTAGATCTCGGCCCAGGAGAGTCGCAGGAAGAAGAAAGAGTACATGGATGCCCTGGAGAAAAAGTGAGTTGCTTCATCAGCGTCCAGTCCACCAAAGCCTCGCTGAAAGAATGTTGTGACCGGTGTGGAATGCATGCTGTGGAACTTCAAAGTATACATAAACGTATTGATATACAGTACACATATGGACCCTTTCAAGAGAGTTCCATTATCAGCATCATAGTTGGCCCCACAAGACTTCCGTTTTAACATTCCATATGTTATCTTCATGCAGAGGAAGTAGATTGGGGCCCAAATAGAACGTTCAAGCATTGTTTTTGTTTTTATTGTTGAAAGGGTCCATAAACATCCTTCACAAGCCCTCAGTATTCTTACATACTCCAGTGCATTGCTTAGTACATTCAAGAGCGCGACTCTTCAAAACAATAACAACAAAGCAGTATAGCGTTGTGCCATGATATACTAATGCTATGCTATGCTATGCTAATGTGTTATGCAACAGGATGTATAGGCCTGTGCACTTTCATGAACTGTAAACTTTTGCTAGACAGGGGTTTGCATGGCCTCTGCAGACCGTTCTGTGCAACTGCAGGAACAGGTTGAGTTGACGGTGCAATACGGTTTCTGTCCACAGGGTGGAGACATGCTCTAATGAGAACAGTGAACTGCGCAGAAAAGTGGAAAATTTGGAATGCACCAACAAGTAAGGGCCCAGTAGCATCTATTGGTATCATAGAATTAAATCTTCAAGATAGCGTATAGATAAGACAATATCTGAATGTGATGGACATATTAACGGGGTGATTAAGCTATCTTCTTCAAGATAACATATAGATAAGACTTACTGAATGTGATGGACATATTAACGGGGTGATGTCATCATATTAGGTACATTTTAGTAACTTATTTTTCTCTTCCTCTCTTTCCACATATATTTCCCATCTCCCCTCTTTTCCTCTAACCCCTACATCTCTCTTTTCCTTTAACCCCACATCTCTTTCACTCTCTCTTTACATGTTTTGTCATCCCCTCCTTTACCTCCTCTCTCTCTCTCCTCCTCTCCTCCAGGTCTCTGCTGCAGCAGCTGCACTCCCTCCAGGCGGTGGTGGCAGGAAAGGTCCCTCGCTCCTGCAGAGTCACCGCTGGAACCCAGACCTCCACATGCCTCATGGTGAGCACCCCCCACTTCACTGTGTGTGTGTGTGTGTGTGTGTGTGTTTGGTTAGTTGTAGTGTGTGTGTGTGTGTGTGTGTGTTGTGTGTATGTGTTGGTTGGTTGTTGTGTGTGTGTGTGTGTGTGTAAGAGGGAAAGGGAGAGAGCGGGAGATGTTATGATAAGGGAAAGTATTTGTGTATGACTTGGAAAGTAAATCTGTCAGTGTGTGTGTGTGTGTTTGTTTGTGTTAAGTGGAAGGGTGTTTTCCACTTTTCGAGAGAGAGAGAGAGCACTGGCAGCTTGGTCAGACCCTTTCTAGTGTTCTAGTGGTTAACTCTCTATCTATGCCTGTTATATTGTAGTATGCATACTAAATGTGTGAGTGTGTGTTAACGCCCTCTGTTGGTTGTCTTCAAAGTCTTGTGTTAACATCCATTATAACTCTTACACCTGCAGTTATTGTTTGTTTTGTTGGCTGTGTAAATGGTGTCGCTGTAAGGTTGTGTGTTGTTGTGTAGGTACCTGTAGATGGTTCTCTAGCAGGCTGTGTTAACTGTGATGTTAATAATGTAGATGGTTCTCTAGCAAGCTGTATTAACTGTGTTGTTGATAATGTAGTGGTTTCTCTAGCAGGCTGTAGTAACTGTGTTCTTGATAATGTAGTTGGTTCTCTAGCAGGCTGTAGTAACTGTGTTCTTGATAATGTTGTTGGTTCTCTAGCAAGCTGTATTAACTGTGTTGTTGATAATGTAGTTGGTTCTCTAGCAAGCTGTATTAACTGTGTTGTTGAGAATGTAGTTGGTTCTCTAGCAGGCTGTAGTAACTGTGTTCTTGATAATGTAGTTGGTTCTCTAGCAGGCTGTAGTAACTGTGTTCTTGATAATGTTGTTGGTTCTCTAGCAAGCTGTATTAACTGTGTTGTTGATAATGTAGTTGGTTCTCTAGCAGGCTGTAGTAACTGTGTTCTTGATAATGTAGTTGGTTCTCTAGCAGGCTGTAGTAACTGTGTTCTTGATAATGTAGTGGGTTCTCTAGCAGGCTGTAGTAACTGTGTTGTTGTTGTTGTTGATGTTGATGATGATCTAGGTGTTGTTATTGTTGTTGATGATGATCTAGGTGGTGGTCCTCTGCTTTGCCGTGTTCCTGGGCAGCTTCTACCAGGGTCTCAGTCCCTGCTCCTCCCTCACAAAGACAGGCCTGTCTAGAGAACTCAGCATGCAGGAGTCTTACACTGCCACAGGTGAGCTCTTTTACACACACACACACATGCACACACATGCACACACACACACACACACACACACACACACAGGTACACACACATATACAAGGACACACACACACACACACACACACACACACACACACACACACACACACAGGACACACACAGGTACACACAAAACACACACAAGTACACACACTCACACACACACATGCACTGCACATACACACACGTTCATACACACACACACACACACACACACACACACACATCCTCCCACATGTAATACTTATGCAAATGTATGACCCCATCACCGACCAGTAGCATTTGTTTACATACCAGGGACACACAAATTAGCACGTAAATCTGCATAGGCAAACACTCACAGATATTCAAATACACTCTAAACCCACTCTACACACACACATATCTAGGCTTCATCTTGCCAAAGAGGTTTATATATTTATAAACTATTGGAATTGTTTGAAGGCCTGAACCCCTGTGCACACTTACTGACTTACAATGCTTCCTGACTTGCAGTGCTTCTTGCACAACACTTCAGCTTTAAAATACACAGCGCTACAGGCTCTACAGGTCCCAACACATCCTCTACCTGCTCAGTCAGACATGCAATAGGCTACACACACACGCACGCACGCACGCGTGCGCATAGACACACGCATGCTGAATTAGTAGATTGTCTTGAGAGCCGCACACACACTAATCACACACACGCAGGCATGTTGCAGATGCTGAGACATCGCTCGAGTGCCGCCTCTTCAGAGTCATTAACCGGTGGCACGATCGGGCTGCAGCTAACGAGCTGTGGGATTAATCCATTATCAGACATCTCTGGAGCCTCTCCCTCTCTTCTTTTCTCTCTCTTTCTCTCCTTCTCCTTCACTCTCTCTCTCTGTCTCTCACAATCTCTCTCTCTCACACACACACACACACACACACATGCTGTATGGAAACTGCTCCTGCTGTCTTTCAGGTTTCTGCTGACATCTTTCTCTCTTCCCTTTCTCTTTCTCTTCCTCTCTTTCTTTTCTCTTCCCTTCCTCTCTTCATTGTATGCATCCTTTTGTCCATTTGTCCTTTTCTTTTCCACTCAATCTCACTCTTTCTTGCTCATCTCTTTCGTTTCCCAGTACAGCCCCTCTCTCTGTATTTCTTTCTCTCTCTCATTGCCACGACCCACCCTCATTGTGTTTTGTAAAGCACACTCTCAAAAAGAGCCCATCGACAGGCCTCTCTCCACCACTAAGCATGTGTGCGTGTGTACGTGTGCATGTGCGTTAAAACCGATACCAGTTGTGCAAGTTATGTATTTTTAACTATGACTTGACAAAGTTGTGGTTTCGAATGGGCGGTGGGTTTGACGTTGCTTGTCTGACCAAAATGACAGGTGATGGTCAGCTCAACCAGTCATGCCTTGTCATGCGCATGGCCTGAAGGAGAATGTCTTCTCTTATGCTGCTATTTACAACTCATCTCAGTCTCTTATGGGTGTAAACGCTTGATGATTGTCTAAATATATCTTTTTGTATACACTTTATGGTCTACTTATCATAGTGGGAAACATAGGGAATAGGAGCGGGCTTCACTCAGTTACTTTTTTAGTGTCTTTATATATTTATATTGTAGCCTTTATTTGGATTGGACGGTGAAGTGTGACAGGAAGTAAGTGGGAGAGAGTGATAGGGTGGGATCGGGAAATGAAACTCTAACCTGGGTCCCCGTGGGCACTTGGACACAAACATGGTATGAACATTGTAGCCAGTTGCACCATAGCAGCCCCCCCATGGGATCAAAAGAGTATACTATATACTTTAGTTTCTTAGAGTGCTGGACCCAATTTGGAACTTTATAGAAGAAGGGAGAAAAGGCAGCACTTTGCATAAATTCATTTTATTGCAGACGCATTTCAGCGTAGTGCTCTTCTACATATTATTGCAGGAATTCAGTCATATTTTACATGTTCTTCTTTATAGTGAAGTATAGGAGTCTCCTGTCCCCTAATGTCCATGTTTGTGCTAATTGTTGTTATCTATATATTGGTGCTAATGTATATTTGTTGTTGTCGTCCACAGTGAAGTCCAGAAGCCTGCTGTCCTATGAGGACCACGGAGGTATGATGGACGAGTCCCACCCAGCTGGTTTGGGTGGAGAGTACCCCGAGTGGGACGCACAGATGGACGTCATGGCAACCTGGCGTCAGGAGCAACAGCATCTTCAGGAGCAGCACGAAGCTCACACGCAAGCAGAAGAGACAGAATTCCTACACAGCAACGACACACACAGCACACAGAAAACAGCTGTGCTTATAGACCTGAACACACACAGGTAAGCTTGCCTCACCTGGCCTGTTGGGGTGGGGTGGAGGGGTTTTGTAGTTCTTTGGTCGGTCAACTTGTCCAACTATACCTATTGGAGTTAGTTAGTAAGACAAAACTTTACAATGCTTTACATACAAAATGTTTATCTTTTTAAAATGTTAAATGATCATTTATAGTTGTATCATTACGTTTGCGTTTCTGTTAGAGACGTCCTCAGTGAATGACAGTATTCATGTATTAATTGAATCGGAGAGTTTCAGCATACTCTAGTCGTGTGACTGCCGATAGATTATCGAGTTAGTTAGTGACGATGAGATTGTGCTTCCCCTTTCAGATCAGTGGAGCAGAGGTCAAACGACAGCACAAAAGTGTTCGAGCTGGAGAGGACGGTGAACGAGACGTCCTGAGGAGGTCTGCTCTGCTCTGCTGGCCTGGCTCAACGTCGCCCCCTGCTGTCTGGGCTCCCCTTGTATTTATAAATCCCCTCAACCCTAATGTTTAAGTATAGATGTCTGTGTTTTTCTTTTATTTTAAAAAACGAAACTCAAGCATCAAGATAAAAAAGAACAGAAAAAACAAATGTGTATTTTTTATTCCATTTCATCATTATATCATGTTTTGATACTTAATTTTATGTCACTTTTTGTTGCATCTGTTTTTGTTTTTTTTGGTTTCTTATTTGTGTAATGTTTTGAGATGCTTTATCTCTCTGTCCTTTTTAGTTTTGTTGAGGTGGAGGATGGGGGCTGGGCACTCTATTTTTCAACGATGAACTGATTATTGTAGTTGACTAGGAGATTCTCTGCACTGTTAAAGGGACAAGCATGCTATTAGCCTAAAGAGATCACCTCCAGAAAAAAAAAACACCACCAATCAACAATCCCAAACAATCCTCTCTGAGATCACTGTGAAGCAGAGATCCCCCTTCCTAAATAATTCAGACCAGCGGATGTGTTCACACTTGGCGAAGCATCTGTCACCAAGCTCATCACCCCCTTACCTCCCACTAACCCTTGCCTGAGGACAGACACCTGTAGGTCTGTAATGTCATCCCCAGTGTTAAAACATTGAGTACCGGGACACGGAGCAGAGGTGTAACGACTCTGCCGTGAAATTTGCACCATCTTGCCCGAGCCGACTTAAGAATGAGCACGGCTCCTAGTACTACACGCTCCCAAGAGTTCTCCTACAGCTTTCCCCACTTGCGCTCTCTCTCTCTCTCTCTCTGTAAATTTAGTTTTTTAAAAGCCCTTAAATGCTAAAGAGAGTTATTGGATGTTCTAAAAGGCTTTATTATTGGGGTCTGCATTGAACCCTTGGAAGTTCATGTTTGGTTCTTTTTAGGACTTGTAACAGAACCTATAAGACTTCTTTTATAGGAGAGCCCAATGAACTTCAAAAAGACTGTAGTATAAGACTATGTCTGGGCAATGGATGTGTATTTCTGCTCGTAATATCTACAAGGAGATGAGAGCCAATTGAGGCAGTCTAGGCGTTGAGTTGGGTTGTATGATGCATCAGCACTATGAGCCTTCCCACAAGGCAATGCCTGGGAAAGGTTGACCTCTCTGGGGGGCTCGGACAGCAGTGCCCCCTGTCCCCACCTCACTTGGGTGTTTTTTCGATCTGGGTCGATTAGGGTGAGCGCATGGCCTACCCGGCCTTCACTGGCCCAGATATTTAAACACCTACACAACTACACAAACCACAGCACCCCTCCCCGTACATGCACTGTCAAACACTCACACACACACACACACTCTTCATCGGGGATATAAACAGCCATGGAGTGGGTGTTGAACTGGACTGACTTCTCTTACTCTCTATAAACCCAAAGAAATTGATTTAGCTATTTATTCACTCTTTCCCCCTCCTCTTTGAATAGCAGTGCTTAATTTTATTATTTTTTGCTCATAACAGTAACAACAGTACCATATGTATCTATGCTATTTTGTCAAATGAGAGGGATTTTTAGGACTTTGTTTCATCTAGAAGTCGGGAAGTCTGCCTTTATTATCATTGTTGTTTTCTTGACCGTTGCTCTCACTAGTGTAGGCTCCGTTGTGGAGCACTGGTTGCTTAGAGTGTTAGCGATATGTGGTCTTTAGCCACGGCAGACCTGGCCGTGGCCATAAAAACATCAGCGAGGCTTGTAATGATGTTACTGGTCCCGGCTAAAGTGGTTTCACTGTGTTCCCTACCGCTGTTTTCACAAACCAAACCACCCAGACAAAAAAAGCTCACAAAAATGGTTCCACTTTAACCTCTGTTATCTTCTTTGGTGGTTTTATGTTTTTTTTTTGTACTTTTTTTCCCTTTTCAAAGCAAATAAATATTTTCCTTAGTAAAAGCACAACAAAGACTGACTTGTTTTAATTTCACTATTTCTCAATAATCTCTTGAAGAATGCACTTAAATACTTATCACTGCAAGGCCTTCCTATTGCCCTCTTTTAGCAAGTGATTTGCTAAACAAATCCATTTGCTAAACAAATCCATCCATGCCATAGCATCACACACACACACACACACTTAAAAAAGGGTGCATGCACTTCAATAAATCGGTACTGACAGTGGAAGAGTTCTCTCCCGCCAAGACTTGGAGGCACACACACACACACAGTGCATTTGATCATAATATCCAGGAAAATCTGTTTAGCTGTTCAAGGTTAACTCTGAGTAAAAAGTCAGTTCCTTAAACACACAGGCCTACAGTGGGTCTCTCAACATATTTCTATGGAACTCCTGACCCTAGACAGAACTTCTACTTTTCAGATTGTGAAATGCACAGCGCCGGAGCAAGGCCAGATCCGAGCCGTTTCGGCTAGCCTACTAAGAGAACCTCAAACCTCGTCCATGTGAGACTCATATATTGTGGTTTTCCAAGCGCCGGGTTATTTTCTCCATGTGTCCAATGAGCCCTGTGTGAGAGTTGATTATTTTCTTCTTACCTCAAATCACATTATCCAAATTGTATTAGAGTGGAAAATATCCAGCTAGTGATTTGTTTAGTTGCTAACCTCAGACTCGCAGTCTCATGTTGGTTTCGTGAGGAATGAGCTGTAGAAATCAACAGAAAACCTCCTGGCTATACCACGCCTTATCTATTCCGGACATGCACAAAGGGTAACGACTTTCAATGGCTATTTTTTCTCTGTTGAATATCAAACTAAATGGTATAAGTCCATTAAGAAATCTACAACAACATATCAAGAAAGGCAATTTCATATCATGGGTTATTGATATTTGGAATGCCACGTGCTCAATTTATTGTTGCTAAATTATGCTGCCCTTTAAACATTTATTGTGATTCCAAAACCTGTCTGGCAAACCGTCTTTAGCTCCGGGACGATGATGTGGATAGGATACGCCGAAAAGCGAAGGAGAACTGCGTAAAATACGCTAGCTTGTGAGCGAGCGGAGGACGGAGCGTGGTGCATGTATGCCTGTGTGTGTGTTGGTGTATGTGTGTTTGTGTGCATGTGTGTAGCAGCCAGAAACCCTATGCCCTACTTTAACCGAATGATGCGCTAAGAGAGGAGGAGTGGGAACATCCCAGAAGGCCCTCAGAGCGGCAGACGGAGATGGATGCTGCCGTCGCGGCGGATGCTGCTCGTTACTACCACTGCAGCGCTCGCTGCCATTTCCAGTCGCTGCCGAAGCCCTCGCTACTAGCCCGTACGCTGCGTGCGTGACCGAGTGGCGCTGCGACGAGAGCAGCAGCCCTCCGCCGCTCGCCGTGTCCTGTCCGCCTGTCGCAAGGACTTCCAGCTTCCCTGGAACCTCCGGTACCCGTTTTTTTTAACCGCCCGCTTCTGCCTCAGTTCGCTGGGCAGAGGGGGTCCACTGCCTGCCGGAGCATGGACCCCCTGGCCAAACCATGCCCGTCACAGGCTGACAGAAACCCCCCGACCTTCAGCGGCAGATTAAATGCTCTCGGAGCGACCGGAGGGGATACGAACGACCAAGGCTGCGGCAGGGACGAAGCCATGGGGGGTAGCGATACTTTGAGCAGCTTCGCGGAGGTGGACGAGTCGCTGGAGGACAAATTAAAGGGTCTCGCTTTCAGGAAGCAGACTTCTTACAGGTAGGTGAACTATTACACACTCAAGTAGAAGGGAGCTATTTGTTTTGTCCGGACAAATGCTTATGGACAAGGAAGCACTCCGGAACGTTACCATGAGGGTTGATGTTGTCGCTTAGTTTTCACATGGATTACATATCGTCATAAACACGCAGTCGAAAATTACAATTGAAGGAAAGAGCATTTCTCTATTACAAGCCAGGACAACACACTGGGAAATATGTCAAAACAGTTGATGATTTCACCAGGCTGGTCATGTCCCATGTAAGCGAAACAATCATGCCACACAATTGAACTGTACGGTTGCAG
>NC_063205.1:24777484-24782484 GCF_017589495.1 Alosa alosa | reverse complement strand
CAAATGAGATTCAATGTCACGGGTGGAAGGAAGGAACAAAGACATCCAGTCTCAAATACTTTCAGATAAGTTCAGCATATAAACACACCACAAAGTGCATACGTGTGCGCATTCACACACACCCCTAAATAACCCCTCACACACACACACACACACACACACACACACACACACACACACACACACACACACACACACACACACACACAGACACATACACACAACACACACACACAGACACATACACACACACACACACAATCTCACACTCACTGACACCAGAGCTGCCAGGAACTTCTCAAAACCATGGGTTTATATGATATGATTCACTGAGTTAGAGGGAAGGTTTAAAGAGGGCCTTGTGGCACTTCCCTAAAAAGATCACGGTGCTCTGTGTGTGTGTGTGCCTGTGTGATTAAGTGTGTGTCTGTGTGTGTGTGATTAAGTGTGTGTCTGTGTGTGTGTGATTAAGTGTGTGTGTGTGTGTGTGTTTGTAATATGGGCATGCTGCTGAATATATCTGTGAGTAAATGAAATGTAATGACATTATGTTATAACATTGGATGAGTTTATTTCAGCCTATATGTTCATACGCAAATACATTCTGTGCATATGCTGTACTCTATATATACATTGGCACATCTGTTTCTGTGTGTGTGTGTGTGTGTGTGTGTTTGTGTGTGTGTGTGTGTGCCAGTGATGTGGACCAAAGCCAGTGATGTGCAGTAAGAGTGATGCTGACACCCCCATCCCACTCATGCATGTTTTAAGCAGCCAATCATGGCCCCAATTGTAGGCTTTTACATGGCTGACACATTTTCTTCCATCTCTCCGAACCAATGAAAAGTTAAACATGCATATTCATTACTCCAGGCCTGCCCGTCCCCGTGTCAGTCTTCACTGGCGGCCAGACACTGGGCCAGCACTTGGCCACATTCGTGCCAGAATGGAACCCCCCTCTTACTGAACCTAGTTGGCCCCAGTTGACATTAACCTGTTGCGATGTCTCTCTCAAAGCTACTGGTTTAAGTGTGTGCTGGCTGTCGCCTCCAATGTGGGTTACGCTTTATGAATAAGTGATTGCACAAAAAGTCTTTTTCATGTGATAAAATGAGGAGAGAGAGAGAGAGCATAAGAGGAAGATGGAGAGTGACAGAACAAGATGGATTGAGGGACTAAGAAAGACAGATGGAGAGAAGGAGAGGGAGAGGATTCTCCTCTTAGAGAGAGAACAAGGTCTAGCTCTCTTTCTGTTTCTTTCTTTCTCTCTCTCTCTCTCTCTTCTATGACATCAGGCCCCCCGGAACAGAGGGGCCTGCGAGGAAACTTGTGATTGGCTTCTTGGTGTTCTGGCTTAGAACACCCTGCACTGATCTGGGAACAGATTTAATTAATATTTTTTGCACAACAAGCATTCTCTCTTTACCAGTGAACCAGTGAAAGCACCTCACTGTGACCTCTGTGTGTGTGTGTTTGTGTGGGTGGGTGTGTGTGTGTGTGTGTCTATGTGTTAGACTACTGTATGTGTGTGAGAGAGAGACTGAGTGACTGTGTGTGTTTTGCTTTGTCATCGCACATCACCCACGTTAGGCTGATGTCAGCAATATCTTCATTCCTCTGTCACCCTTCTCTCTCTTCTCTCTTCTCTGTCTCCCTCTATTTCTCTTCTCCTTTTTTTTACATCAGTCTTATAACAATGCCACACATATCAGATCCCACTACTAGGAATCCGTACCAGTTAGTTCTTTATCTCAGGAGAGGAGGAGGAGGGGAGGAGGAGGAGGAGGGGAGGAGGACTCTTACTCCTCTGTTCTCGTTGTCTCTGCCTGGTACTCACGTCCCTAGCCTGCATGAGATGTTGGAGATATTGCTGGCAAAGCATGAATGTGCACACTGCACTCGCAGCCACACTCTTTTTCAACATAGATTAGATTTTTGGGCTGACTGTAAAAGGAAGTGACAAGTGGCTAGTGTGTGTGTGTGTGTGTGTGTGTGTGTGTGTGTGTGTGTGTGTGTGTGTGTGTGTGTGTGTGGGGCTAGTGTGTGTGTGTGTGTGTGTATGCACGCATGTGGTAAGTGTCTGTTGGCTGTGTGTGTGTGTGTGTGTGTGATTGATTGAGGATGAGTGTGGGTGGTTTTGTGGGTGGGTATATATATTCCACTGGCACGCTGTAATGTGCAGTTGTTCATATGGTGATGAGATGTTCTCTAGGCTTCGTGAGGAAGTGTGTGTGTGTTTGTGTTACATGCTCAGTTGCGCAAGAGTGTTGATCACGTATGCCTCCTCTTCTCTGAGTCACACACACCTCATCCAGGATATTAGCACACACACACACCCTCCTCTCCTTCCTGAGTGGGCTCCAATGCCCACTCCCAACCATATATCTTTCTCTCCCTCCCTCTCTCTCTCTTTCTCTCTCTTTCTCTCCCTCTCTCTCTCTCTTTCTCTCTCTCTCTCTCTCTCTCTCCCTCTTTCTCTCTCTCTCGCTCTCTCTTTATCTCTCCTTCTCTTCTGTATCCCTTTCTATCTCTCTTGTTTGAGTTCCGAAACATGTACTGTCATTAATATCGGCTGTAGAATCTATAATGTTGCCAACGCTGCTGCTGACAGATTTGCTCATCACACAAGTTCACACAAACACGATGAGAGGAGGCAGGAAGCAGTTGTTCTTTCCCTCCATATTTTACACTGTCTGCTAGTAGGGTAGAACGACGAGAAATGTTTAAAACGTACAAATATTTGAAAAGGTAGAGATAGAACAGAGGTAGTGAAAAGGTAGACGTAGACATTTTTTAGATTTTAAAACGTAAAACTCTTCAGTACACTGTGTCAGAGACACCAAATAAACGAAAGGTCGTAACATCTTACCAAATCATTAACAGGTTGCAACATCTCACCAAATCAATAGCAGGTTGCAACATGTCATCAAATCAATAATAGGTTGCAACATCTCACCAAATAAATAACAGGATCCAACATCTCACTAAATTAATAACAGGTTGCAACACCTCACCAGATCAATAAAAGGTTGCAACACCTCACCAGATCAATAAAAGGTCACGATTGTTGGTAAATTATTAGGTTGGAGGTTTAGATGGACTATAAAGAGACATGGAGGAAGGCAGATGAAAGACAGATGGAGAGAAAAGAGAGAGGGAGGTAAGGATGAACAGAGCGACAGAGGAGAGAGGGAAGAGAGAGATCAGAGAGAGTCAAAGAAAGAGAAGAAGTGTTTAATCCCAGGTCTTGGAAGGAGGAAGCTCATTTTCTGCCTACTGGATCGAGGGCAGAGGCTGTGCGGTGGGTCTTGGTGGCGGTCGAGAGTGTGGCGGATGAAATCGTGTGACGCACGCACACACACACACACACACACACACACACATGCCACCGCTGCCACCACCACAGCAGCAGGCTCCGGCGTAATCTCCCCTGAAGATGGCTGCTCGGGGCAACGTGAAGATTAACGTCCGCCGGTAACGCACATCCAGCCTTGTCACGGAACGTGGATACGGCACGTCTTCCCAAAGTGTTGAGACGTCACGTCAAATGAAGCTGACAGATGATATAAACTGCACAGTATAGTGCAAGATCGGGGAGTAATGAACCCTATCTGCGATTAACGCTCAGTAAAGTTTCCGTGTAGAGCCCCTAATACAGTGCGTGTGGATATTGTTTGCTTCAAAGCAAGGCAAGCCTAGGGGTTTATTAGCGGGTTTAATATGTGCTGCGAGCAGACTCTCCCTCTAGGCACCTCTGTTTTCCCGTCCTTAATAACTCACTCTCTGAGCCTCTCACTCACATTGAAATTGAAAGCTGACTTATTTGCATGACTCTTTAGATACAGTGTTGCTAAAGCATTTGACAAACAATAACACATTGAGAAGGCGTTGAGAGCAACAACACATCGAGAACACACTGAGAACAACAGCACATTGAGAACAGGAATGCATTGAGAACAAGAGCACATTGAGAAAGCATTGAGAACATGGCACATTGACAACAAGAACACGTTGAGAACAAGAACCAATTGGGAATGGATTGAGAACAAAAACACATTGAGAATTTGAGAATAGTCTAGTCTAGTATAGTATGAAAAGTTATGTATACACACACACACACACACGTACCACATACACATATCACTTTCTTTCTCAAATTTAAATTCACTTCCTCTGCTGTCTACATTTTGTTTTCTTCTTATCTGTATTCCTCAGTCTCTACCTCTCACTGTGGCTCTCTCCCTCTCTCTCTCTCTCTCTCTCTCTCTCTCCCTTCTGTATCTGTTTCTGTCTGTCACCACCTGTCTTTTCATCTGTCTGTCTCTCTCCTTTGAGTTTTTTCCCTCCATCTCTCTCTCTACAGTGTTTTCTCTCAACAATGTACTCTCTCTCTCTCTTTCTCTATCTCCCACTCATCCATCTCTTCCCCTGTCATTATCCATCTATTTCACTCACTGCCTGTCAGTCCATTTCTCTATATCTGCCCACCCACATCTCTCTCTCTCTCTCTCTGTCTGTCTGTCTCCCTCTCTCTCTCTCTCTCTCTCTCTGTCTCTCTCTCTCGGATGCGGATACTGAATGATGTATGTAGTGTTTCATGTATGGAGTACTGCTGTGAGGCGAGTGGTGTGTGGTATTAGAGAGGTTTGGGGTTTTAAGGCTGTGAAAGGCTGGGCTCACCTCAGCTCAGCTCAGCTTCACCTCACCTTCAGCTTCCCTCACCTCCCCTCACCTCCCCTTATCCCTCACCTCCCCTCTCCCCTCACCTCCCCTCATCCCTCACCTCCCCTCACCTCCCCTCTCCCCTTTCCCCTCACCTCCCCTCATCCCTCACCTCCCCTCACCTCCCCTCTCTCCTCACCTCCCCTCATCCCTCACCTCCCCTCTCCCCTCACCTCCCCTCATCCCTCACCTCCCCTCAGCTTCCCTCACCTTTATGGGGCAGCCGTGGCCTACTGGTTAGCACTTCAGACCTGTAACCGGAGGGTTGCCGGTTCGAA
>NC_063205.1:24744984-24752484 GCF_017589495.1 Alosa alosa | reverse complement strand
GGAAATCAAAGGGCAATCCCATGATGCTCTGGGCTCGGGTCGACCACAAGCATGGACACCTGTGTCAGCCTATGCTGACAGATAGGCTTCTTGTCTCCTGGTGTTGTCGTGGGCTTCTGTGAAGCCTGTTGTTAAAGAACGTCCTTAAAATAGAATCCCAGGGGAACACCAGGGTGACCTACACAGGAGGAGGTCTGCAGGGGGGTGAACTACTACTCTTCCACTCTCTCTCTCTCTAATTATTGTTCTCCCTCCCTCTCTCTCTCTCTCTATCTCTCTCTTGTTATTGTTCTCCCTCTAGTAATCAATCTCTTGTCCTCCCTCTCTTTCTCCCTCTAATAATCAATCTCTCTCTTTATCTCTTTCTCTTTCTGTTTATCCTCCCTTTATCTCCCGAGAGATGCCACCATCCCTCCACCATCCCTATCCTAATTTATTTTGCTTTCTTCCTCTCTCTCCCCCTCTATCTCTATCTGTCCATTTATGTCTATATCTCTCTCTCTCTCCTTCTCTCTCTCTCCCTGTGTCTCCTGTCATCTGCGGATCCAGTGACTCGGCCAACCTGACACCTGTACAAGAGCCTCCTGCTCAGATAACAGTCATCAGATCTCAGCAGCCTCTCTGTATCAGCCTGCTCATTTACCTTCACTGTGTGTGAGTGTGTGTGTGCCTGTGAGTGTAAGTGTGTGTGTGTATGTGTCAGCCTGCTCATTTACCTTGACTCTGAATTGGGTGATATTCGATAGTATTATTGATAGATGCGGAGTGTGCCCATGATGATGATATTATTATTGTGTGTGTGTGTGTGTGTGTGTGTGTGTGTGTGTGTGTGTGTCAGCCTGCTCATTTACCTTGGCTCTGTGTGTGTGTGTGTGTGTGTGTGTGTGTGTGTGTGTGTGTTGGTCAGCGTCACAAGAGGGAGAGGGGGGACTTGAGCTGCTAATGGTCCGTGGCGTTGAGTTGAAGCCACTGCAGCCCAGGGAGTCCAGAGTAGTGCGTGTGTTGCCATTGATATTAGGGTGTCGTCTGGTGAGTTTGAGTTTAGCCCACTTGAGATAGCCGTCCGTGCTATCCGCTACCACGGCGGTTCTGGTGTCGAGTGGACAGGACAGGAGACAGGGTGCTGAAAGAGGGACAGAAGAGGGAAGAAGAGACAAGACAAGCGGAGTGAGAGAGAGAGAGAGAGAGAGAGAGAGAGAGCATCGGTTTGTGTCTTGTGCTCGTTTTGTGGTCAAGCCGTGGCGGTGGCTGAAGCTCCCGCTCCTCCTGGAGGAGGTGAAGAGGCTGTGAGCAGGAACAACAGCAGGAGCGGCAGCAGTAGCAACAGCAGGAGCAGGAGCAGCAGCACCTCCTCACAGCCGGCGAGGAGCAAAAACGAAGACAAGGAGGACGAGGACAAGGAGGAGGAGGAGGAAGAGAAGGAAGAGGAGGTTCCCCAGGTCAGAAAGAGCAGGAGAGTACGAAGGCTGGGCCGCACGAGGAGGAGAAGGAATGGAAGAATGATTAAAACACCGGAGAAAACAGGAGGAGGAGGAGGAGGAGGAGGAGTTGGGGAAGGAGGAGAGAGGAGGAGAAGGAATGGAAGGATGACGAAAGCTCAAGAGAAGGCAGGAGAAGGAGGAGGAGGTGCAGAAGGAGGAGAGAGGAGGAGGGTAGCAGGGAGAACCAGAAGGAGACCCAAAGGGAACTGGCTCTACAGGCTGTTAGGATACAGGTGAGCTGCAGGTGCATGGAACTGGAACTTAAACCCTTAAGCTGGTTCCGTCACACCGGTGTGACGAGAATGTTTGAAATTGAACGTTCTAAAGAATATCTGGGTTCATTGAATTCAACATGGAACTTTAGAACCTTACATTGTTGTGGAACAGAATCTTCTGTTAGAATGTTCAAAACTCCCCTGCTGAAGGGTTAATGTACTTATTCATCTGGCTGAGGCTTTCATCCAAAGCCACTTATATGTCCGTTATTACAAGGACCAGTCTCCCAAGAGCAACTCAGGGTTAAGTGCCTTGCTCAAGGGCACAACAGTAACAGCCGGGAATTTGACACACAAATTGTCTAGTTACTGCATGTTAGCCTAGTTCCTTAGTCACTCTTTTGCAACTTTGCTACGCTACCATGCTACCATCATGCAACCTGAACGTTGTATGCACTAAGACCTTATTTAGCTCAAGAACAATAGCAGTGAAACTTTTAATTTTAAAAGTCATATCCTATTGCCTAGTTCAGATTGACGGTCTCATTGGTAGAGTTAGATATGTGTTCCAAAAGAACGCTCATCCCCAAATATGTAGGCAAGTGTTATAAACTTCTGGCAGCAGTGATGAAAAAGACAATTGCTCAAACATCTGACATATTTTGACATATCTGAGTGAATTTGATCACAGTCTTCAGTCAGTTTTCACACTACAAATGCATACATATCAACACTTAGTGGATGCTAACTGACTGAGTGCGGTTTGACTGACTGAGTGCGGTGTGCAGTGCCTTGTAGAGCCATGTGCAGTGAACTCATCTTCATTTGATTCATTATTGCGAATCTGAAGGGTCCTCCAGCAAAGAGATATGTAGCCCTGCTTCCAGTCCATTTTGGTCAGTTTATTAGCTGTGACCTGTGTATTTTAGTCAGTTTATTATCTGTGACACTTGTGTGTATTATTTGTTCCATTCTGTGTATTTATTAGCTGTGACTCGATGTATATCAGGTTTATTATTGGAGGACTTAGATCCACTAATAGATGGGAAAAGGAAAGTTCACTGATGTTCAGTGCTCAGTGTTGTGTTTAAATAAGCCGAAATAGTGCTAAGGCCTTAGATGGACAGAGACTGAGAGGCAAACGTTGCAGGCTTAGCCCATCGTAAGTGTTCCTGGTTTGACACAGTTTCCAGTTTATTAGCTGTGACTTCGATCGGTATCAGGTCTGTTATTGGAGGATTGAGATCCAGCTGCAAACCAAGTCCTGTGGGAGTCCGCATGGCTCACCGACATCAGTGGCTTAGGAGACTGCCGTTTAAATCCAGCTTTTATTCAACAAGCAACAGTGAACACACAAGAGCAAGTTAATCCTCTTAAAGGTGCAATGAATATGTAGTTTTTTTGCTGTCAAAAAATAGTGTGCCTGTAGAACTACAGCTGCTGTTTTAAAGGTGAAGTGGAATGCTTTGATAGTGCATTCAGAGCACCCCATGATTTGTTTGTGTTCATTTGCATTTTTTCCAGGACAGAGAAGTGTAAACAAATTTGTACCAAAAGTGCGACAAAAATAAAACAAACCTCTCTGAGCACTGCACCGCTGGGAACCTTTGGCTGTCTTTTCTGTGTGTATGAACTGGGCCACACAGCTGTGGATGTGGATGTTTAAGTCCCTAAACACCACTTTTTGTGGAATAAATATCCTACCCCCCACCCCCTCCAAACCAGTTTTAATTACTTCTGGCATTTTGTCCCACCTGTTGGTGCTAGCGATGGTGGGAGTGTTAGTGTGGTAGTTATGGTGATTGATGATGATAAAGGATGAGTGATGCTGAGGATGATGATAATACTGATTATGAGGAGGATGAAGACGAAGAGAGCAAAGGAAGGAGATGGTGATGAAGAGTTTTGGAGTGAGACAGCCCTTGATGATGTGAGGACCGGTACTGAGGAACGGAACCGCGTGGCCCCTGGAAGCGAGCAGAGGAGTTAACGGTGATTATTACTGGCACAGCAGAACGCGGAGAGATTCCGGCAGAACAGATCCAGAATGAATACACGGCTGAGTCGCCCTGTCGCCATGGAAACCAGCAAAGGGTGACATTATCCTGCAAGGTGTCATGGGAGGAGGAGGAGGAGGAGGAGGGAGGGGTTGAGAGGAGGGAGGAAGATGGGGGTGGGTGGTACTCTTGCGGTGTTGGAATTGTCACGTTGTGTGTTTGCTGTCTTCTCTCTCTCTCTCTCTCTCTCTCTCTCTCTCTCTCTCTCTCTCTCTCTCTCTCTCTCTCTCTCTCTCACTCTCTCTCACACACACACAGAGTTGCTAAAGCATTTTGAAGAACTGCTTTATGTGGAATGCAAGGTTCTTGTATTTTGTTTTAACATATTGAGGCTGTAGATCTTCCATACATATTGCATTAAGGTTGTGTGTAAAATACACATAATCCATATAGAACATGCCCATAGACACGTAGGGGGCTGCCTGCTTTGGAAGTTAATTAGATCAGATCTGGCCCTGTGATGTGAACAAACACACACACACACACACACACACACACACACACACACACACACACACTCACCTCTCCCAGAGAGAGAGAGAGAGAGATAGAGAAGGCAGAAACAGTCACTGTGAGGGAGGTTTTGTTTGTCTAGTTTAATGTCTGCCTGGTTTAATGTCTGCCTGGGCTGTCACTAGCTAGTGATGACTAGCGCCAGCTTAAATGCACTCAAATGCAGCCTTAAAAAGTGTGTGTGTGTGTGTGTGTGTGGGCTGCTCTTCTGCGCACTCAACTAGATTAATTTTCACTGAAATGTTATGCACCGTGTGTGTCTATTATGTGCAATGTCTCGACATTTCTCTGGTATTATTAGTGTCTTTCCTGGGATTTGGACTGAGCATACACAAGAGTGTCTGGGTGTTTATGTGTGTGTGTGTGTGTGTGTGTGTGTGTGTGTGTGTGTGTGTGTGTGTGTGTGTGTGTGTGTGTGTGTGTGTGTGAATACTCCCAGTGCTCCTTGCCTTTCAATATATAGATGAACGAGCACGCTGGGGCACGTGTGTGTGTGTGTGAGCAGTGGGCTGATTGAGTGATCAGAGCCTAGGCCGATAGATATGGAGAGATAGAGGGATGGACAGATGAATAGAGGTAGAGAAGTGCAGGATACAGGGATGAGTCCCTCTGCATCCCAGCAGATCAGATGTGAGGCTGCAATCACTCTCCTCTAATCTTCACCTCTCAGCACTGGACTAGCACTGGGATGACAACATATGCTCTGTTTAAGGGTGTGTGTGTGTGTGTTTGAGTGTGTGTGTGTGTGTGTGTGTGCGTTTGCGTGTTTGTGTGTTTGAATGTGTTTGTGTGTATGTGTGTGTGTGTGTGTGTGTGTGTGTGTGTGTGTGTGTGTGTGTGTGTAATTGTTATTATGTACAGTGTTTCTGGGAAAACATTTCACGACGACTCTAGTGTTGATTAAGATTTAAGTCATTGCGGTTATGAATGTGTGTATCACATGGTGATATCGCATATCACTGGTGAATGCATATCTGTACATTTCTAATAATGTGTGAAGGTGTGTGTGTGTGTGTAGATGCCCACCCATGTGTATCCCTGCATGTTTGCCTGCATGTGTGACTCTGTGTGACTCTGTGTGACTGTCTGTGTGTAAGAGGCTGTGTGTGTGTATTTGTGTGTGTTTGTCTGTGTGTGTGGGTGTCTTTGTGTATGAGGTTGTGTATATGAATGTGTGTATGTGTGTGTGTGTTTATGTGTGTGTGTGTCTATGTGTGTGTATGTGTATGTGTCTGTGTGTGTGTGTGTGTGTCTGTGTGTGTGTGTTTGTGTACATGCGTGGGTGTTGGCTGATCCCCTTCCCGCTTCCCTGCGGTCGTCACAATGGCACCATTCCAACCATGCGTTCATCGTCACCCCTCTGTTTCTATTTATATCCACAGGGGACCAAAGGTGTGTGTGTGTGTGTGTGTGTGTGTGTGTGTGTGTGTGTGTGTGTGTGTGTGTGTGTCAGGCAGCCAGTCTCGCTTTACACAAGAGTGCCCTGTAACGTGACCTTCTCCTCTGTGTGTCTCTCTGAAGGGGATAAATTTAGCTGGGGATTTGAAACTTTCAACGGGGTGTCAGCTGCACAGGTGTGTGTGTGTGTGTGTGTGTTTTCTGTCCTTGTCCACACTTCTCTCTCTCTCTCTCTCTCTCTCTCTCTCTCTCTCTCTCTCTCTCTCCCTCTCTCTTTCTTTTCTCGTTTCTCTCTCTCTGTCTGCCCACGCTAGCTGTCTGTGTGACTGTGCATGTGTGAGATGGAGCTGTATAAACAGTGACCCTCAACTATGACACAGTGACTCATCATTAGCCAACACAAAGCCCCGCCACAGTAGTCTAGACAGTTAATATGCTCTGCTATGAATAGTTAACATGTTAAAGAGCAGTCTTCACTCTATCTAATGGTAAAGGAATACGCCAGCTTTCTGAGGACATTTGCTTATTTGCAGTCTACCCCAGAGTTAGCATCTTAGCATAATTCATTGGAATTGAGTTAGACCAGTTATCTTCCCCAGAGTTAGCATCTTAGCATAATTCATTGGAAGTGAGTTAGACCAGTTATCTTCCCCAGAGTTAGCATCTTAGCATAATTCATTGGAAGTGAGTTAGACCAGTTATCTTCCCCAGAGTTAGCTTCTTAGCATAATTCATTGGAAGTGAGTTAGACCAGTTAGCCTATAGCTCCGTTGAAGCTATAGACTAACGTGTCTAACCCACTTCCAGTGAATTATTGTAGCCGTGTTCCTTTAAAAGCTGGAATGTTCCTTTAAATGCTGTATGGCTAATGTGAAGTGGAGATGGACCATTAATGCATACAGTGACTTCTCCACTCTGAGCTGCCTGCTACCAGAGTTATGGATTAACCTCGAAAAGAAGAAAGCTAGAATTCACACTTTGATATGAGCTGTTGTGTGGTGATTGTTATATTGTCTGGAGTGGTGACACAGTCTACAGAAAGCTGCTTTATTCTCTTATTAACACTACAAACATAGCTGCTATGTTCTATGTGCATCAGTGTAGATATAAATATTGTTGATATATTGTGTGTAGAGCAGTATAGATGTAGCTGTTATGTGTGTGTGTGTGTGTGTGTGTGTGTGTGTGTGTGTGTGTGTGTGTGTGTGTGTGTGTGTGTGTGTGTGTGTGTGTGTGTGTACCAGTATAGAGTATAGAGATAGCTGATATGTTTGTGTGTGTGTGTGTGTGTGTGTGTGTTGAAAAGATGACCAACTCTGGAAGTAGCAGGGGGATGGCAGTACGGAATGGAACAGAACAGAGAGCGTATCACATGCTGCTGACTAATCCACAGTCCATGCTGTGACACACTGTGACACACGCGGACACACACACACACACGCACAACCATAAATACACAGGAACACACAAACAAGCACATAATGCTTGTTTGTGTAATCCGCAATAATCAGCACATGTACAGCTATGGATGTGTGTCTTACACAGAGACATATACACACCTATATTTATAAGTTCACTATCATACACAGAGACATATACACACCTATATTTATAAGTTCACAGACTTTATATGCATGTGTACATAATACACACATGCTGGTACATATACAGGCATACACAGACACACACACACACAGACACATGCATGCGCACACACACATACACACATACACACACACACACACACACACACACACACACACACACACACACACACACACACACATACACACACACACACACACACACACACACACACACACACACACACAGACT
>NC_063205.1:24732484-24737484 GCF_017589495.1 Alosa alosa | reverse complement strand
TGGGATAATGCCTAGTGCTGGTGTTTGTTAGGTTGAGGGTTCGAATCCCCGGTAGTGCTTTAGGCTCTAGCTTGAATACTATTGGTTATTGAAGATTCACACCATTGAACAGCACCTGAATGACATCAGGCAATCAACATACACAGTCATTAGTTGCCAAGAATCAGAATGCCGAGACACTCTGACATTTAGGGGAACTTCTTTGTTTACTATTTTTCCTTCATCATTAAGTCTATCATATTTATATTTCATCCATTAGTGTTCTTCTCTACAAATGTCTAATTGCCCCAGAATTTCAAAAAGATTTCAGGTGTACTCTTTCAGGAAAGCCCTTCATTTTATTGTCAAATGTATGCTTGGAGTTTTTCTTGTGTGTTTACCAACACACATTTTCACCATGTGAATGTGACTGTCTAATGTGTATGATTGTTAGTGGCTCAGTGGGATAATGCCTTGTACTGGTGTTTCTTAGGTTGAGTGTTCGAATCCCCGTTAGAACTTTAGGATCAAGCTGCTCATGCTATTGGTCATTTAAGATTCACACCGTTATTAGTGTTCATCTCTACAAATGTCTAATTGCCCCTCCATGCTTGGAGTTTTTCTTGTTGTGTGTTTACCAATACACATTTTCACCATGTGAATGTGACTGACCAACATGTAGGATTGACAGTGGCTCAGTGGGATAATGCCTTGTACTGGTGATCAAATCCCACTTGAAGCATTAGTGTGTTGTGGATGTTAGCATACTACAATAGAATGCTTTTGGGTTGTGGAGGTTGACACACTATAACAATACAGCTACTTGTCAATATGGACTTGTAGTGCAAGGCAAGTATTACTGTATAATTATAGGCTGTTTATCTTATTGACTCCGACACAGCTGTAGCCTATAATTATTTGTTATTCTTATAATATTTGTCATTTCTTATACATATTTAGTCGGCTCTTCCACTTGACAGAACAACTCTATATCGGTTAAGGATGTCACGCATGAAACAATGCTGCAGAAACACGAAAATACGACTTTGAGTTTAGTAGGCTATAATTTTCAGTTCCGGTTTATCTATTGCACAATCACAATCTGATACTGTAGTCTTTCAAAAATCTTTTCCAAATCTTTGCAAATCTTTCCAAAGTCTGTCAGTGTAAGGAGGGCTTGAGGTGAAAGTGCTGTGGAGAAATTGCAGGATTGTTTGGCTCTGCCACCTAACCACACCCAGTTTATCAACCAGACACAGATCATCTTCAGACCAAGCCTCACAAAAGTCATCACTTTTTGTCTTCGGAAGTATTACCGTTCGCTCGTAAAAGCCAATCAAAATTTGCGGCGAAGCCGCCAAACAGGAAGTGAGCTCATATCTCAGCAACCCTTGCATGTATCAAAGCCAAAATTGGTGCATGGACTCAGGACCCAATCAGGGGGACGCTCCAGAAATCTGGTGATCTTTGACCTCTAGGGGGCGCTGTAATTAAGAATCATGCCTTTTGGCCTGTAGCAGCAGTTTTGCTTAGAATTAAAATGCACTAGTGGTGTCTGGTAGTACTGTTGAATGTCCTTAGGCCGACCCAAGCCAATTTGTGATGTCATCGTGAATTGATTAGGCCGCCATATTGGATTTAATCAAAACACATACAAGTTTTGAGGTCACAAATTTCAGCGGATCCTCACCAAAATTGGCAGAGACCATCTTCAGACCATGCCTTATCAGTGCATTGCTTTTTGGAACATTTGAGAGTAGCATTCGGCTGTAACAGCCAATCGAAACTTGCTGCAAAGCCGCCAAACAGGAAGTGAGCTCATATCTCAGCAACCCTTGCATTTATCAAAGCCAAAATTGGTGCATGGACTCAGGACCCAATCAGGGGGACGCTCAAGAAATTTGGTGACCTTTGACCTCTAAGGGGCTCTGTAATTGGCAAAAATGTATTTTGGCCTGTAGTTGCTGCATTATTCTGCAGTGGAGGTCAATGGCAGCCCATAGAACCGTCTGGTTCATCCTGATGATGCACAAATAATTTGGTGACCTTTGACCTCTATGGGGGCATTGAAATCACAGGAAGCATGATCATATCTCAATCGATCTTTTATTTTTGATGTGAAACTGATACAGCGAGTTCCATTCAATTAATTCTAATGCGTGCGTGCAAGGGTGGGGCAGGGTGGGATGGGCAGGGGCGATTACGGCGGTGAGTTGGCTGGTTGAGGGGGCGGCGACACTCAGCCCTGGTTCAGCCACACAAAATCAGTTATGTTTTGATGTGAAACTTGACCTTGTAACTCAGCCAATCTTGGGTTGTTTTGCATGGAACTTGCTGTGACTGCTTAATTCTATATGCCTGATGCCACAGCATTGAGTTGCATGGCAAATCTGGCCTGCTGAACTGCTTGATTGGCCCCCACATTGCTGCTTGCAGCTATATTTATTATATGCAATGGGAGTCTATGGCAGCCCATAGAACCGTATGGTAAAAAGTTGGGAAATTTGGCACACTGATTGGGGACGGTCCCATGATTCATGTCACCAAGTTTCATGTCGGCAACTCGAACCCTCTAGCGCCACCAACAGGCCAAAGTTGTACGTGCGTTCATGCACGTAACTTTTGACCTGTTGGTCCGATTTTCCACAGTCAGGTATTGTTGGAATCCTTGGACCAAGTCGAGTTCAACGCACCATATGACGTCATTTTCCACCATGATGGATTTTCCGCCATTTTGGATTTCATCAAAAACACTTAAAATGTATCAGGGGTCACATACTTTCTCTGATCCCCACCAAATTTGACACAGATCATCTTCAGACCAAGCCTCACAAAAGTCATCACTTTTTGTCTTGAAGTATTACCGTTAAACAGTAAAAGCCAATCAAAATTTTTGGCGTGGCCGCCAAACAGGAAGTGAGCTCATATCTCAGCAACCCTTGCATGTATCAAAACCAAACTTGGTACATTGACTCTCAAGAAATTTGGTGACCTTTGACCTCTAGGGGGCGCTGTAATTCACAAACATGCCTTTTGGCCTGTAGCTGCTGCTGTGCTTAGAATTAAATTGTACTAGTGGTGTCTGGTAATACTGTGAAAGGTCCTTAGGTCAACTGAGGGCAACTTGTCACATCAATATAATTTATTTGGCCGCCATATTTGATTTGATCACAAACACCAGCAATTTCGCACAGGTCACAAATTTTATCTGATCTTTTGATTTCTGTAACAATTGATAGAAGCGTTCGCCCGTCACATCCAATCGAAATTTGTGGCGAAGCCGCCAAACAGGAAGTGAGCTCATATCTCAGCAATCGTTGCATGTATCAAAACCAAACTTGGTACATGGACTCATGACCCCATCAGGTGAATGCCAAGAAATTTGGTGACCTTTGACCTCTAGGGTCACTGCAATTAGCAAAAAATGCATTTTGCCTTGTAACTTTGACGCTAGATGTGAAACTTGCTTTGACAGCTTATGGCCATACGTCTGATTGCAGCATTGAGCTAACAGCAGTTCGTTGCCATGGTTACTCCGGCCTATCTGCTTGGCCCCCTCATTGCTGCTTGCAGCTATATTTACAAGTTACTTTTTGTGCACACATTAAGTACATGCTATTTGTGCCTGAGCTAAGTATTTCCTTGTGATTTTGATTATGTCTATCTGACTAAAATCATTCATCACTAAATAAAGGGTTAAGGCTGCCAGTCTTATGACATGTTATTTTCTATATTTCTGATATGTTGCTGATTGGATCATAAACGGCCACAGCAATGAAGAAAAGTGAAAGTGATTGAGTGATTGATAATGACTGACTGACTATTATTGTGTTACATGCTTCAAATGTAAAGCACTTTGAGCTGCATTCTGTGTATGAAAGGTGCTATACAAATAAAGCTTATTATTATTATTATTATTATTATTATTATTATTATTAAATCATTCATGTATGTTATATTGTGAGTGTATTACTGTAACGCCAAACATGTTTTTGTTTCTGTCCAATTGAAATGCATACATAGTATACCTTTTAACATTATATATATGTGTTTGTGTCTTTGGGTGTGTGTGTGTTTGTGTGTGTGTGTGTGTGTGTGTGTGTGTGTGTGTGTGTGTGTAGGAGAGTGCCGTGAATGGAGACCACCTGTGGCTGGAGACCAACTGCTCTGGAGAGCTGTGCTACCTCGGAGAGGAGACGTGTGTGGCCAAGATCTCAGTGAGTATGAGTGATAGCGCGAAAGAGAGAGAGATAGAGAGAGAGAAGGAGAAGGAGAGAGAGATAGAGAGAGAGAAGGAGAAAGAGAGAGAACATCTGTTCCAACAAAGGGAAGGAGAGAGAGTGAAAGAGAGAGGAGAGAGGGTGAAAGAGAGAGAAGGAGAGAGAGAGAGAGTGAAAGAGAGTTTTGCAGAAGGTGAATAGAACCTATTGGAGAGTGTGATAGAGAAAGAGACTGGAGGAGAGCAACTTCAACCTCTAAAAGCTTTTCTGAGAAGTTACACTGGCAGAAATGACCTACCAGCGGAAACAGGAAGAGAAACTTTCAAATAGAGGATACAGTGGAGGAGTTCAGTGTGTGTGTGTGTGTGTGTGTGTGTGTGTGTGTGTGTGTGTGTCTGTGTCTGTGTCTGTGTCTGTGTGTCTGTGCAGGCAGGCATTTTTGTTAAAGAAATAGGTTACCCTGTGGTAGTAAGTTTGGGTAAAGGGAAAGATTAATTGAATTTGAGAGAATTGTGTGGGTGTGTGTGTGTGTGTGTGTGTGTGTGTGTGTGTGTGTGTGTGTGTGTGTTTATCCAGCCTGTGTGTGCTTTAGTGAGTGAACTCAGGTCAGACACCAAAAGAAGCTCACACACACACACACACACACAGGTACACACAAGTAAGGTTGATATTTCCAGCTCCATTGAGAGCTCTGGCAGGTGTAAAAAGCAGAGTGGCTCCATTAAAGAGCGTCGGCAATGACACCTCTTTTCACACACACATACCCCACCAGACACACCGCCAGCGCTGAAAGAGACACCC
>NC_063205.1:24719984-24722484 GCF_017589495.1 Alosa alosa | reverse complement strand
CCTTGCCCTATCCAACCCTGCCGCGTCTTGAGTCTCGCTCCTGTTTGCATTCGGACCACATGCGGGCCAGTTGTGGGTCACAGTCGGGCCCAAGCACCTCAGAAGCGTCCGGCGCTCCCTGTGTGTGCTGTGGTGGTGTGTGTGACTCAGAGGGTCGTGTGTGTGTGCTGTTCCCCAGAGCTCCTTTAAAACCTCCACCAGAAGGAAAAAACGGACGTCGTTTAAACGGAGGACCAGCAAGAAGGGCACCGACGTGAGTACGGGAGGGACTATCCACACACACACACACACACACACACACACACACACACACACACACACACACACACACACACACACACACACACACACACACACACACACACTCACACACACACACACACACTCACAGACACACACACACACACACACACAGACACACACACACACACACACACACACCTCACACTGACACACACACACACACATACACACATGTTCTGTACAAGATCTCAGTTGTAGCTGAGTCCTGCTTTGAGTTGTTATATGAGTAAATATGATATTGGGAAACATACACTTGCGTGCACACACACACACACACATACACAAACACACACACACACACACATACACACACGCACACATTTCCCCCCTTCTCTCCCCTTCCCTGTGTGGGCCTGCAGTTCATGGCAGGTGTGCATGTTTGTGTGTGCGTGTGTATTGTGACACGTCTTCTTGTTACCATGGCTTCGTTTGACTCGCGGTTGTGATTGGTTGCCCTGCATTCCGAGGCTGTGTGCATTGTGTGCACCGTGATGTGCTGATTGCCAATGACAATGCCCCTCGTTTGGCAACTGAACATCTCTGATATACTGAAACACCTGGTGTCAATGCTAAGCTCTCTTCTGGCAGAGTGTATGTGTGTGTTTGTATATATATATATATGTGTGTTTGTGTGTGTATAACGTGTGTGTGAGATGTTTGTGGTGTGTGCATCACCTCCGCCAGGAGTCAAAATGGCGTCCGTTCATGCTGAAGCCGCTGCCATCACCACTGATGAAGCCTGTGCTGGTGTTCGTCAACCCAAAGAGTGGAGGAAACCAGGTGAGAGTGGACACACACACACACACACACACACACATACACAGGAAACCAATGAGACTGGACACACGCACACATACACAGGAAACCAGGTGAGACTGGACACACACACACAGACACACACACACACACACACACACACACACACACACAAACATACTGTACATACACAAGAAACCAGGTGAGGCTGGACAGACACAGTGTGTGTGGGCAATGCACACACACACACACACACACACACACACACACAGACACACACACACACACACACACACACACACACACACACACACACACACACACACACACAGACACACACACACACACACACACACACACACACACACACACACACACACACACACACTTGGTGTGGACCCACAGTCCTCAGTGGCATGCATGTTTATGCGTTGCCCCTGGCCTAGCTGGACACATTTTAGTGGGTGGATGTGTACATATTAAAAGGGCTCATGAATAGAACTCTTTCTGTCCTCTGGCCTTTTTCACACTTCCTTTTTATCTCTCTCACACTCTCTTTCTCTCCTTCTCTCCACACTTCTCTCTCGCTCTGTCTCTCTCCCTCTCCCACTCCACCTTTCTTTCCTTCCTTCTCTCTCTACCCATCATTCTCCCTCCATCTCCCTCTTGTTTTTTTCTCTCTCTCCTACCCCTTTCTCTCTCTCTCTCCTCTCTCTCCTCCATCTCTTTCTCCCTTCTACCTATCTCTATCTCTTTTCTCTCTCCCTCTCTCCTCCATCTCTCTCTCCCTCTCTCCATCTCTCTCTCTCTCTCTCTCTCTCTCTCAGGGCACTAAGTTGCTGCAGATGTTCATGTGGATCCTGAACCCGCGGCAGGTGTTTGATCTGTCCCAAGGGGGCCCCAGAGAAGCGTGAGTCCTGACTGACTGGAGCCCCTCATCACCATAATCCTCCACGTCCGCACCTAATCATCACATGCTCACACACACACACACACACACACACACACACACACACACTCCTGCAGACCTGCAGAGAGGAGTGAGATAGGAAAGCAGAGGACAGGAGAGGAGAGATGAAAGGAGTCAAAAACGAGACAGGAGAGAGAGGAGAATTAAATTGGATTGAATTGATAAAAGAAAGGAATTGTGACAGAACTGTGAAGAGGGTAAAAAGGAGGAGAGGAGAGATACATCAACAAGTGGGGGTATGTGGGGTGTCTATCTGATGAGCTCATTTGTGTGTGTCCATACAGGCTGGAGCTGTACAGGAAAGTGCCAAACCTGCGCATACTGGCATGTGGAGGGGATGGAACGGTAAGAAGGAAGGAGGAAGAGTGTGTGTGTGTGTGTGTGTGTGTGTGTGTGTGTGTGTGTGTGTGTGTGTGTGTGTGTGTGTGTGTGTGTGTGTGTGTGTGAGAGAGAGAGAGAGAGAGAGAGGGA
>NC_063205.1:24709984-24714984 GCF_017589495.1 Alosa alosa | reverse complement strand
GGGGCTTGTTTCCCCTCTAATGTACAGTAACGCTCACATGAGGTGAAAACAAATGCAAACACCTTAAGAGTGGACGTAAGGGGTAATGTATAGAACGCCGGTCATTATCGGGAAAATAAGTCCCAACAGGGCGAACCGGCATGTCGGGGTCTTGCTGAAGGAACTCATTTTCCTGATAATGACCAGCATTCTCTACATTATCCCTCTTATTATACGCCTACTGGCCAAAATGAAAAAAATAAACTCCTCATGGTATGTCTCTTTATATTTATTTGTTACTGTTTCTTTGTGGCTTTTGCTGAAAAACAAATAGTTCACAACACACGCTGAACTTGAATCAAACATTCATTAGGACACTGCTGATCAACCGTCTGCTTTCACTTTTGAATGAAGTTCCATTGCAAGAAGTGACCGGACTACTTGCCAAGTGATATGAAAGACGTGAATCAGAAGCACAAAACCTGTTGCCATTGACAGCGGTCATTATATCTTTCAGCGATCATTACATGGTGCATATTTGACCGTAGAATGTTTGGAAATCCCATTCAAGTCAATGGAGCGCTACACTAGTATTGTGAAGAGCCTTATTAGAAAGTAACTTATAATACCAATAATTTAACAACTAAAGATTCATTATTGAAACCTACATGATACATCATGACTACACGTGACAGCTAAAGGCCAGTGCACACCAAGGTCCATATTTGTCTTCTGAAATTGTTGCACA
Organism: Alosa alosa; assembly: GCF_017589495.1. Lineage (NCBI taxonomy): Eukaryota > Metazoa > Chordata > Actinopteri > Clupeiformes > Clupeidae > Alosa > Alosa alosa. The sequence continues at coordinate 24,714,257 of NC_063205.1, read as the reverse complement.
CTTCAAAGAAAATGTGTCAATCAAGATTACACACCAACTCTGAAACGTTCATCCATTTTCAGAACATATTTTTTCACATCTGTATTGTCAGTTAATGAAGCGTCCTTCAACTGAGTGTTTTTTGTTTTGTTTTTGACGGATGAATGAAAATACAGACTTGGTGTGCAAAGTGACGCTAGCTGATGTTAGCTGACGTCATGCTAAAGTGCCTTCTTGTTGCAGCAACTGTGCTGGCGGTTTTAGATGTATGAGTGATGGATGACTGGAAACAGGGACCTTGTGTGCAAAGGCCTTAAGTGGCGCTAACTGATGTTAGCTGACGTCATGCTAAAGTGCTTTCCTGCTGCAGCCTCAGTGCTAGTGGTTTGAGATGTATGAGGACTGGCAGGCATGCTTTTAGCGAGGACCCCGTAACGCTGCATCTCTGTCTCCTGCTCTTCTCTTTCTCTCTCTTGCTCTCTCTTTCTCTCTCTTTCTCTTTCTGTCTCTCTCTTTCTCTCTCTTTCCATCACAGAGGCCAACCCAGAGAAATTCAACAGTCGCTTCCGCAACAAGATGTTCTATGCAGGGGTGAGATGTGTGTGTGTGTGTGTGTGTGTGTGTGTGTCTGCCTGTCTGCCTGGAGAAGGACTGTGAAGCTGAATTGGAGGAGTTGTGGAGAGAGAGAGAGAGAGAGAGAGAGAGGCTAAAAAAGAAAACAGAGTGAAAGAAGGAGAATTACAGGGAGGGAGAGAAGAGAATGGAGTGAAAGAGAGAGATAAGGGAAAACAGGAAAAGAGAAAGGGAGGCAGAAGGAAGTGAAGAGAGAGGGATGATATGGATATGACATATCCAGAAAGAAAGGATGAGTGATAATGAGGAAAAGAGAAGAAGAAAGAAAACAGAGAGAAGGGGATAGAGAGAAAGATAAAGGATAGAGAGAGAGGGAGAGAGAAAGAGAGAAGCAGAGAGATGCTGACGTGTGTGTGTGTGTGTGTGTGTGTGTGTGTGTGTGTGTGTGTGTGTGTGTGTGTGTGTTGCTGTCCTCACAGGCGGCGTTCTCAGACTTCCTGCAGCGGAGCTCCAGGGACCTGTCTAAGCACGTCAGGGTCGTGGTGAGTGTGTGTGTGTGTGTGAGTGTGTGTGTGTGTGTGTTTGAGAGAGAGAGAGAGCTGTAACTACATTGTGGGTTTATGTGTGTAGATGGAGAGTTGACCTGTCAACACACATCATTCCTGTAGTGAATCTGTGTGTGTGCTCATGCATGATCCTTTAAAAGTTGCACTGTGTGTGTGTGTGTGTCCTCACCAGCCCACACTCATCAGGGTAGTGGTGAGTGCTGCTGTGTTGCCTGTCAGAGCTGCTCTGGTGCCCACTGTGACAACCAGCTGTGTTTGATACACACACACACACACACACACATATGCACACACACATACATTACACACGCAAACACAGTCATACACACACACACACACACACACACACACACACACACACACACACATGCAAACACAGTCATATACATACATACACACACAAACACACACACACACACACACATGCAAACATAGTCACACACACACACACACACACACACACACACACACACACACACACACAGACACACACACACAGAGTCTGACATGGCCTTCTGTGTTTGACTTGTGCTGTCTGAAATGATGTCATCATGGGGCCAGCTGCCTATGCGTCCATGGATGCTAGACATTTATACCCTGCGTTCATGGATACCAGATATTTATATACTGCGTCCATGGATACTAGATATTTATAAACTGCGTCCATGGATACTAGATATTTATACACTGCGTCCATGGATACTAGATATTTATAAACTGCTCTGACGTCTGCGCTTGTTTGTTTGATTGTTTGTTTGTTTGTTTGTTTGTTTGTTTCTTTCTTCTTTTATGGCTCTATAGTGTGATGGTACGGATCTCACACCCAAGATTCAGGAACTGAAGTTACAGTGCATTGTCTTCTTGAACATTCCCAGGTGTGTGTGTGTGTGTGTGTGTGTGTGTGTGTGTGTGTGTGTGTGTGTGTGTGTGTGTGGGCGTCGGAGTCATCATATGAAGTTGGGACAGGACCCACTCACTTTTTAATGATATTTGTTTGGACCCTCCCACATCACTGTATCAGTCAACTCATTGCGTCTTTGTACTGTACTGTATGTGCGCTTCCATATTGAATCCATTCCGCTTACTTTATTAGGAAAGTGCCCAAATCAGTGGTGATCCATGCCATGTTTTCACCGCAACCTTCTGGCAGAATTATTGCACCCTAGGCTAGTCTGGCCTATTCTGTATCTTGGTTGTAAATAAAGTTGAAGTTCTATTTTGAACACTTACTTTGTCTTACTCTTTGGACTTGGACTACAAGAAGAATGTTAGGGTCCAAATAACAGAAAAAACATGAACCAAACTCAAATCCATGGTAGGGTAAGTTAAGTTATTTGAGCAATGTTGCAGGGCAACCACATAACCGGTTCCATGTGTTCCGATTGGACGATTAAAGTTAACAATATTATGATACATAACTAGCCTGGAAATCCAGACCCAAATCTAGAAAGATTTAGGGTCTGACTATGAGTAATGAAAATGGCCCAATCTTGAGGGGCGGCACTAAGCATGCATTTGAAAATCTCACTGCACGCAATTGGATAACACTATGACCAATGTTTACTGACCAATGTTTACTGACTGATTCTGGACTTCAACGCAGCAGCGCTCTCGTCGTCTGTTTAGATCGCCTCTGGCCCGCCTATATCAGATACACCGATGAGATTGGTGCAGCTCGGCTCCAAGGGCATGGGTAATGAGCATCATTACTCATTGCCAGAGTGACTCGTTGAGCAAATTCAAATTGTGCTCTCGTGAGAACTCTGTATTTTCAGGGTAATACACAACAAGTCTGGGCAAAATCAAATTATTAATTAAATGAAATGTTCATCTTGTTGCTTATGCGATACATGGGGCAAATTGTTGCAGGGCGACCACATAACCGGTTACATGTGTTCAAATTGGATAATTAAAGTTCTCAAGAAACTGATGATTAAAATTCTCAAGAAACTTGAGGTTGGTGTGTGTGAGAGCAACATACACTTTACTGATCTTCCAACAACATACTATTTTGTATTTGAAAAACTTATTTTAAATAGATGTATCAGACATAAGGCCTATCCCTGGCTGTTGGCTGCAGCAACTCAAACTAGGTAGTGCCGATTTTTCTGAGTTTGTTTTTTGTGTTTATGTCAGTTTTGATCCAATTTTACCGCTTTGCTACAGCATGTTGCCCACCCAAAATTTTTACCAGCCCACCCAAATGTAGTAGGCTAAAACCGGCCCTGAGCCTAGTCGTTGTTTAATATTAGAAGTAGGCCTAGGCCAAATCGCGGTTTATCCCAAATGCAGCGCAATTTCTGTCATTCTGGAAAACATGCTCTGCTCAGCCAGGTTGGCTTGTGCAGTCAAGGTGTAATGTGAACAAAAAAAGGTATCACCCTTCTACAGAAGGCCACCTGTTAGAACGCACCACTATGAAGGAAATCACATCTACTGAGTTAAAAGCAATCCTGGGGGAGAACCCCCTGATCCTCCGTTACTTTGTCCCACCCAGGTCTGACGTCCTTGTGTGTGTGTGTGTGTGTGTGTGTGTGTGTGTGTGTGTGTGTGTGTGTAGTGTGCATATGTGTGTGTGTGTGTGTGTGTGTGTGTGTGTGTGTGTGTGTGTGTAGTGTGTAGTGTGCATATGTGTGTGTGTGTATGTGTGTGTGTGTAGTGTGCACGTGTATGTCTGTGTGTGTGTGTGTGTGTGTGTGTGTGTGTGTGTGTGTGTGTGTGTGTGCTCATCAAATCTGTGTGTATCCCGCCCCAGGTACTGTGCAGGCACAATGCCCTGGGGAAACACTGGCGACCACCGTGACTTCGAGCCCCAGCGCCATGACGACGGCTGCATCGAGGTGATTGGCTTCACCATGGCAACGCTGGTACGTGTCTGACAAGATACACTGACCAACAGACCGAAACAAGCTCATAATAGCTGATAATACTTAAATAACTAATATGAAACAAAATAATTATAATACAAACAAATTACAAGTATAGAGATATTGATTCAATTCTATTTTAGCCTATTAAATAAATCCAGCTCATTACAAAAACTAACTAGAAGCTGATTATGTTTTGGCTACTGAGAGCGGTCCTGTTGTAATACCCTGTTTTGGCCACCAGGCGGCGCTGCAGGTTGGGGGCCACGGTGAGCGGCTGCACCAGTG
>NC_063205.1:24699984-24704984 GCF_017589495.1 Alosa alosa | reverse complement strand
GGTGAAGTCCATAGACTGCCATCCATGCTAAAATATTAATGTTCTGAGGTTACAAATCTTTTTTTTCTTTAAACATCTTTTTTTTAGAAATATAGATTATAAGACACATCAGCACAGTGACTTTTTCTTTTTCTTACACACAAAACACCCCCCTCCCGGCCCACCCCATCCCACCCAGACTGGACCAAATGAGAAAGTATTAACAATACATACAATTATAAACATACTTACATACACTTACACTTATACTTACATACTTAGAATTGAAACATAAATAAACAAATATATATTTCTGTGAAGGACGGCACGCTTTCAAAACTCTATCATGACACACCATAGTGGATGACTATAGCCAGGTGTATATATAGTATACCCAAACTACACTATATAGAGGAGGGCAATCATTCCTCTGGAGTCAGCCAGGATGGTCACTTACTACACCGGTAGTATGACAATAGAGATTCCCACACTGAGAGGAATTTGCTAGAATTGTGAATGTAATCGCCTCCAGATGTATAAACAGCATTATACAGTATCTGTAAGCCATTGTGCTGCAGTGGGTTGGGCGCTTGATTGAGTCAAATTTGCCCACGTGCCAGTAAAGATCTAAATGCTGTGATGTGGAGTTGTTTTCGTGTCGAGTTTGTTTCTTCATCTGTTGTTCACTCTTGTTAGAGCTTTAGTCCATACGTCTTCGGAAATTTCAATTCCAAGTTCCTTTTCCCACACAGTTTTGATCTTGCTCATCTTAGCATCATCAAGTAACATTATCATTAAATAGGAATGTGCTGTGAAACCTTTCAACCAAGAAGGAAATTCCAAAAGTGAGTCTACTAGGGAGGGACTTTTTCGGGAGAGTAGGAAATTGTGTGCAAATTGGCAAGCTTGAAATTAATGAAATAAGTCAGTTTTTTGAATGTCATACTTGGAACTCAAGTCAATGAAGCTAGAAAATATCCAATTCCTGTAAAGATCACTAAATCTTTGGATCCCTTTCCTATGCCCTCCTGCAAAGGCCTGGTCTAATTTGGCTGGTAAGAACGAATGAATGAATGAATGAATGTTATTATTACACAGCGGGCTCTGAATCAGAAGTGTTCCCCTCGTGTTAGTGTGCCATCTAGACTGAGTGCATTTTCTAAGAGTGGAGTAGATGACCACTGGGTTAGATGTAAACTGCAAAATCTTGACAGGAAAGCTAGATGAGACCAGAGCATGTAGAGTGGTCAACATACTGGACACGACCTGCACTCCAGGGTTGTGCAATTGAATTGAAACTGGCTCTCAAATTCCAATTCAATTCTTGAATTTCCCTTGCATCTCAATTGAGGTAGCAAACAGGAAGCAGAATTGCAATTCGAATTTTGCACAACCCTGCTGCACTCCAACTCACACTAGTCTGTATCTGGAGATTACACCCAATATGCTATTTTGTGGATGTTTGCTGCCCAGTAATAGCTCCTAAAATTAGGGAGGGCTAACCCACGTACTGCTCTTGGTCGCTGGAGTAAGTCCTTACCTATCCTAGGAGTCTTACCGTTCCATATGAATTTTGAAATTAATTTATCTATCTGATGGAAAAAAGGATTTTGATAAGAAAATAGGGAGACATTGAAACCAAAACACATATACATATGTCAGCTATATTACAAGGGATCATATTCTCCCCGGAACAACTTGGGGTTAAGTGCCTTGCTCAAGGCAGGGATTACTGCACGGGCCTACCGGGCCCAGGCCCAGGGGCCCAAGGGGTCAGGGGGCCCTGAAGCCCAAGCCTTTGCATGTAATCATTGCCTCAATATCAACAAATCAGGATGTAGGCTATGAATCTGATTGAATTTAGTATTGGCCATCCCCAAAATGCACCAGAATACAGGAAATCGCATCAAACAAATTAAAAAATGTCTGGGGGAGGACCCCCAAACCCACCCCTCCCACATATACGACAATAAGTGGGGGGCCCTTAATACATCTGGGCCCAGGGGCCCGAAAGTTCATAATCCGCCCATGGCTCAAGGGCACGGTGGAAGCAGGGAATTGAACCGACAACTTTCAGGCTACTGCACGCAACCCACGGTATGCTGCTTGAAGCAGCGGGATAGCAACACACAGGACGAGCTGACCTGTGTCTGTGCAGTCTGTGTCGCCTCGACACAAAGTTAAATTTTTTGAGAGGTGCACGTCAGGGGATGGCATAGGGCTTGGAGTACATGACAACACAGAAGGCACTGTGTGCCTACGCCATCAATTCGACACATTAGCAGAAAGCAGCCTTTAGAGAGAGAGAGAGAGAGAGAGAGAGAGAGAGAGAGAGAGAGAGAGAGAGAGAGTGTGTGTGTGTGTGTTTGTGCGTGCGTGCGTGCGTGCGTGCGCGTGTGTGTGTGTGTATTAATGTCACTGAAACAGGAGTGTGTGTGGTAATGTCCTTTGTTACTGTATTTGACAGTCCTCTGGCGTCCATTGGCAGGACTTGCACCAAGCGCCCCCTGGTGTCCGGCGCGTCCATTGCCAGGTAAAAAAAAACGATGACTCTAGACCTGGGTTTCTCAAACTTTTTCAGACCAAGGACCACTTAACCAATAAAAAAAAAACTCACAGACCACCTAGCTAAAAAAAAAACAGTAGACCTACTTCAACAGTATATTACACAATAGGTCTACTCACTGAACCAGACTTGACCAAACTGGCATATCTTACATAGACAGTGTTGCAGAACTGTTTGGATTTACATACACTCATCTACATTATACTTTACCACGTCTGCTCGCGGACCACTTGGGATAGCTTGCGGACCACCAGTGGTCCCCGGACCACACTTTGAGAAACACTGCTCTAGTCTGATCTCTCTCTAACTTGTGTGCATGCCTACCTGGCCTGGTCTTACCGCCACAGACTGGGTCTGGTGTGCTGGGTCTAGTTCTGGATATGGTGCTGGTGGCGTGTTTGACCTTGTTTGACCTTGCCGCTCTTCCGCAGGAGGACGGACGCCCTCTGCCCAGAGTCGCCTCCGCACAGCGGCTCTCTGCCAACTGGAGCTTCCTGGACTGTAAGTGGGATGATGTGTGTGTATGTGTGTGTGTGTGTGTGTGTGTGTGTGTGTGTCTATCTGTGTGTGTTTGTGTGTGTGTGTGTTTGTGTCTGTGTGTGTCTGTATGTCTGTGTGTGTTTGTGTGTGTGTGTGTTTGTGTCTGTGTGTGTCTGTCTGTCTGTGTGTGTTTGTGTGTTTGTGTCTGTGTGTGTTTGTGTGCATGTTTGTGCCTGTGTGTGTATGTGTGTGTGTGTGTGTGTGTCTGTGTGGCAATGCTAGTGCTAGTGTACTGGTACTGTTATGTAGCAGTGATGTATTAGTAATAATACCTGTATTGATTGCATACTTGTGTGTGCCTCATTTCCCCAGCGACATCAGCTGATCGCTTCTATCGCATTGACAAGGCACAGGTGAGTCTAAAGCTGAATAAAAAGCTCAGACATACACTCTCTCATACACACACACACACACAGATGAGTCTAAAGCTGAATAAAAGGCCTGGATGCCACAGGCTGGATAGTATTCATGCAAGACAAATTGTTGACTAAAATATAGTTCTGTATGTTTTTAATATGGCTCTGTGAGTGTGTGTGTGCGATTACTGGTCTGCGGATAATTTCTGGCACAATTAAATGGTATCATTGAACCACGGCCGAAAGGAAAAAAAACGAAACATTTCCCAGAATAGGAAACATTTCTTAATGTATTGTTATCAAATAAAGAGGCATAGCATTAGGGGGTAGTGGTGTGAGTGCTCATTCTTGTGTGCGCGCATCTGTGTAAGTGCAACGTAGGTAGCAGCAAAATACAACGTAGCCTTTTTAAAACAACGAACGAAGCGGACTATGAATAGATACTGGCTAGATCTTTTTAGGCATGTTTAAGTTAAGCTAAGTTAAGCTAATGAACATGTTACATTCTATACAGCCTGATTATGTCATTCTTTAAGCTACATAGCCTGTCTCCAGTTTTCCTCAATTTAACCAAATTAATAAGGGACAATAGGATATTTGACCGGCATATCATCAAAATGTCCGGAAAACAAAACCTCTGCCGGTCACTTTGACCGGCACCATTTTTTTCTAGCGGAAACTCTGGTGTGTGTGTGTGTGTGTGATTAAGATGATTGGGGTTGAGGTTTTTAACTGCAGAAGGTGAGTGGTGTGTGATGGGGAAACCCCTTGGCCCTCCCATTCTGGAGCGAGCAATCCCACTCGCTCTGAGTTTCACCCGCCCCACGTTCTCAGTAGCATAAATATACATTAATAACCATATTTGAATATCAGCACATACACACACAGTATCGGGTCAGTACTGCGCCAGAATTCTGGTTCTGTCTTGGTTTCCGTGGACTTCCCCACTGAGTCATCACCACAGAGCTCTGCACCACTTGTGTTTCGCTGTCAAGTGTCAATGACTTCATTTGCTTTAGTGCACAAGTGATATCCAAACCTCAGGAGCAATAGAGAAAACTCTGTACAGGCAACTTGAGTGTGAACCCGTTGGCCTATAGCCAAGTCCCAACAGTCCATGTGAAAGCATATGACTTCTGCCAATGAACAGTCTTCCTAACTGCCTGTAAATGTGTGTTGTGGGCAGCCGTGGCCTACCGGTTAGCGCTTTGGACTTGTAACCGGAGGGTTGCCGGTTCGAACCCCGACCAGTAGGCACGGCTGAAGTGCCCTTGAGCAGGGCACCTAACCCCTCACTGCTCCCCGAGCGCCGCTGTTGTTGCAGGCAGCTCACTGCACTGGGATTAGTATGTGCTTCACCTCACTGTGTGTTCACTGTGTGCTGAGTGTGTTTCACTAATTCACGGATTGGGATAAATGCAGACCAAATTTCCCTCACGGGATCAAAAGAGTTTATATACTTATACTATACTTAAATACAGCCACTATTTATATTCATCTGCATTGATTGCAAAGACATGTCTATAATGCACTTTTTTGTACAGTATATCGGGGAAAAG
>NC_063205.1:24664984-24689984 GCF_017589495.1 Alosa alosa | reverse complement strand
CACCACATGAGACACCTTAAGTATGGAAACTTGCCCTGCAGCCCTCACCCTACTTAACCTTTTTAAGAGACGCCATCTTTACTATGTACCAGGGTAGGAATTTCACGGCGGCCATGGCCGTCGTAGCCCCTTGCGTTGGCCGTGATGCCCCTTTGAAAATCAGAGGTTTACAGGCCACGGTGGCCTTGGTGCCCCCTTCTGTCAATATTCTGCTTTGCGTCCTACTAATAGCGATTTTTATTTAGCCTGTGGCCTGTCAAAATAATCTTAGCATTCACAGCGCAAATTAATTTAGTCTTTTACGCAGTGGAGAAAGTGACAGCGCAACAAATTCACCTATTCTTCTCAGTTGAACTACTTGCAAAGTAGCCTACTCATCATCACACAGACATCACAAGTATCACATGAAAGAGCTTTTTCTCAGCTTTTAAATGATGTTAGCCGATAATTGCTGTGTTGAACGGTTCGCGAGAAAAGTAAATAATATAATTCAATTTAATCATACATTCTAATGAAGGTTTTGCGTCCATGATCTCCCTACCCATTCATCTCTTATACTTCACGAACCCTTCTTTTAACACATGACAAACCATATATCAGAATAAACAGCAGACCTTACCGAACACAAAGGTGTAAAGCAGTCCCCTGTACAGTTAGCCGTTCCAGAGTAATCCAGTTTTGAATTTGCAGTAAATTTCGACATGCATGGATGTCTCCAAATTTGGGCTTTAAGTTTTACAATGTGGTTAAATTGTTCCACATGATTTCATAACGGGCCAAATACAAAATAAATGTTACAAATATCGCCTAGATATTAGTAAATCAGAGGACAGCTGACTAAGAGTTTATGAAAGTAGTCTTAATGATCACAAAATGCTAAGCATGCATCTATGTGGCCTTTGTGCCCCCCACCAAATATGCCCAACTGAAGACCAAGTGGCCTTGCCCCCAGAATGGTGAAATTCCAAGCCTGCTATGTACTAATGGTTATCAGAAGGTATATAGTATAGTATAAGTATAAGTATATATACTCTTTTGATCCCGTGAGGGAAATTTGGTCTCTGCATTTATCCCAATCCGTGAATTAGTGAAACACACACAGCACACAGTGTACACACAGTGAGGTGAAGCACACACTAGCGCTCGGGGAGCAGTGAGGGGTTAGGTGCCTTGCTCAAGGGCACTTCAGCCGTGCCTACTGGTCGGGGTTCGAACCAGCAACCCTCCGGTTACAGGTCCGAAGTGCTAACCAGTAGGCCACGGCTGCCACTAAAGGTTTAGGCATAGTAGTCATTTTTTGCCAATTTATCTTGGTCTCACATTGAAAACAATGAGGACAAATCCAACCTTGAAGGCAACCAAATTTATTCTGTGAGACAAAAATACCTCATAAAAAATATATATTTTCACCAAAATCACATGTTCCACAATTACTGTTCTAATCTCACCCCACTCTTGTTCCATGGGGCTCAGATCAAGGGACTGAGAATGTCATGGCTGAAGCTTCATTTTGTGTTCAGTAAGACATTGATCTGCTGGATGATCCAATCATGACCCACTTTAGTATCTTGGCAGAGACTAAAAGATTTTTAATGAAAATGTTCAGGGTTTTCTGATATTGGATGGATGTGGATATGCATGAGGTTCATAGGGCCTTTGGAATTAAAAACAGCCACACTATGTCAGCCTGGAGATTCCAGGCCCAAATCCGAAAGATTTGAAAATCTCACTGCACGCAATTGGATAACACTATACGACCAATGTTTACTGACTGATTCCGGACTTTGACACAATTAGATAACACTACGACTGTCATCTGTTTAGTTCGCCTCTGGCCCGCCTATTAGATACACCGATGTCATTGGGTGCTCGCGATACAAGAGACAAAAGTAGCGTGCATCATTACCCTTACCCTGGCAGATTTGCAGCAAACTTGTGGGTGATTTGTGGGAAACAAATGAGTTCACTAGAAAATATCACCAGAAGTTTGCCAGTGTTGGCGCTAGAGGCAAACTTCCAGCAAAGTTCTGGCAACAATGAGAAGTTTGCCAACTGCAACTGTTTGCCAGGAACCTAATTTGCATGTGAAAATATGACCTTGCCGCAAATTTGCGGCAACTTGCCAGAAACCTGAAATTTCTGTAAGGGGGTACTCATTGCCAGAGTGACTCGCTGAGCAAATTGGAATTGTGCTCCTGCGAGAACTTTGGATTCCAAGGGTACTATATCACAGCCCCTCCACCACATTGATCATTTATGGGGTTCTTTTCGGTATTGTCATTCTTCTACTGTAGGTCAGCAAAGTGTGTTTTTTGCCAAAGAGCTCAATTGTTTTATCTGATGATGGAAAACAATTCCAGGGAAAGGAAATGTGGACCATAAATACAATTTCTTTCTGTTTCTTTTTGACTTTCTCTCACTCTGTCACACACACACACACACCTCCATCTCTCCCTATTAACTCTCTCAGGTGTCGAACTCCTGGAGCCAGGGGGTCAGTCTGCTGGTGCGGGACTCGGGTGGCTGCTCCGCTCTGCACCTGGCCGCCCAGCACGGCCACTCTGAAGTGGTCAGCTTCATCCTGCAACGCGGTACGCACCGGCACCGCTGCCCACTCATCGACCAACTCATTACATCAACTCATATACCGTCATATAACTTCTCTCTCTCTCTCTCTCTCTCTCTCTCTCTCATACACTCTCTTTCTGTGGGTCTGTCTGCCATTGTTTTTGTTTGTCTGTAGGACTGTGTGTGTGCGTGTGCATGTGTGTGTGTGTGTGTGGGTGTGTGTGTGTGTCTGTGTGTGTGTGTCTGTGTGGGTGTGTGTGTCTGTGTGGGTGTGTGTGTGTGTGTGTGTGTGTGTGTGTGTGTCTGTGTGTGTGTGTGTGTGTGTGTGTGTCTGTGTGTGTGTGTGTGTGTGTGTGTGTGTGGGTGTGTGTGTGTGTCTGTGTGGGTGTGTGTGTCTGTGTGTCTGTGTGTGTGTGTGTCTGTGTGGGTGTGGGTGTGTGTGTGCGTCTGTGTGGGTGTGTGTGTGTGTGTGTGTGTGTGTGTGTGTGTCTGTGTGTGTGTGTGTGTGTGTCTGTGTCTGTGGGGGGGGTGCGTGCGTGTGTGTGTGTGTGTTTGTGTGTGTCTGTGTGTGTGTGTGTGTCTGTGTGTGGGGTGTGTGTGTCTGTGGGTGTGTGTGTGTGTGTGTGTGTGTGTGTGTGTGTGTGTGTGTCTGTGTGGGGGTGTGTGGGTGTGCGTGCATGTGTGTGTGTGTGTGTGTGTGTGTGTGTGTGTGTGTGTGGGGTATCCCTCTCACTATCCATCTCAGTCATGTATTTTGAGCAAAGTCTTTTAGTTTGCACTTTGTCATATTCCGTTTGTGCTTGCATACGTTTTGCTTTTTGTACAGCATATTACTGAATATCCCTTACAAAATCCACTCTCTGATTTTGAATTGTTTTGTTCTGTTTTTTTTTTTTATTTCTTAAGGTTCTAAGTTGATTTTGGACCTCACTGAGAGAGAAACGTAGGTCTAAATTTTCTAATGTTTTTTTTTCCCTTTTTTAATTAATCATTTGTACTGTAAGATTGAAATGCTCCTGTGCATCCCGCTAAAGCCCTTTCTCTTCGCTGGTGATTCTACAGAGGAGAGACGGCCCTCCATAAAGCCGCCTTCCAGAGGCACCGCGCCGTGTGCCGACTGCTCATAGACGGCGGCGCCGCCCTCAACAAGCCCAACTTCCAGGTAAGCCGCGCTAGTATGGTAATACCAGACTCACTACCTCGTTTCACTTTTGACGAAAGTCTGGCCGCCATTTCAAACTCGTATGACCAGGTGTAGGCGTTAGTGTGTTGTCGTGTACCAGACAAGTGTATTGGTGAAATGAAAATAAACAGATTCTAGGTGGGCGTCAGCAGGCTAAAGGCTGCACATTCAGCAGCACAGAAACAAAGACCTAATTGCCATTGCTTTCACTCTGTAATCAAGCTGAGTTAATAGACCGGCATGTTGAGCTGTCAAGGTATGCACTGTCATTATCACCCCAGGAACGCAAACCATACCTTAATAAACTAGATGTACCGCAGAGCGGTACAAAATATGACCGCCGCCCAGGCCAGCACATTTTTTCCACAAAAATAAATCACGCTGAAAGGCTTATATGATTCTAACTGTCTCACTAAATTGCATTAGCCACACTCAATTCTCACTGGTATCTGCTAGACAACAAGTACCAAAACATGATTAGTTCATAGATTTCACATGTAAAATTCATTTTATACAACCCCACCCCCATCTTGCCTGTTCATAATTCTGAGAAATTCTTGAATTGTGTGCATGTGTGCGTGTAAACGTTTATGTTTATGTGTGTGGGTGTGTGTGTGTGTGTGTGTGTGTGCGTGCTTGTGTGTTTGCCTGCGTATGTGTGTTTGTGCATGTGCATGCATGCGTACATATGTCTACTGTGTGAGTATGTGTCATACGTATGATTACTGTGAATGTATGTGTGTGCGTGTGTATCTGTTTATGCACATGTGTGCACATGGAATGGGTTAACATGACCCCTGGAGGCAAACATCATGGAAAAAATTGGTCATCCTAGGCCCTCACGGTTCTCAAGATATTCACAGAAAACTGTGTCTGCCCTACCCTCCTTTCGGGGGTCCAGTCCAGCCGGGGGCTACAGATCAAAACAAAAACAGGAGGTTCCATGCTATCTATGTGGGGTTACATGCCCACCAAGTTTCGTGTACCCCGGTCTTACAGTGTCCCGGGAATCCTTGACGGAAATTTGGACATGCGAAAAAGAAAAGAAAAAAAAATCTGACTAAACCTATATGACCGCCGCTTCGCTGCGTGGCGGTCATAATAATTTGATTTCATATCATAGCTATGCAGATGGCACACAAATTTACTTAGCTCTGTCGCCAAATGACTGTGGTCCCCTTGAATCTATGTGTCAGTGTATAGAACAAATCAACACCTGGATATCTCAAAATGTCCTTCAGCTGAACAAAGAAAAAACTGGTTATTATATTTGGTTAAAAGGAAGAAAGACTTAGGGTTGCCACTCCCCTTGACACAAAAGGGTTGAAAGCGAAGGATACTGTTAAAAATATTGGTGTATTAATTGACAGTGATCTAAATTTCAACAGCCATATGAAAGCGATAACTAAATCAGCTTTTTACCGCTTCAAAAATATTGCCAAACTTAGAGGGCTGATGTCAAAACATGATTTAGAAAAACTCATTCATGCATTTATCTCCAGCAGGGATGATTACTGCAATGGATTGTTCACAGGCCTTCCTAAAAAGACTATCAAACAGCTTCAGGTGATGCAAAATGCAGCAGCTACCCTAGGATTCTCACAAAAACTAAAATAACTGACCACATTACTCCAATTCTTTAGTCCCTGCACTGGCTTCCAATAAGTCACAGAATTTACTTTAAAGCACCACTGCTTGTTTATAAATCAGTAAATGGAGCAAGAACTAAATACCTATCAGACATGCTTCAGCAGTGCACACTCTCTCGTCCTCTCAGGTCCCATTGAATGACCCCTGTGTATGAAATGTGCTATATAAATAAACTTGATTTGACTTGACTAGTCAGCTGAAATTGCAGATACCATCTTAATTTTCGTCATCGCATGAAGTACCGGGAAACATTGTCATGTACTTTTAAGTCAGTATCACCCATCTCTAGATTATGTGGCCTGATCTGTGGCAGATTTTGCCTGACAGTAGCTAGATGGCTTAGCAGAACGACGTCAATGATGGTCAGGCTGTTGATTATCTTTGCTAGAGGTCTCTTATCGAGGTGAAAAGCGGCGCATCAATGTATTTTTCTCGTCTGAGGTATATTGTCTTTTAGGCAAACTGGTTTTTCCTGTTCCAGATACGCGTTAGTACTCTAATTATACAGTCAATGGTTTGTACACAAACACGAACAGTAAATGTTAAAATAGTGATTGCCTAGTGCATTAGTAGGTGGTAGCCAGCTGGTAAATGTTAAAATAGTGATTGCCTAGTGCATTAGTAGGTGGTAGCCAGCTGGTAAATGTTAAAATAGTGATTGCCTAGTGCATTAGTAGGTGGTAGCCAGCTGGTAAATGTTAAAATAGTGATTGCCTAGTGCATTAGTAGGTGGTAGCCAGCTGGTAAATGTTAAAATAGTGATTGCCTAGTGCATTAGTAGGTGGTAGCCAGCTGGTAAATGTTAAAATAGTGATTGCCTAGTGCATTAGTAGGTGGTAGCCAGCTGGTAAATGTTAAAATAGTGATTGCCTAGTGCATTAGGAGGTGGTAGCCAGCTGGTAAATGTTAAAATAGTGATTGCCTAGTGCATTAGGAGGTGGTAGCCAGCTGGTAAATGTTAAAATAGTGATTGCCTAGTGCATTAGGAGGTGGTAGCCAGCTGGTACAGTAATATGATTTACTGTATTTTCCCAAATCCTGTTTTACTTCTTTTGTAAGTTGATTTGTTGGGGGGTCTTGCATTTATTCAGACAAGAGGGTGAAGAAGAGTGTCAGAAAGAGTGGGAGAGATTGGGTGGGATTGCGAAATAGCCAGGGATCAGATTCAAACTTGACCCCAAGACCCCATGGGCACTTGAACCCTAATATAGTGATGGTGGCTTTAGCCTCTTGTGCCACAGCTCTCTGAGAATCCTATTTTACTTCTTATAACAGTCTTTGCCCCATTGACCATCTTATCTGATACATTTATATTTGATGATGATGATGATCCTTAGCCTGGGAATATCCATACAAGCCTTTGGCACATTTGGGATTTGCTCTGCAGGTCCGTCTGGCCAAGAAGCCATTGATACCAAACACGGGCACACAATTACAATCGCTAATCCCGCATGGACGTGTATTTTCTCTGGAATTGAGTAAACAGCTGCATTTAAAACCTTCGTTTACAAGATTGCTGCACTCTGAAACGATTTAGTAAGAGTTTAATGCACCAATTTAAGTTTAATTTCACTGCTTGTTACGCCCCTGCTGGAAGTCATAGGTCAATGAATTCTTTCCAGACCCACTCTTAATCTCCGTTGAGAAGGGTCTGGTGTCAACAAGGCTAGATGATCCTTGTAACCACATCCAAAGGCATTTATGAGGTTGATCAGGTTGTCATGCTAATGACCTCTCCAGTTACACCTGGTTGGTACACTTGCTTACATATCCTTCACTGTGGTGAAAAGCACTTGCCAAAGGAATGAATAAATAAAAGGATGATGTACTTGTGGTTGTCAGTAGGCTTAGGGTTGGCTTGATTAGTCATATAACAGAACGGTCATATGCTGACCTACTATCACATATCAGTCATACGCAAGAATAAAATTGTATTACAGTAAAGCCCTTAGTTGCTCAACATGTACATAATCCAACAAACATTCCAACAGTAAGTACATTAGAAATGCCAAAGCATGGAGGAATGGAGGAGCACCCGGAAGCTGGAGACCTAATGAATGAATGATTGAATGGATGGGTGGATGAATGGATGGATGGGTGGATGAATGAATGGATGGATGGATGGATGTGAAAATGGATGGATGTGAAAGCAGTGTATGTGTGTGTGTGTGTGTTCCTCAGGGCTGGTTAACGTCACTTTTGTTGACTTTCAAACAAAACAGAGAGCTAGCTCGCTACTTCCTCCTCCTCCCTCCTGTGCTGCTCCCGTGTAATTGAAACTCTCCTAAACAAGCATCTCGTCTGTGATTTGCTGGAAGAGTTTGTTATGTTTCTATGGGCTGGGTTTGCCCAGGTTGTTTTTGTTGCCGTTTTTGGAGCCGGGGCTGTCCACAGAGATCGTATTTTTTTTACAGTGTATTCAAGACACAGACAGCTAGCGGTTGGTTAGGTCAGTGGTTCTCAACCTTTTTTCAGTGATGTACCCCCTGTGAAATATGTTTTCAGCTAAGTACCCCCTAACCAGCGCACAAGAATTACCGCTACGCTTCAAGTCGAGTTTTGACAGTGATTGACAGGTGATGGCGGGTGGCATGTGACAGGTTGGGTCGAACCATCCTGGTATGGGGGGGGACTCTGGGTTTTTAGGATAATGAAATTGAATAGCCTACAGAAATATAAAATTAATTTTATGAACTTATACTTTCCTGAAATATTTATTAAATAATTGTTTTTAAAGTATTTTTGCATGGATTCTACTTTTTAAATATATGTATATTTTAAAATCTCACGTACCCTGAAGTGCTTTCACGTACCCCCATTTGAGAACCACTGGGTTAGGTGATGTTTGCAGAAAGTAATATAAAGTGTTTTAGCCTAAAAATCACATGGCATCGCTTAGAGCACTTTTAACTAAAAGCTCTCATATGCAGGTATGTTTTCAGATCTTTTTTAAAGATGTTCACTGAACTCGCCTGTTTGATGTACAGAGGCAGGGTGTTCCACAGCTTCCGCGCATATTGGGGACACAGACGAAGGTGGAGGAGGCTGGAGACGAATTCATGAATATGAAATCAGTGTGTGTGTGTGTGTGTTGTGTTGTGTTCCTCAGGGTAAGTCTCCGAAGGACAAGGCGCAGGAGGCTGGAGACACACAGCTGGTGGCCTACCTGGAGAGTCACCTCAAGGGACAGCCTCTTCCCCATGAGGACCTGGAGACGGCCGTGTGACCCTGGGGCTGTTGGGATGGGGGCCAGGCCGACACCGCCAACACCGGTGGAACTACTACTGAGGTCAAAGTTCACAAAGGTCAACTTCTCCTCTGCCCTTCCTAAGACGGCATAGATACAGAGGTGTCTGTCTGTCAGTCAGACCACAGCGAGCCTGTTACCGAGATTACTGGAGTATTCTTCTCTCTCTCTCTGGTTTTGAAAAGACACACACACACACACACAGACACAAACACACACACACACACACACACACACACACACTCTCACAGAGAGAGAGATATTGGGGAAAACCAGGAATGGACACAGGGACGTGACATTACATTGTTACATTTGGACCTACCCTCCTCTGTATCTCCAAACAGTGAGCTACATTGAGCAGGACAGACTTGACCTTGTTACAGAGAGTTTTTCTTTTTTGCATTAGTGTATCTCTGCCATGGCAGTTTTGGAGTGTTTGTTGTTTTACTTTGACATGTATTTATTGGCTTTCATTGTTGTTGTTCTTTTTTTTTGTATTTATTGATTTCTTTATTTATTTATTGATTGATTGATTGATTGATTGATTGATTGATTGATTGATTGTACAATAAGGGGGACCGCGTGTGTCATTATTAGCTTCCGGGTCGGACACTAGCACCTGTAGCTGTGCTGAAAAGAGGAATCCAGTTAGATGGGGTCTGCATTCTTAAAAACAGGTGTTGGGTTTTTGGGCTTAGGACGAAGACTTTGGCACGGCCACAGCTTCGAGTGTGAGACCTTTTGGACAGACAGAGTCGCGGTCAGTCCAAGTCTGAAACATACTGTGGCTCTCACACTACCCCACCTGCCCTTGCCATCCCTCCGACACACACACACACACACAGTAAACAGTAGTCTCCATCCCCACTGTCAGGTCTGAGCGACTCCACCACGCCTAAAGTCCTCTGCTTTCTAATGCTGTAGCCGCGGTAACTCACGCAGGCATTCCGGGAAACGCTGCCCTATTATTACACAGCCATGGGGATAAGGTGTGTCATCTGGGAAGAATTGTGGAATGGGATGACTTGGGAAACTGTGTAGTCACACACACACACACACACACACACACACACACACACACACACACACACACATATTCACGCCAACAAGTTACCAGAAGTTGCCCAGTCATCTCCTGACTGATTTCTCTCATCTGTGTGTTGAGTTTGAACTGATAAAGGCCAACGCAAAACAGCGTTGGTATATACAGATAGCTCTCCATATCCAACTAAAGAAACCCCAAAGAGTCAAGAAAACGGCTGACGAGAAGAAGCCTTTTTTGTAAATTTGCTTTGCAGAGGATTCTGGGAAATCTGTAGCATTGTGGCTGAACTGAATGAATCTCATGTGTCTATAAAGAGGTCTTTGTACATTACAGCTGATTCTGTTCATTCTCTTACCCTCAGTTCTCTAGGAGTGTGGTTGTGTGTGTGGTGGTATTAGTGTGACTGTGACATATTTATCCTTAGAGGGGGGAAAAAAAGAAAATAGAAGAAGAAAAAAAGAACTGAGCCATATTCAATGCAATATGAATGGATGACATTTGTGCATTAGTTGGTTTACTTTTACATTACATTAATGTTTTTTATATGACAAGAGGGAGGACATGGTTGATAGAGGAATTTGGGAGGGCAGGGGCTGGTTGGATGGTTCACTGCACCGTACCCTCGTGGGG
Organism: Alosa alosa; assembly: GCF_017589495.1. Classification (NCBI taxonomy): domain Eukaryota; kingdom Metazoa; phylum Chordata; class Actinopteri; order Clupeiformes; family Clupeidae; genus Alosa; species Alosa alosa. The sequence goes on along the minus strand of NC_063205.1, from coordinate 24,679,661 downwards.
ATGTCACATTTTTCCCAAGCCGTTCCGGAGCTGTCAGGGCAGGCACAACCAGTCTTGGCTGTGTCTTTAAGCAGCATTCGCAGTGTAACAGGAGGACTAACGTCTAAGTGTCATCACCAGGAAAAGACAACATTGACGTGTGCTTGCGACATAAAAGGGGATTCCTTCATGATACTTGTTTTCTCACACACACACATACACACACACACACACACACACACACACACACACACACACAGATTGGGGGGGGGACCAAGATGGCCTACATTTCCATTCAGCTTTTGATTCTGTTTGCTTAGTTTTCAGCGCAGATCTGTGTTTGAAGTCATTAACCAGAGATCGTCTGTGGGCTAGGTTGACTTAAAGTATGAGCTGCGTTCAGTAGCCTCCCATGCACCACACAGTCAGTGAAAGCACATGGCTGTGGAAGTTCACAAATACAGTTACATGTTCTACCTGTCTCCATCTTCTCTGAGGAGTGATTTAAATATATATGACTTGATCTGATCTGATGTGGTTATATTTTATATTTTTAGTTTATTCATGATTTTTTTGTGAATTTTAAGGATTGTTGTGCATGGGATTTGGTTACCTCTTTCGATATGTTTCCTTTTGAAGAAAAAAATGATGGCATTTTGATGGCATTATTATCTTTTTTTTAATTATTTAATTTATGACTTACAATAGAATGGTCGTACATTTTATTTTGTACAAAGATGGAACTACTTGAATGTTTTTCTTCCTATTTTTTTCTGTTTTTGTTTTTTCTTCAATGTTATTGTTGTGACATCATATTCAAGTGACTGAATGTCATGACTCAGAAGTCATGTGTCGCCCCAGTTCCTCCTAAAGTCATCTTGCCCATAGAGTGAGTAGCCTGTTGTGGAACTACTGACCAAGAATATGAGAATATCAAGTGAAATGCTCCCATATGTGACCGCAATCTGTACAAAAAAGCTATTTCACACTCCAGTTTTGAAGTTTATCTACCTGAATTGGAAGAAACAAAAAAAAACATCAACTTGTTTAATTTTTGTTTATTGTGGGATGACAACACAATTGCATTTGCCTACAGTGAAAGCCTTTACACTGGTTTATGACCAACTTTGCTTTGTGAGAACTCATCACTGTCTGGTCACCCTCCTGAGAAATCTGTGATTCTCTAGGGAAACGTATCCGTTAATGTTTTTATTTCTCTCCTCACAGTTCCGTCACGGAAAGGAATTGTATTGTGCCATAAGTTATTCATAATTATAATGTTACCAGTGACACACTGAAGCAGACTCTGACCAATCAGAAAAAAAAAAAAAAAAAAAAAGACCCTCTTCTGGATCTGATGTTTCAAATGCTTTCCATTTACTTTGCCAGTGTTATCATTCAATGTAATTTTGGATTAATATACAAGCATGCCAGATTGTACAACTGTAAAATCTGAACAGGTTTTTAGAATGACAATAAATAACAAATAAAATATTGTATGGACTGAAAGTGGGTTATTAATTCTATAATGTTATCGGTATGCTTTGGCCTGTATAGCTAGATGTATAGGCCTACCCTAGACTATTTTTTTGGAATTGTTCACCATATTATTGAAATGTTGTAAAATTGCATATTGATTATATGTTGTATAATCACAGTATAGTCATATAATATTTTTTGAGGAGCAACAAAAACACAAGAATTTACTCTCTTATACCCGTATAATGAGATGTAATAAAGACAATCTTGAATTGAGTGAGAGAACGGGGTGAGATGAGCCATTTTTTACATTCTTCATATGACACATTCATATGATGTTATTCTAATGTGTCAGTGAGGTTTTGTTTTGTAACCTTCACACCAAAAAAAATTCAAAGTGTTCTACAACTCCTGTAACCAACAACTCTTTGATAACTTATAAGGGTATAAAGATATGCTCTCTGCAAAAAAGTTGGTCTCATCGTTGCGCAACTTAGATGAGCGCAACGATGAGACTAGGTGTAAGGTAAGTCAAGTAAAACATTTTTATTTTCTTCAAACAATAATTTAGTTTCTACAAACAGTAACATTTAACTGAGAATTTGTCAAATAGATTCAACTGAAAATTTACCAAAATTTAGCCCTGTGACATCTTTTGTCACCTGTTTGCCTTTGAATTCACCCATTTAATTAACTTAAATAAGTCATATTAATTTGCTGCCTATAGTCTCTCTTAGTGAGACACCATATAGAACGAGGTCACAAAATCAAGGCAAACTAAAACAAAATCTTACAGATGCAACAAGTAGCTTACTAGTTAGATGGCTCAATTTACCCCAGCCCTGGTGGCACATCTTACCCCACAACCACCATTTTGAAAGAAAAAACAAGCTAATGATTTTGTTTTGCTACTGTACATCATAGCTTAACAGGGCACGCATCAGAATGTTGTTCTATTGTTTTCTCTAAATCACCCAAACTCTGAATGGAATCCACTTGGAGAGCAAACAATCATATTTTTAAAATGTGTTTTTACCAATTGCCATGGGCATGTGCTGTACCTTTTCACAGATTGTAAAGAATGATTCCCTCTTCCTTAAAATGCTGTCACGGTTTCCTAGGGGGAAAGGTGGCTCATCTTACCGCGTTCTCCCCTGACTTTCTTGAGCAAAACAGCGTGATAGATTTCGGAAGAGGGCTTATTGAACTAGGAACAAATCTAAGCAACTTTTCAGTGGACAAATGTTGCAGTGTTCTCTGTGGTAAGTAGAAAAACTGTTCTGCTGTCACCATAGACAGTGTCACCGATGTGACGTTTTCTGACGTAATTGTGACGCTACAAGGAAGTCGACGACGGCGTAAAGACGCTTCAGTTTCGCATTTGCATTTAGTTCTCTGAATTTCTCCACTGTCTACCGGCATGGCAGCCACGGAGTCCGCGCTCAAAGAAAAACAGTAAGTGTAACCCTTTTAAAGTTAGAGTTATAGAGATATAGATGTCCTAACTAACTTTATCTAACAGGGTTAACATCAAATTTCTAACAGCACCAACTTTGAGTGATGAAATGCGATAACTTTTGCAATTTGTTTGTCACAATCGCCAATTTGCTGATATAATGCATTGATGAATATGAAAATCTGTGAAATCTGACAAAACGTTTAGCTAAAAGTTTAACGAAAAGTTTCAGTTCAGTCCGGTTACATTAAATTAATTTGTAAGCTAGCCATGTAACCAAAGTTCATTGAAACTTAACAACAAACTTCGCGAGTTTACGCTAGTAATACTGCATGAAACTACGACGGAGTATTAGGGCCACATGAAGGGAAAAAATATTTTTGCCATGACGAGATTAAACTAGACATGTCGACTTTAAAGTCGCCATGTCAACATTAAACTCGACATTTCGAGAATAAAGTTGAAATGTAATATCGACTTTAATCTCGACGTATCGACTTTAATGTCGCCATGTCGACATTAAACTCAACATTTCGAGAATAAAGTTGAAATATCATGTCGAAATATTTTGAAATATCATGAAACGAAGTGTGTGAGAATATCAAGGATAGGTGATATGTTAAATTAAAAAAGAAAGGTAGCCTAAAGTTATCCTAGTTGTTGGACGTAGACCTACATCGCACTGCCCCACAGTTAGTCTACATAAATTATTTAACACTCAGTGTCATACTTTTATCATCGCACACTTTATAAGTATATTTAATTTAATATTAACCTAAGTAACAGTTAAGGGTGCCTTGAGGATATGATAGTTAGTTTTGGGTGTAGTCCGGCTACAGTGCAGTTCAGAGTTCATTTCGTGATAGCCCTTTATCTTTTCTCTTTTACGACTTCTCCATTGTCAGTAAACACAAAGTGCATAAAAATGCTCCTTTTGAACAAGACAGTGCCGTTTGCACTTTGCCCATAGGCTAGTCTACACCTTAAAAATCTGTCGTTGGCACCCTGTATCTTTGGCACCCTGTCTTGTTCATTCTACCTCTGCCCCCTTTTCCCTTCCCATACTGAGACAGACATAATAAGCCTTCCCATTGTATTCCCTGCATATGGCTGTTCCCATCTGTCTCCTCCATTCACTCGTAATAGGATGTCCTTGTGTTAAAGTGAGCCAATGGCGAACGGGCACACAGGAGAGGAAGTCGGCATGGGGCCGGGCGCTCCTGAGGACAGCATGGAGCTCCGTATCCTCATGGCATACGCCAAAAAACGCAGACCCTCAGACAAGCGTCTGCAGTGCCAGCTCAGCATCACCAAACCATCGGTAACACCGTCGGCCACGACAGAGGCCAACAATGACTCGCAGAACACCCCGCCAAAGAAGAAGTGGTATCGTAAGCTGCCCAGCTGTCTCCGCTCAAAGACCAAAGATCCAGATCTGCAGCCGGATCTTTCGGAGGATGATAGTCGACCCCAGCCTGCTTCGCTTAGTCCTTCTACAGGTAATACACACACACACACACACACACACATATATATATATATATATATATATATATATATATATATATATATATATATATATATATTACATTTATCACAGGCACTTACACTGAAAGTTGAATCGATTTAGCCTACCACTTATCGCTTACTCAAAGGTCTCCTAATTTACTGAACCTTGATTGTTATTCCCCTATAGTGAGTTGCTTTGGAAATAAGTGTTTGTCACATGTTACATGAGTAAAGCTAAATACTTGCTTCACCAGCTGGGCTACGGCAACACATGTAGGACAAACAGTATGTGGACGAATGCCAAAATGCACCTGTGAAAAATTCCCCCAAACTGCACCTGTGCAGTCACCAGAGAATTTTTTTTTTTTTTCGTTCATCAACCGTCTCTGACCATAGTATCCCAAAGAGGAATGATTGTTGAGAATTGTAGTCTGTCATGGTGTAGTCTAGTTTGAACCTGCATTCCCAGAAGACATTTACATAACTCTGTTTAGCTACAGGTTTGCCTAAGCTGGTTGATTAGGTTTGTTCTTATCGCTCTTTATCACATGTGGAAAGTCTGTGTCATAGACTTCTCCAAAGTGACTCATGATGTTGTGTGAAATCAGGTGACAAGGTGGCTGGAAAGCTGACACAGCTATCAACCGCTGTTCCCTTTCTTCAGGGAGACTTGGAAACCGACTGCCCTGAAGGTCAGAATTCCCTTTTAGGTTGACTAGTTGTTGTTTTCATGATGGGGCAGGGGGGGAGCTTCTTTCATACCTAACTAATAGTGTAATTTGCTGTCATTGTTGGATTTCTTATCAGGACCGTTAAGAAACAAATCTATATTTAGTGTACATTGTAGACACTTGCCACTACCTTCCTCCCTATCCTGGCTCCCTCATCCTCTCCCTCCCTTGACTTTGCTTGAACTGTTAAGGCCCATTCACACCAAGAAAGATAACGATAACCACAACGATAAAAGCGTTCACACTGAACAGCGATAAACAAAGTTTCTCCTTGTGTTAATGAATGTGACGGTTAAAATTCGATAGGTTCTGATTGGCTATTAGCTTTTTATCGTTCTGAAAATCACTCTGAAATTGATTCCCAACTATATTGTTCTTCATGTTGTTATCGTTATAGTTTATGTGTGAACGTCATCATTCATACTAACGAGAACAATATTTAATAGTTATTAGTTAATAGTTATCGTTATCGTTCTTGGTGTGAATGGGCCTTTATTCTATTCTATGTGAGTAGCTGCACTTACAATATCCTAGTGCCACTGTACCTTCTATTATAACTTTATTGTACCTTGATTGCCGTTGTGCCGTATAGGACATTCAAGACTCACTCATAGCTTTCTATTGAGTGGTGAAGATCCTCCATTATGCCAATTTTGCAAAATGCCTACTGTCAGTGAGCCATATTTTGATCTGTTGCCCTGCCTTGAAAACCAAAAGACAACAATTTTATCACCAAAATTCCATGGCTGACAGTTTCAGGAAGGTCCCACCTTTTGAAGGTTTTAGAATAACTTACTAGCATAGATTTAAAAAATTAAGCTCCTCTAACACACAATGCTCTGGCCATTAAATAGCCTTGGTTGCTGAAATGGCGTTTTACATTACATTACATTTAGCAGACACTTCTTGACCAAAGTGACTTACATATGTCAGCTATATTACAAGGAATCACATTGTCCCCGGAGCAACTTGGGGTTAAGTGCCTTGCTCAAGGGCACAATGGTGCAAGCCGGGAATTGAACCGAACTTTCAGGCTACTACACGCTAGCCCAGCACCTTACCCACTACACTACCACCGCCCCTAAAATTAAACAAACAAACAAACCTTGATTGTTGTAAGTCACTTTAGATAAAAAGCATCAGTTAAGTTACTAAATGTGAAAGTATTGTAGGTCCTGATAGTAGCTGAACATTACTCATATCTGGTCACTGCTAAGCTTTCAGTGTGACAGTTCAGTCATGTTACTGTGTTGTTTATTGTTATTGTTTGTTCTACTGACTATGTTGTAAGTGACTTTGGATAAAAGCATCTGCCAAGTAACCGTAACTATCAACCAATTTTGTCCTTTCTCTTCCACAGACATTGCTCAGGAGCTTGCAAAGTTGCTTCGTGATTCTGGTGACGAGTTGAATGAAAAGGTAACAGCCTCAAAAAGCTACAGAAATAAGCAAGCTGCACTACCTATGCCGTCCAGAGGGTGACACTGTGCGCACTAATAATGAGAGACTTTATGTGGCTTCTGTCTGTTTCAGTGCCTTGATCACGGCAACATGATGCCTTTGTGTGTAACATCTATCCAACACACATTGTTGAGGGGCAAAAATATGTGTGCTCTGCAGTTCTTTAAAATCAACTTGGTTGTTGTAATCAACACAATAACTTGACCTCTCTGGGAGCTTGTCTGTTGTCATGTTAGTCAAATTTTAGTATTGGTGTCTTGGACTTAAACATAGATGGAACTGAAGTATTGGTGGGTCATCTCATGCAATGCCATATTTTTTTTTTCCAAAGTGTTTGTTTTTTCATAGAAATAGCATGTACATGCTGCATTTTTGCTAAAGCCTACTGCAGTTGGAAATGCATACAGCCTTTTTTGTGTCTTCTCACCATCTCCACCCCTTGTCTGGTTACGTCCATCTCCATAGATCAAGAACGACAAAGCCCTTCACGAGCGCCTCGTGAGATCCTTCGACTACGGCCTCTTCTCGAGGATCACCACGGCCTTCCTGGGGAAGCTCAACCTGTCCAGCGCGCCGAGTGATGAGGAGGCCCAGATCGCCATGACCTGTGAGGTGGTGACCCGCCTCAGCACCATGGATACACTTCCTGTGAGCCAGACCATGGGCTTTGGCGCCTGCTACCTGAAGGACTACTTTTCGCCCTGGGTCCAACAGCACGGAGGCTGGGTGAGTTCTGTTATCTGTACAGTCCTGGTTTTGTAATATAAAATGGGGTAATAGAGGAAGTAGCTCGGACGAAGTAATACACTATCCCAGCCAGTTAACAACATTGGATCAGGATCATAGTAGGGAATTGTGGCTCATTGAATGGCTGTTGAGCTCAAAATATCTACAAACATTTGCGTGTTTCAAGACCTGCAGGTTTTAATCACAAAAAAGTATTTGAAGTTTATATTATAATTTATTATATACTATACTATATACTATACTATATATTATAGGCTGGTTGAAATATATTTTTGTTCTTGTTTATAGGACAAAGTTTTCGAATCAGATGAGGAACAGGATTGAGGAACAAGTTTCATGGACTCCCTGCCACATTCCTATTGGTTGCACTATCAAAATGACTGCTTCTTATTGGTTAATCTCAGGGTTACAGTATCGACCTTGTGTTTACTTCCAGAAAGCTGACACTCACTCTCAAGTCTGCCCAATTAAGTCACATTGTTGTACCAAGGATGTTACGGGTACTTTAAGAGCGGTAGTGGATATCACTACTCGATGTAGTGTTCTCTGTGGAAAGACGGTTGCATGTTGAGATATTTAATCAAAAATATCCAAAAGAAGTGCAGTTTCGAACATGACCTCCGGGAGAAAAGCTGACTTTGTAGCAGCTGTCCCTGATCAGTAGCAGACTGGCCCCCAATCTGAGTAGCATCGTTGCCAGAGGCTGCTGATACATGGCCATGTGTTGGGATTGTAATCAGGCTGTGTTGGGATTATAATCTGACTGTGTGTTGAGACTGCAATCTCTGTCAAACACTATCTGTTGAAAGGTCACCTCACCAGATGTAGGACAGTGGAAGTAACCCAAGAAAAGTATATAGAGGACCTTTATTTTTTTTTCTTTCGTTAAAAACACTCAACTTGTGCACTTTAAAGCAGCTGGTGTATTTGAATTTAGATTTTTTTTGAATGTCTGATCAGTGTTTAAGTGATCAATGTGTTATATTGTAGTTTTGCCCCTAGCATCTGATATATGCTGTAGCTTTTTAGTTTCTTTTATTTTTTTTTCAGGCTTGCAAATGATAATGTTAAATGAGTATGTATTATAGACTATATATATATATATATATATATATATATATATATATATATATATATAAAAAAATATATATATAAATATATAAACATATTTTAATGAACTGTCTAATTGCAAGCCATGGTCATGCAGATTTATTCAAATAAAACAAATACCTTATTTTTGTAAAGAATTCATTGTGTGTGTGTTTGTGCTATTTGTATATGAAGACAGTCCTGGAATGTGTGTCGACACTTTTCCTTCGGTCCGAGGCGTACATAAGCTGTGAGAAACCTGAGCCGTTCACGGCACCTGTCTAACTTGCTTTCAGGTTACAGCCTCAGTAAAAGGGAGGAGGAGATGGCATCGACTAGCTTTCTAAAAAACTCTCTCCGAGTCACGAATTAACTCCGAGCGCTGTCAAATGCGACAGAATCGAAGAGTTTCGCTTAACTGATGCCACCATGCATCAAAGTGGGAAGTACTCACCGACTCGCTACATTGCGGTCGTTTCGCCGTTAGCGGTGGCGCTCTTTCATACATCAGCTGTTACGCATGTGGCTAAAGAGTCTAACCAAATTCCCGAGAAGGCATTAGCGAATATTAAGATGCGTAACTCCAAAGTGCGGGCTGTGAAGGCTATTAGAAAACATGACCCGCCGCCGAGTCCAACGATGGAGAACGGACACAAGGCACCGGTGCCTGTGCCAAACCCCGAAGACAACCCAGGTGCTGCGCCTCGACCCAGAAAACGGAGTTTTAGACCCCCAGATGTAAGGACTATCTTTGAACCCATCGAAAAGGACCCCCGTGTGAAGGAGGAGAAAGGAGAAGGACACACGTTCTGTCCGGACGCCTCACCTGCGTGGTGCGACGTCTGTTGTCACACTATCTTCCAGGATCGCTTGACGTGTACAGGTGAGTGAATGGATCTCGTTTGTAATGAGAGAGGCTACCTTAGACAATACAAGCACCTGCAGTCTAAATTGCGCCGCGTGTATAGTAACGATTAAATTGGACGGGCAATTGTGCTCAAATACAGCTCTCAGTCTTAAGAAGTTAAGAAGCTTTGAATGCTGTCAGATATATTATGGACAGAACTCCACATGAAATAATAATATAAGTTGCTTCGTTACTATTCCTGTCTTGGTCTGAACAAGTTCACAACGGGAGCAAAGTAATAGGATTTAGTAGACCTAATCAAAATCAGATGTCCAAATCAGATAGTCCTATACGCAACAGCAAACAGGAGACATGTAATGCATAGTGGATTTTTTTATGCCCGCACGCGACTTACTGGAAAATTCATTTAGTCAAGTCAAGTCAAGTCAAGTTTATTTATATAGCACATTTAAATTTAAATACACTTTTACATTTAAATGTAGGCTACATTTAAATTTAAATACACCAGTAATAAGTAGGGCTGCCCCCAAATTCCTTAATTCCTTGCATAACTAGTTTGGGTGTATTAAGATTTCATGTTCAGCTTCATGTGAGGAGGCATTTGCTTGCTCATGCTTATGGCAGCACTGTCACACAAGCCAGAGAGGCATGCCGCCAGACTGGTTTCCCAGAAGAACACACATGCATAAACAAACGCAAATTTCCACAGACATACACACAGGTCCCTCATTCATTCCTACACAGGCACCAGGCTCCAATGATGCGCTCTATAGGCCTATTAGATTAGATTAGATTAGATTCAACTGTATTGTCATTGTGCAGATGAGTACAAGTACAAAGACAACAAAATACAGTTTGTGTCTAACCAGAAGTGCAAAAAAAAAAAAAGAACAGAAAAGTGCAATGTGATATACAAAGTATACACAGGTGGTGCATAGACAGGACAAGAAGAAATAGTGCAATGTAGACAGTAGTATAGTAGCCTATACAGTAACATATGATGAAGGGAGAGAGGACAGTCTCCTGAAAATCGTTGTGTCGGTACTGCATGATGTTGACGTTATTGCCCTTTATGAAGTGCAGTTTGTGTGTAACCCTGGCTGTCAAAGGCCCCCCTGATCGCCATGCAGGTGTTATACGGTAACTGGCTTTCATGTTAACTGGGTGGACTGTTTACTTTGCCTCTGGAGTTAACGTAACCGCCCCCTTCTCTTGCAGGTGTGTTCAGCAGAGGATTTAGCCTCCGATACCTGGCCGCAGATTCGTCTGTTTAACTGAAGTTCAAATAGACATGTTTGTGATGCTCCACTTTGTTGTTTAATAAAGCTTTACAACACGATGTGGCGGCATTGGAAGTGTCAGGTTGTCTGTAGTAGGCTAGGCTATGCGCTGGACCATGAATATGCCACCAAATAAATAAAACTAAATGAACTCCACGTGGGTCTCGAACCACTACTAAATTAAACTGCTTGCATGATAACCTGCCATTTACCTGCTTACGCCACTAACCAAGCTGACACAATCTAGAAAACTTGGCCATACTTATTTACTAGGCCTACAAGTTAAATAGGTCACCTAGTATCTTATTGTGTTTGTAGCAGGTTAACACAGTGGATCATGGTAACTGGCTACTGTGTTATCTTGCTGCATTGCCCAAGCCATTTAGACCTTCAAAGTATAGCCTAGGCTTAATGGTTTTTACGTTTCACTGACTGATGCTATCTTCAGCCTAAATTGAGGAAGCATTGCTTGTCTAAAATGTGTACATTTAAAAAAAACTGTGAATGGCGAGGATTGAACCCGTAGGCTAGTCTAAAAAAAACATTGTCAATGTATCAACCTGTTGAGCCACATGCAACTTATCACTTGATAAGAAATAAATGATTAAAATATATATAAATCCAATACATCTCAAACCTATGTTAACATGTCAAAACACGAACGTAAATAGACTAAGCCTACGTATCTTGTGATATTTGATATTACATATCTTTTGTGATATGTAACATTTGTGTAAAATGAAGACATCGACTTCTCCTGCACATTGTGCGTTTCAATGCGTGTTTCACGTTCGTTGTGATATGCATCAGGTTAATATGCAGATTATAGTTCTAGTTTTGTCATTCGAGGTCGAATCTCATAGTTGAACTTTTTTTATTTTATTTATTTGCTGGCGTTCATAATAAGACACTTCAAGTAGAGGCGGCCACAGCCTGGCAGCAATCAGTGAAACGTTTGTAAACTGAATCATGATAGGCTACTTTGGGCAACATTGCAAGATAACACAGTAGCCAGTCACCATAATCAGCTGTGTTATTGTGCTAAACACAATAACATACTAGGTGATCTCATTTACTAGTAGGCCTAGTATTACCAATTTCGCTGGGAAGTGTCAACTGGTTAGTGGCAAAAGCATGCTGGTGTCAGGTTTTCATGCAAGCAGTTTAATTTAGTAGTGGTACAAGACCCACGTGGAGTTTATTTACTTTTATTTATTTGGTAGCATATTCATGGTCCACCGCATGTAGCCTACTACAGACAACGCCGACACATCGTGTTGTAAAGCTTTATTAAACAACAAAGTGGAGCATCACAAACATGTCTATTTGAACTTCAGTTAAACAGACGAATCTGCGGCCAGGTATCGGAGGCTAAATCATCAGCTGAACACATCTGCAAAAGAAGAGGGGCGGTTACGTTAAATCCAGAGGCAAAGTAAACAGTCCAGCCAGTTAACATGAAAGCCAGTTACCTTATAACACTGGTAATTGTCTTGGTTCAGTGATTCTCCTTTTTGTTTACATAATACTGGTAGACTCCTGTCCTTTTGACTGCCCTTGGTTAGGCTACTCTACCTTACTTGCCTAGGTCTCTCTCTCTCACACACACACACACACACACACACACACACACACATACACAAACAAACAAGGCCTCTTCTTCCTGAACAAAAAGCATGAAGAAAATCTATACAAAAATGAAAATATGAGCTATGACATTCATATAAAAACTGAATAGACGTTAGAAAAGGCCTTCTACTATTGATAGTAGAATCTAGTAGAATAGTTGATCTAATTGCATTGCCGGCGGTTACAACAGAAGACTGAACGGAACCAGGTTGTATGGTGAGTCTAGAAGGGGTGAGGAGAGGATGGGCAAAGACGGCTTTAGGCCGTCTCCAAGGTCAGTCAGGTGCACACAAGTTGTTCCACTGCATGATTGAATCCACCACAGAGATTTCTGTTAAACTGGACCTGGTTGAGGAATTGTTGGAAGTGCAGAAATACAATGTACAACTGTTAAATGCCCCCCCCCCCTCCCCTCTGAAGAGAGCAACAAGGTCTGTACATCATCAACACTTTTTTGTTAGTTGTTTTAACACTTGGAATGGAATGGAAACCGTATCAACTCGTAACGAGTTAACCAAACTCTGTTAGTTATACTGCAGAGCTGCCAACCCTCACGCATTTGATTGGTGTAAAAGCGTGTTGAGCCAATCAAATGAATGAATCTCACTCTCAATGTGTGAGAGTTGGCAGCTCTGATACTGTGTATGGGAAGACATATGCTGAAGTAACATGGAGATAGTAATTTGTGGAGGTCCTTGGAGCAGTGTCCTCTGTCCTCATAGCCAACTGCAAAGGTCCTGGTGGCGTGCTCTGACACACACACACACACACACACACACACACACAGACATGTACATACACGTACACACACACAAACACAAGGTCTTTGTGGCGTGGTCTGATTCTGCGGAGGAGTCTATGTCGCCAGAGGGCCACAGGGCAGGCAGTGCATCAGGTTGTTCATTTCCCAGAAGGCCACAGGGCAGGCAGTGCATCAGGTTGTTCATTTCCCAGAGGGCCACTGGGCAGGCAGTCCATCAGGTTGTTCATTTCCTAGGCAACGTGTTTAGTGTTCACCCAGACGTGGCGATGGGACAAAGGTGACCAACTCCAACCAAACTTTTTGCACACGACTTCAATGATGCTGGTGCCCAGAGAGAGAGAGAGAGAGAGAGTGTGTGTGTACATGTGTGTGTGTGTGTGTGTGTGTTATCGGATCATCAGATGCAGCAGATAGTCGTCTGCGTGTATGGTGTCATGTGTGTCTGTTTTCTCCACTGCTTCACTGATACCTCACTTTAATTGGTTAATGGCGAGGCACTGAGAGAGTATCTAGATTCTAGATATCATCTGATGTCACAATGGACGTCCACGCCAGACCTGGGCCAGACTTGGGCCAGACTTGAGCCAGGCCTGAGCCTGATCTGGGCCTGACTTGCTCTTTAGTCAGCACCTATTATGTAAGGGATAATGTGTAGTCCGCCGGTCAGTGTAGGAAAACAAATCCTTACAGAATTGACAGGTCCCCTGACACACAGCAAATAGAACTTTAAAGTGTTGTGTAGCAATTCTTAAAGGTGCTCTAAGCGATGCCACACGTTTTTTTAGGCTAAAACATTTATGTCACTTACTGCAAACATCACCTAACCAACCGCTAGCTGCCTGTGTCCTGAATACACTGTAAAAAAAAAGTGATCTCTGTGGACAGCCCAGGCTCCAAAAAACGGCAACAAAAACATCCTGGGCAAACCAGCCCATAAAAACATAACAAACTGTTCCAGCAAATTACAGACGAGATGCGCGTTTAGGAGAGTTTCATTTGCACGGAAGCAGCACTGGAGGGAAGGGGAGGAAGTAGCGAGCTAGCTCTCTGTTTTGTTTGAAAGTCAACAAAAGTGACCTTACACAGCATCGCTTAGAGCACCTTTAATACCTACAATGAAGGTTACATTAAATGAATGGTGTACTTGGCCAATGCCAATGGTATATCCATATATATATTTGCATTGATCAGTATAAAATAGAATGTTCAGGTGGCCCGTTCAATTCAATTAAACTTTCTTTGAAGGACATGCCAATCTGGTCAATTTATACTTTATGCTATATAATCATTTGGTTGACTCTTTTATCCAAATCCAATCACAGATGTCAACTATTACAAATCCCAGAGCAACTCAGGGTTAGGTGCCAATGGCATATCAATGGCAGCTGTCATTATTTTTCTTTTGCAGTGAGCAGAATAAAGGAGAATGTTAGGATGGCCCTTTCTATTCAATTCAACTTTGTTTGTGTATTTTCCTTAGTGGCCACTGTGTGAAGCATGAGCCCATTCTGGGCTCATATTGAGGTTCAGCACTGCTGTCTAGTCAGTTTAGTTAGCCATTTGTATTTAAATGGCTGACATATGCCATGGATTGACCACAGACAACCTGCCATTTGATGTGTGTAGCCAACGGCGCCAATAGGTTGGGAGGGGGAAGGCACACACTAATGAGAGTTTTACCTGTAA